>NW_026850581.1:0-374056 GCF_030913465.1 Colletotrichum navitas
TATAGTTATCTAAAAAAAAAATACTTACTAATATAGTATAAATATATAGTAAAAGTATATTTATAAGAAGTATAATATATATATTATAGTCCTAGGACTACTTACTAGCTTTTACTAGTGTCCTTTTAAACTTAGTGTAAAAAATAAGAAGGTTTTATTATTCTTTATATAAATAAAGACTAGTGTACTAGCTATATACTATTTTATATTAAGGTTACTATAAGTATACTCTAGGTACTATAGAAATTATTTAAGGTTATAGTTATATTATTTACTACTTTACTAGTAAAATATAAAGATAGTATATTATAGTCTAATCTTTAGGTATATATTAATAAAGTACTATACTTTATAATTATTTATAAAGAAAGTGTAATTAAGCTTTATTTTATTATATATTTAGTGTAACTATAGGGGAAAATTATAGTATAGGCCTAAGAACTTCTTAGGTAAAGGCAGTAGCTTCTAGGCCTATAATTAGGAGCTAGCTTTCTACGTAAGTATAGTAGGTGCCTATATAAATTTAATAAGTGTTTATATAGGCCTAGTGCCTATAGATATAGGTTTAGTGCTCTCTTTTATAATTACTATACTTTTCTTTACTAGTGTTATAGTGCTTTATTTAATAGCTATTATATTAGCTTAAAGGCTTAGGATAGTATTATATATTTTAAGTAAGGCCTTATATATAAAAGCTACCTCTTTTTATACTAAAGTAAGTATATTACTAAGCTTACTTATTAGTTAGTTAGAGAGTCTAGATATATAAAGGGTTAGTACTACCTTCTAATAGGTATATAGTAACTTAATATAATTAATCTAGACTAAGAAAGAAAGGCTATTTATAGTAGTATATGTCTTATGTATAAGAGGTTAAATAGGGGCACTAAGTAAGTGTTAACTAAATACGCCTACTTTACTAGCCTTATGCGTTATAGTAAGTAAAGCCCTACTACACTTACTATAGCTTTAGCCTATAACACTAAGTATACTAATAACTTACTATAAGACTTACTTAGTAATACCTAGAGCTTAAACTTAGCTTTATTATTATAGTATATACTAATAACTAAAAAGTTTTATTTACTAAGACTAAGGAACTTATTACTAACTATAAGAAGTATATTTTTATAATTATCTTACTAAAGACTAAACTCTAGAAGGTAAAAAATACTAACTTTACTTTAAATAATTAAATAGAATACTTAAAGTAATAATAGGCTAATAAGATCTAAGACTATATAGTTTTAAAGACCTATAATAGTAAGTTACTAGCTTAAAGCTAAAGGCTTATATACTAACTTTTTTACCTTTTTAATAGCTAGTAATAATACTTATTAGTATAAGAATACTAAACTCTCTAAAGTCTTTATCTTTACTAGGATTAAGAATAAAAAAATAGTAAGAACCTAAAGTTTAAGTACTAGCTTTTTAAATTATTACTTAACTTAAGAATTATACTTACTAAAATAATAACTACTATTTTAAATATACTTATAGCTAAATTAAAGAATATATAGTTAACCTTATTTACTTTTTAATTAATAAAGTTAACTTAATAGTTACTATAATAAAAAATATTTTAGTAAAGCTATAAGCTATTTATATTAGCTTTATAGTTATTAATAATACTAAGTAAAAGCTTAATAACTTTATAGTTACTTTTAAGAATATATAAGCTAAGTATATTAAATTTATAAATATACTAAAGTTAATAAGCTATTTACTAGCTAATAAAAAAGACACTTTTATAATAAGCTTCTAGTTACCTTTTAGAATATTATTATTTAATAGTATTGTTAGTAACACCAAGGGATAAGTTAATATAGTTAACTATACGTATTAGTGGTAATTAACAAATAATAGGGGGTAACTGTAGTTCTTTATTATACATAAAGAAAAGAAGAATAATTATTATAGGTTAGTTAGTTAAATAACTAACTTATTACCTATAAATCCTTAGAGAATCTATAGCTAAATATCTAAGGATTTACTAGTAATAAGTCATTAGGGTTAACCTAATAACTCTAATATTTATCTATAATAGTTAATATTATAACACTAGTAACTTTCTATAGTGCTAGAAATCCCTTATTATTTATATCTAAAAGAATAGCTAAAGAATATAATAAAAATAAAAAGCTAAAAAGTATTTAATACTTTTTACTTATATAGTCTATTATATATAAGAAACCTATTTATTTATCTATATCTTTAACTACCTATTACTAACTAGCTCCTTTAATATATTATTTAGTAATAACTTTATAAATCTATCTACTAGGTTATTACTACTATAAATCTACTATATCTTATAAATCTTATAGTATTTATATAACTAGTAAAGGGCTATAATATCTATTATAAGTTACTTCTTCTTTATAGTACTAAGCTTTATAAGGCACTTATAAAGTAAGTATAAGTTAGTATAGAGTATTATAGGTATTTATAGTAGCTTAAGGTAGTTAGTAATTATTATAAAGATAGTACTAATTACATAGGCAACATTAGCACTAGTAACTATCCTATAGACCTTAGAGGTAAGCACACTATATATAACTCTCTTATACTTTATTAAGCTAAAGTAAATAATATTACTAGTTAATTTAAAGCTTTTACTGTTAACAGTAGGTTACTTAATAATTTATTTATTAGTAAGAACTATAATAAAGCTAAGTTAAAAAGTAAAGTTATAGTTATTTATAAATAAGCTATTAATAAATATAAAAAGCTTAGTAGTTATAAGGTTAATTAGTAAAAATTATAGGCTATAGTTAAGGTTATTAATTTACTATTTAATTTAGTAGTTTAGAGCTTTAATCTCCTTTGCTATAAGTAATTAGTGTTAAGTAATAACTAAATAGTTAAAGTAGGCTTTAGGTTAATAAATAGAAGTAATATATATACTATAGGTATATTACTAGACATAATTTTACTAAGCAGTAAGTAATTTCTTATTAACAAGTTAGAGCTTTTTACCTTAGCCTTTTTAGTAAAAGGTAAGCTTACTATTAGTAGTAATAAATAATATACTACTATTAAAGGTAATAAAGTTATTAGCTATAAGTAACTACTTAGGTTTTACTATAAAAGTAGCCTTTTTAAGCTCCTTCTCTTTATAGGTAAAGAATTTATTATTTATAAGGCTAATTATATTATCTATTTATATACTAATTAATCTAAAGTTACTATTATTAGGTAATAATATTAATAGGCAAAGGTTAAAGGTTAATAAATCTATCTAAAGATTCTCTTTATAATAGTAGTTATAAGTTGCCTACTAGTAGGTTCTTACCTTTATAATACTATATAATAGCTTAGTTACTATTATTATTATATTTACTAAGTAAAAATAGTAGATTTATATAGGTAAGTAAATAAAAATAACATAATTTAGTAGTATTACTAATTAGGTATATACCTAGGTAATATTATATAACTAGAGGAGAAATCTATATTAAAGTAATAAAAAAGCAAAGGTAAAGATTAATTACTAGGCTATTTACTAGATAGTAGGTAACTATATAAGAATTATTTCTTTACTATTATCTATATAACCTTAGATAATAAGCTATAATTTCTTATAAAGCTATTTATTTTTGCCTTTTACTTTATAGACTATATATAATTTAAATATATAGGTATTACTATAGAATTTCTTATTATAGGTAATAATATAAAATACACTATAGTTAATAAGGGCTTTTACCTTTGCCTTATTAAATTCTTTAAAAGGTTTACTAGGTGTAGTAATAATCTCTTTTTTATATAGCTTAATAGTAAGTATATAGTCTACTTCTTTCTTTATAGTTAAGAATACTATAGTTATAGTAAGTTATATTTCTATAAAGAATATAGGTATTAGGTTCTTTTATAGGTAACTATAGTGTTATTATAGTAGTTTATTATTAATAATAATAGTATTATATACTTCTCCTTTAGCGTTAAGTATTTCTATAGGGTCTTCTTATACTTATATAGTATACATAGGATTATCTTCTGCTTATGTAGAGTAGCTAGTAGGTTTATCTAGCGTAAGAAGGTCTAGTTAACCTTTCTCTATATAGTAAGGTTTTACTATAGTAATCCTAAAGTTATATAGGCTATAAGGTAAATTAATAGTATAGGTAGTACTATTATTAGTAATAAGGTAAAATAGGCCTTACTAGCTATATTTTTTATACTATATATAGATAAAGGATTAAAGGGGTAAAGTAATAGTATTAGTTAAATCTAGGCTATTATATATTATTAGTGCTTTATATAGCTATTACTTTATATAGATCTAGTATACTATATTTATTACTTTCTTAATAGCTTTAGTATATTATATAGTAGTTATAGTAGATAATAACTTATTAGTTATTTAAAGTATACACTAAATATAAGGAGAGTTAAATAAAGCTATCTAGGCTAATAGTATTATTAATTATTTTAATAGCTAGTTAAAAGATAACTTTAGGTTTAGTACTAGTTTCTTTATAAATAATCTTATAGGTATAGTAAAAAGGTATATAATAACGCTTAACTTTACTAATACTATAATAGGCTTTAATAAGCACTTTTTTACTTTAATAGATAACCTATAGGTAGTATATTTAAACTTATTAAAGTAAAAATTTAGGCTAACGTTAGTTATTATCTAATTAAGTAGGCTAAGATATATATTAATCTAGTATATCTATAGTGCTTCTTATATATACTTTATAGTAATAGATTATAAGAATTTACTATATTAAACACTATTACTATATTAACTATATAAAGTACTAGTTTATTACTATTAAGGTATATTATATTAATAAAGATCTTATAGTTAAACTTATTATTATTATATAGTATAAACTTAAAGTAACTAAGGGCTTTAGAGTATAATTAGTAGTAGTAGTAGTACTTATTAATAGCTTTAATTAATAAGAGAAAGGTATTTTCTTTAGTGTACTTAAGTAACTTATAAAGCTACTAAATAAATAAGTAGCTAAATTACTAGTAGATTTAGTGTAATTTACTATCTATTAGGTATTACTTAGTAATACTCTTCTCTAGTAGTTATAGAAGTATCTATAGGTAGCTAAATTAGTAAATAATAAGTATAATATTATTACCCTAGATTAGCTAGTTAGTAAGGTTATTAAATTTTATACTATAATAGTCTATATTTTTAAGTAAAAGAGAAATAAAGTATTAGTAGTTATTATATAAAAAACAAGGTTACTAAGTAGTATAAGTATATTAATTACCCCTAGGGATTTAAAGTAATTACTACTACTAAAGTAAATACTTACTTTACTTACTTAGGTAGTATTTATAGGTATCTTTTTACCTAAGTAGCACTAGAGGGCAAAGTATTACTTATAACTAGTAGTTAATTTCTTAGCTACACTAGTATTAGGTATAATACTATAAAAAGTTACTACTAAATAGCGCTTATTAAGTATAAATATCTTATTAGTTTTTATAGTCTTACTAGGTAATAGCTTCTCTAGTAGGTTCTTATAAGTAAGTATATAAGTAGTTACCTAGTTATATAACTTAGAGAATATAGTTAGGCTATTAATTAATAGTTATATAAAAAAGTAGTAAATATAAAGAACACTATATCTATATAGTTATTATTATTACTAATAAGTTATTTATTACTATTACTTACTTCTTAAAGATAACTTATATTATAACCTTTATAGTTAAGAAGAAAGTAGTTAAAGGTAGCTAGTAAAGCTTATATAAAGTAAGTCTTTTATACTAGTTAAATAAGATTACTACTCTTCTTTAGTATACTTAGTTAACTAATAACTAGGCTTACTATAAATAAAGTACTTCTTAGTTAATTTATTACTATACTAGTTTTTACTATAGTAGTTACTTTATAAAGAACCTTATATTTACTATAGATTAGTATAATTATTATAGCTACTATTATACTTATAGTTAACCTAAAATTACTTATCCTCTATAGTAGATTTATCTATAAGGTATTATATAGGTAGCTTATAGTAAAGTAAGGTATTTACTACTTTATTATATAGTTATATATAAAGGCTATAGAATATAGCTAGTAGGTTAAAGAGAGCTATAGTGCACTTAGGTATACTATAGTAATAGGTAATAAGGCACTTATAATAATCTTTATCCTTAGGTAAGCTATTATAAGTAGTTACTTTAACTAGCTTAGTAACCTTTTTAATAAGTAACTTAAGGATCTTAAGCTTATTTTTACTATAGTTTTTATAGTAATTAAGTTAAATAATATATAGTAAAGCTTAGTAATATAGGCTAAGTGTACCTTATTACCTTTAAATTATTCTTTAAGCTTTACTATTAAAGTATTAAAATTATTACCTATTAGTAAAAGTAAAGGTATAATACTCTTATAGTTTACCTTAAAGTATTACTTAAATTACTACTCTATAGTAGTCTTATATTATACTTACCTAGATATAAAGGTTATAGAATAATAGTAATTTTAAGTTAATAGTCTTATACTAGCTACTAGTATACTTTATAGCCTAGTTATTAAAGTATATCTTTATAAGGTTACTTATTTACTTTAGTGTTAGCCTTAATATTACTATTAATATTATAGTTAATAAGAGCTCTGTAGTAGTACAGTAGTTATTATATATAGGCTATTAATTTTAGCTATTATATAAGGTTTTAGTGTTAATATAGGCAGTAGTAAGTAAAGTTAAGTTATTATAGAGGTTTAGTAGCTAGTTACTAGTAATAGGTGTACTTTAACTATTTTTACTTTATATATAATTATCTTATAGCCTTAATATCTTTAATAAAGTTAAGGTTTTAAGGGTTCTCTAAAGTTATATAATAATCTTCTAATAATAGTAATTATTTTATTAGTCTAGTAGTGCTTTTCTCTTATTAAAGGGTATTAAATATACACTAAGTAATTAATAAGTATTTACTATAGTTAACCTATACTCTATAGTTAATAAAGAAGTTATATAGACCTATTAAGACCTTTAGGTTAATAGCCTTAAAGTTACTAATAAGCTAGTTAGTAAGGTCTTTTATATATAGTAAAGTAATTTACTACTAAGTAGTTATTATACTTAGATTTACTAAAGTAAAATATAATAATAGTGTTAAGTATAAAAGACTATTATTTCTTTATAAGGTTAATTAGTAACCTTATAATATAATTTCTTCTTTATTAGTATAAAAGAATATACTATATAATAGTAAAAGGTATAGTAATAATATTATTTATTACTATTATCTTTTTTACTATATTAGGTAGTATATTATATTTACTATAAATCTTTTTTTTTTATTATCTTATAGGTAAAGGTATAGTAACCTATAAGCCTTACTTACTTATAAGCTTATCTTATTTACTTATCTTAGCTTAGGTCTTCTACTTATAGGTGTAATATTATTTACTATTATTCTTTATTAGCCTAATAACCTCTTAAATATAGGCGTTTCTTCTAGTAGACTAAAAGGTGTATATATTTATTAGAGAGATTACTACTAGTAGTATAAATAGCTAAGGAAAAATATAGTCTTATAAGTAAATAACTTTAAAAAAATAATAGGCTATTATATTAGCTACTTATTAACACTATTAGTTAGTAAAAGAAGTATATATATAAGAAAAAGAAGTTAGTAAGCTAAGAAGCTTATAATAAATAAGATATAGTAAATAATTACTAGTTAGCTATAGTATATAAAGTAAAGGGTTTTTTATAGTTAAGAGCACTTCTCTAAAGGTAATAAAGCTTATATAATAGATATAAATTAATAAGGTTTCTACTAGTTAAAGGGACTAGTTATAGATCTATTAATTAACCTATTATAATAGGTAATTAGTATAATATTATAGTAAAGATATTTATAGAAGCGTTTTTTAGTCCTTACTTACTCTAGGCGTATAAATAATTAACTAGTAATAATTACCTCTTCTTATAGTCCTTGCTAATCTATAGTTTAGATAATAAAGTTAACCTATATAGTTAATAGTAAAGTTAACTACTAATTAGTGTTAGTAATACTAAAGGATAAGTTAATATATTAACTATATATATTAGTAGTAATTAATAAATAATAAAGGTAACTATAGTTCTCTATTATATATAAAGAAAAGAAGGATAATTATTGTAGGTTAGTTAGTTAAATAACTAACTAATTGCCTATAAATCCCTAGAGAATTCTATAGCTAAATATCTAAGGATTTACTAGTAATAAGTTATTAGGGTTAACCTAATAACTCTAATATTTATCTACAATAGTTAATATTATAATATATTCTTTATCTTTTATAAAAGTACTATATTAGTTAACTAATAAAACTTTTATAAAAGTAAAAGTCTTAGTATTAAAAGTAATAAGACTACTAGTACTTATAAATTAGGCTATCTTTAATAAGTAAAAAAAAGTTTAATTAGTAAGTATACTATTAGCTAGTATATAATAGGGAATTAATATATAGGCATAAGGAATTAATATATAGGCATAAGTCTTATATAGGCATAAGGTTTCTATTCCTCTAATTAGTTTAAAAAAAAAGTATATCCCTATAAAGGCAGTAAAGACAATTACACTAACACTACTATTCTACTATTATTTTCTACTATTAACTAATTAACCTATATAGCTATAGGAAATAGGCTCTATAAGAGGGTTCTTTTTATAGCTATAAGAAATAGCCTCTATAAGAAGCGCTATCTTTATAGCTATAAAAATAGCCCCCCTATTAAGCCTACTTTATAGCTATAAAAAGTGCCCTCTTATTAAGCTTACTTCCTATAGCTATAAAGGTTACCCTTTTTACTAGGCCTACTTCTTATAGCTATAAAAAAAGCCCCCTTATTAAGCCTACTTCCTATAGCTATAAAGGTTACCCCTCTTACTAGGCCTACTTCCTATAGCTATAAAGGTTACCCCTCTTACTAAGCCTACTTCCTATAGCTATAAAAAGAGCCTTCCCTTTTACTAGGCTTACTTTCTATAGCTATAAAGGTTAGCCTTTTTACTATACTTATTTCCTATTTACCTTAAGAAAAGTAACCCTTTTTATATTTAAAATACCTACTACCTAGTTACTTTCTTATAATATAGCTATAAGGATTTATTATTACTACTAACTATTTTCTACTAACTTTATGTCCTCTAAACACTAGGCTAAAGTAGCTATTTATTTATATAATTCCTTGTTATCTTTTTATTACTAAGAACACTAGACTAGCTTCTTATTTATTACTAAGATAAAGTTAAAATCTAGCTTTAACTTAGTTAATTTTTCTTTTATATAGACCTAGCTAGTGTTAACTTATTTCTACTTCTAGGTAAGTAACCTTACTTTTTACCCTTTATACTTTAGCTTCTACTAAGAGTATAGGTTTAGCTAGTTAAGTAGCCTTCTCTTAGTAAAGATAGTTATAATAAGATAAGCTACACTATATTCTTTAGCCTACTATAAAAGAATACTATAATCTTTAGATTAAGAATCTAGTAGTATAAATTAAAAGAAGATATCTCTTAAAGATATTACTAGGGGTATACCTTTTACTTACTAAAAGCTACTAAATTAAGTATCTTAGTAAAGATCTTATAGTAGTATAGAATACTAAGCTTAGTTAAAATAGTATAGTCTAGACTATATTCTTTAATAAGGTCTAGGAATAGTCTTTTACTAAAAGGTATTACCTTCTTTATAGCTAGTATTACTTTTTAATTAACACTAGACACTTTAAGGAAAATAGTATATAAAGTTTACTAAAGAGCTTAAGTAAAGACCTATATACTCTTAGTGTTAAAGGACTTTATCTTTATATATACTTACCTAAAGTATAGCTTCTAGTTACTAATTATATCTTATATAATATTAATAAGTTAATATAAGTAACTAAGACTATTTAAAAATAACCTTAATATTATTATTACTTAATTCTATACTAAAGGTAATATAAATACTAAAGTTCTAGTATTTTTAGATAAAGTAGTAAGCCTACTATATCCTTAAAGGTAAATATATTATATATAGTACTAGAGATTAGGCGTTAGTTAATAAACTCTTTATAAAGCTTAGTCTAAGCTTTCTTAAAGTATACTTAGTCTTAGTAAAAATAATAAGCTTCTATATTATTAGACCTTATAATATATATAAAGGGGAGCTTATTTACTAGTATAGTAATATAGCCTAGTCCTTATTACTAAGCTAGGCTATTACTTATATTATTAGCTAATAGGCCTTATTATTAGACTTACTACTATTACTACTATAAAGTCCTTAAGCTACTTTACTTAGCCTTAAGTATAATATTAAAGTTAATATAGTAAATATAGAGTTATTACTAGACACCTAAGAACTACTTATTTAGTATAGCTTTATTTATTTATTATAGTCTATAATAATAATATAAGGTAATAAACTAAGTGTTAGTCTATAAGTTAGTAAATACTTACTAAAAGAAACTAGAAACCCTTTAGCCTCTTGTTATTAATAAGGCTAAATATAGTATTATAAATAGACTAAGGTAGGTTTATCTAGTAGCCTAGAAAGAGTAGAAGTTTAAAGTAATTAGTGTTATAGGTGTTATTAAAACTAATTACTTTAGGGAATTACTTTTATATTTAGAGCAGTAAAGAAAGGTCTAGATAAGGCTAATAAGTTAGTCTAGCTTATCTTTACCTACTTTACTATATATAGGATATTTTACTTATTAAATAGCTTAATTAAAGCTATAGTTAGTAAATACTTATCTAGCTTCTCTTAGTTTATATAAGCTTTAGTGTTATAGATATCTTACTAAGTAAATAAGGAATCTAGAACTACTCTTAAATAATAGTATATATATTATATACCTAGATACTAACTTATTAGCTTATTATATTAATAGTGTTTATTATAGGCTAAGTTAGCCTATAATAAAAAGATATATAGATGCCTAAGGCTAAGGACTATAGTTATACTAACTATACTAAGAGTCTAATAATAATATAATAGCTATTACCTCTCTTTAAAGCTTCTATAATTACCTACTATTTATAGCTATTCTTTTAAGACTTATACTATTAAATACTAGTACTTTATAGGCCTAGGCTTACTAAACTAATTATATTAGATAAGTATATTATATAACTAGCTATAGGCTTATATTTATACTACTTTATAATACTAAATCTATTTTCTTTTATAAAAGTATTAACTTAATTAAAAAGGCTTTAAGGTTTACTCTAGGTTACTAGGAATTAGTAGATTTAGGATTTAGGTATAGAAAAGAGGAAGATTAGTTACTTTAGGTGTAGTATAAGGCTATAGTTTAAAAGAAGCTTTACTTTAAGGAAGTTATTATTAAGGTAAATAAGGTAATAATTACCTTAAGGCCTTATTATTCTACTATTAAAAATAAAGTCTTATTATTTAAGGAGTACTATTATAAGTTACTAATTAGTCCTATTAAGTAACCTAGACTTAATATTAGAGCCTTAAAAGTTAAGGACTATTAAACTACTATATAGTAAGATAAGAGGTTACTAGACTATTTATAAGAAGGAGAGGCTAACTCTAGAGAAAGTTATAAAAAGTAGTCTACTAGGTTTTTTTATCCTTTAGAGAATAGTAAGTAAGTAAAGTATTAGCTTTATACTAGAGTAATATAGTTTATAGTATAAAAGAGGTTATATATTATATAGGATATTAGCTAGAACCTTAGTAATAAGGTTACACTGCCTCTAAGGGTCTTTAACTCTATAGGATTAGCTAACACTAAGATAGCTAGACTCTAAGGAAGAAAATAATAAGGGGTTACTAGATAATAGTAGTAGTTCTTAGTAATTAGTTACTTATAAGTCTTAAAAGATATAGCCTATACTAGAAAGGTAAATAGGTTAGGTTTTATATAACAGGACACCTTATAAAGCTATAGTAGTAGGTAAGTAGTAGAGATAAAACTAAGTTTAAATTAATTAAGTAGTAAAGAGGGTAAAAAGAAGGAGTTATATTATATAGGTCTAGTAGAATTTAGCTACACTAACAATAATTTTTTAGACTAATAAGAGGTATATATAAGGGTGCCTATGTAAAAGGTATACCTATATATTAATTTAGGGGTGCCTATATATTAATTCCTTATTTTATACTATATATACCTAATTAAGCGCTTAGTAATACTATATAACCTAGATATTATCTTAATAGCTAAGATTAGGTTAAACCTAGATAATATTAGTAAAAGTAAATAAAGATATAGTAAGCTAATATAATATAGTAAAATTAAAAAAGAAAAGTCTAATTAGGTTAATAAAAGAAAAAGAAGTATAAATAGTTAAATATTAAAAGCTAAATTAGTAAATATATAGTTATATAGTTAATATCTAATATTAGTTATTAGTTAATAAAGAAAAAAATAGAAAAGTAAATAAATAAGTTAAAAAGTAGTATTATATAGTAATAGTAAATTAAGGCTAGCTAAAAAAAAAGTAAAAAAAAAAGATATATTATAAATAAAGCTAAAAGAAATAAATATATAAAAGAAGAAGGCTATAATTTACTAGAGGTAAAGTTTATAGTTACTATTATTAATCTTAAATAGCGCTTTCCTTTTATTATTTTTTTCTCTTATTAAAGAGTAAGTTACTACTAGTATTTTTACTAAAGAGAAAAAAGTAAGTATAAAATACCTCTTTTTTTCTTATAAGGCTTTTAACTCTTTTTTCTTTTTATTATTACTACTAATTTCTACTTTTAGTAGCTTTTCTTTTATTATTCTTACTAGCTACCTTTAAGCTTTTAATAATTTAATTATTTTTTTTTAACTTAATTAGACTTAATATACTTTTTTAATATTGTCCTAAAGTTACTTATTAGCTATTATTCTTTACTTTAGATCCTCTTACTATAGTATACTAGGCTATTTCCCTAAACCTCCTTATAGTAAGTATCCTAAATTTTATTCTTTATTTTAGTTTATTTTATATCTACTAGTCTAATTAGGCTAAATTATAACTTCCTTTATATAAAAAGACCTTAAGTTACCTATAGATAATCTTTACTATAAAGTCTAGTTTACTAATTCTATTTAAGCTAGCTAAAGTTATTCTATTATTACTTAAAACTTTTAGAATACTATTACCTATAGTAATATTCTTTAGCTTATTAAAGATTAGTTTAATAATAGCTTATTTAAGTATAAAGTCTTTATTTATATTAGTTATAAAGGTATATTTAGTTACTTAGCTTAGAAGCTACTAAACTACCCTTAAGCTAGAGGTACTTTAGTAATCTATAGTCTTAGTAGCTAAAATATAGTTCTTTATAAATACTATAAAAATAACTAAGTATTAATAAAAGCTAAGTCTAATTTAGTCTTAACCTTTATTCTTTTTTAGGAATATATTTTTTTTCTTAGTATATTTTAGGATACTTATTTTAACTATCTTTATTATAAGACTTAGACTAGCTACTACTACTAGACTAAGAAATTCTATAAAGAATTTAGTTATAGTGCCCTAATTAGGTCTACTAAGAAGCGTTAAGGTAGTAGAAATAGTGTTAAATTAAGTATCCTAAAGAATATCTTCTTTATTAACTTTACTTAGTTCTTTTATATTAACTTAATAAGTATAACTAAATCTTAGTAAAAGAAGTTCTTTTATAAGCTTAAGAATATCCTTTATATACTTAAAGGTACTATTTAGGCTATTAATAATATTCTATAAGAGTATAAAGTAAAAGATAATAATAAAGAATAAAAGACTAATAAAGAGGGTAATATTTAGTGCTTTACTTAGTATACTAGGCCTAATTAAACTAAGAGGACTATTATTAAGGCTATATAGTATAGTATAAAAGGTTTACTTTTATTAATTATAGTCTTTAGATAGTCCTTTATATTATCTAAAGGAGCTTATGTCTTACTAATAATATAGATGTCTCTTTAGTATAGTAGATCTAATTAGGTAATAGATATATTACTAAGGCTATATAGTATAGTATTAGGAGGTTTAGACTATTAATTATAGTCTTTAGATAGTCTTTTATATTATCTAAAGAAGCTTATATCTTACTAATAATAGTAATATCTCTTTAGTATAGTAGCTTTAATTAGGCTTAGGGAAAAATATTTTAGCTATTTTAGGTGTTAGTAGAATAATAGTAAAGAGATAACTATTATATTAGTAATTATAGTTCCTAGATAGTAAAAATAAGTATTATAAAAGTAATAGATAAGTAATATAAATACTATAGATAAGTATATAAAAGTAATAAATAAGTATATAAAAGTAATAGATAGGTATACTAAAGTAATAAATATATATACTAAAATAATAAATAGGTATATTAAAGTAATAAATAAGTATACTAAAATAATAAATAGGTATACTAAAATAATAAACAAGTATACTAAAGTAATAGATATATTTATTTAGGTGTTTTAGCCTTAATTAGGCTTTTTTTCTTATATTTTTATCTCTAAGATAATTTAACTTCCTAGGTTAAAGAATAAAGTAAAAGGTAAATTAAATTAACTTTTTAAAAAAAATAGCTTTAATATACTAAAATCTAAAATTAGTAGTATAAATATAAAGTATTTAATAAAAAAAAATATAGCTAGTATACTTAATTAGGCTATATTAAAATAAATAAATACTTATTATCTTTATTTAGGTCCTAAGTTAAAATCTTAATAATAATACTTATAGTTACTTTTTACTTAGTAAGCTTTTAGTAAAGTATTTTATTTTACTTTTCTAATTTTAACTAGACTAGCTTTATATATATAAAAGTAATATCCTTTGCCTAATTAGGCTTAAGGGAATAGTCTAATTCCTAAAGTTTATCTTAATAGTCTTAAGTAAAGATATAAGGTACTAGTTTATCTTAGAGTTTTTAGTACGCCTAAAAAGAATCCTTAGATTCCTAAAAGCCTAAAGTATTTTTAAAGTACCTTTTTAAGTAGTAACTACTATATATTACCTAGGTAATTACCTCTTTTCTAAGTGTCTTTAGGTAATAAGAACTAGACTAATTAAAGATAAAGTACACTTTAAGAAGACCTTACTAGTAAAACTAAAGCTTTTTTACCTTAGACTTATTAATAGTATACTTTTTATTAAATATAAGTATAAGGTTACTTATTTAAAGTTTTATAGGCTTAATTAGGTAACTATATTAGTTATTATATTAGTTAGTAGTCTTTTACTATACTACTAAAATACTCTTTATAGTAACTTTTTTATTATAGTCTAGTTACTAAAAGAAATAGGTTTTAGCTATAAGTTCTTAATTAAGGTTTTATACTTATCCTTAGTTTATTACTTTTTATATTACTATTAATTTTTTAATTAAGGTAATAGCCTTATAGCTATAGGTAAAAAAGAATAAAGTATATTTTATTAAGGCCTAGATAGTAACGTATATATATAGTAAGTAGTATATTATAGTAAGTAGTATATATCTACCTTATTTCTACTAGCTTTATCCTTACATTAACCTTTCTCTATATATAATAATAGAATCCTCTTCTTAAGAAAGCTAAATTATCCTTGTAATTATAGCTATCTAAAAAGACTAAAATCTATCTATATAAAAGGCAGCCTCTATCTATAATATACCTAAAACTACACTCTGTTATTAACACACTAGAAAAGTTATATAAGCTAAGACACGTTTAAAATTAATAAAAATAACTATATCTAAAGAGGAGGTAATTCTTAAAAGGGTTATTAACCTAATTAATTACAGATTTCCTCTGTAATAAGAAGATATATAAGATATAGCTAATTAACTCCTTAACGTATACAATAGGACATATATTAGACCCTAATAGGCAAAGAACTTTATATAATAATAACCCTAATTAAAAATATAATTTTAACGTTAAATTAACTATTAGAAGGCCTTAGCTAAGGATCCTATAATTATATAAGGCTAGTTTACACTTATATAAAATATAATTATAAAGTATAGGATATAGGATTATAATATCTATAATTTTAATAAGACTAGGTTCTTAATAAGAATACTATTATATATAAAGGTTATTATAACTTCTAACTAATATAAAAGGCCTTATATAAAGTAGCCTAGTAATTATAAATAGGTTTCTATTATTTAAGGTATATATATAGATAGCTAGGTAATACCTCTGTACGTTATTATAAAAAGTAAATATTACCTTTTATTATAGTACCTTAATAGTAAATTTCTAGCTATATAGTGTATTTACCTAAGTAAAAATAGATAGACTATAAATAAAATTAGCCTAGATTAGCTAAAGCACTTTAATTAGTGCATAAAGTCTTACACAAAGGGTACTTATTACCTTCTAATCCTAGATAGCTATAATAGCTATAAATTAACTAAATTTAATAACTACTATAAAAAAGAAAGTATTATTACTTTATATATACTTTCCTATTTATTATATAAGCTTTAGCCTCTTAATATTAGCTATTTTAGCCCTTTAAAGCACTTATATAGTAAAATAATTAAGAAAATAATATAGATATAAATTATATATATTACTAAGGATAACTTTTTTTCTACCTTTAAAGCAGTATTCTTTACTTTAATAAGAGAAATAAACGTATAAGTAGGTTTCTAATAGACTAGTCTTATACCTTTTAATCCTAAAGTTATTATTTTTTGCCTAGATTTTAAGCTAAAGACACTAACACTAGTTAACTTACGTCTAACTAGCTTAGGCTTATAGGACCTAAAGACACTAACAATAGTAATTAAAGGTATATAAAGCTCTACCTTATTAAAAAAAAAGATTAGAGACTATTAAAGAAGTTTACTAATACTAATATACAAGGTAATTAACTTATAGTTAAAAGGTATTAGTAAGTTAGTATATTAACTTACTATTATTAAGGTAGAGAACTATTAACTTTATATAAGGATAAAGGTACTTAGTAAGCGCTAGAGGGCTAAAAAGACCTAACTATATCTTAAAGGATTACTTAATATAGCTAAAGTAGAGGCACTATAAAGAGAAAAGGACATTATTAAAGCTAAAGGTAAAGAAATATCCTAAAAGGGGGGTTATACAGAGAGTAGTAAACCACTTATATAACAATATAGTAATTACAAGAAGACTAGATATAACGTATAAACCTATAAAGTAGTTTAAGATACTAATAAAGAATAAGGTAATATATATTTTTAATTAATTTTATATAATCTAGTTAAATTAAGTTATTAAAAAGATAGAAAAGTAGGTAGATATATACTACTTACTATAATACACTACTTACTATATATATACATTAGTTCTATTTATAAAAAGTATAGTTAAAAGAATTTATCTTTAGTCTTTTATTTTTCTCTTTAACTAAGTTAAAATAGTATAAGTAATAGGCTTATATCCTTATTTATTAATACTATTTATCTTAAAGTTATATACTAAAATAACTCTCTTTATAATACTATACTTTATATTAAAAGTATTTACTACTTCTTTATTCTTAAGACCTTTATTAACTAAAAGTTAACTATAAACCCTATAGTAGTAAAAAATATCTTCTTAGATAAAGTCTATAACCTAATTAGATCTAGGCCTTACTAGTTATTTAGCCTTAAGTTATCCTATTATATTATAATAAGCTTTAACTAAAGCCTATAGGCTAATTTATTAGATATCTAAGGATATCTTTATAAATAGTATTTCTTTTAGTACTATTCTAATATACTAGTTATTTATATAGGCTAATTTAGCCTTCTAGTAAAGCTAATAGGTTATAATATTTACTTAGATATAGTAGTATATATTTTTCTAAATATAAGATAATATAAAGTAATAGAATATTATATTATATCCTTAGTGTCTTAATTTAATATAAGTATACTTAATTAGGTAGTCCTAGATCTTTAAGTTATTAATAAGTTACTAAGGCACTAGGTACTTCTTAATTAGTCTTATATAGAAGTATTTATTCTTTACTATATACTACTATACTTCTATTTTAAACTTCCTAAAGTCTTTTACTAAAATACTATCTAGGTAAAGTAAGGTTTTTAAATAAAACACTATTTACCTAGTTTAGTTAAACTAGAACTAATTAAAGTAAAGCTATATATTAAAGATAATAAAAAAGTAAAAAGACTTTAAAGTATTTAAAGCTAAAAAAGTATAAATTATATAAATAAAGATAAAGTAAAAGTTAGAATTAATAAAGTCTTTAACTTAATTAAGGGTCTTATAATTATCTAAGTCTAATTACCTTAGAGGCTTCCTTAATAAAGTATTTATAATTATACTTTTTATCCCTAGAATATACTTTACTTTAAAGTTAAAAAGTTAAATTTAAGTAATCTATTTTATAATTAAGGTTCTAGAAAAGTTATAAGTACTACTATTTAGTTAGATAACTAAGACCTAGGCATTAGTTTTTAAAAAAACTTTACCTTATAGATATAATTATAAAGTTTCTTTAGTACTATAAGGACTACTTATAGCTTAAGCTTACTAAAGTTATACTTAAGCTTAGTACTTTACTAGATACTACTTTTATATCTTATAATTACTTATTTATTATCTTTTACTTAGCTAAAGTAAACTTCTTAGCCTATAAAAAATATATTAGTTTTAATAATAAGCTACTTTACTATACTACTATAATTAATAAAGATTAGAATAAGCACTAAAGTAAGCTTCTTTTTTAAAATACTTATAGTATTTACCTAATTAGGCCTTTACTAAAATACTATATTCTTCTTTATAAGCTTCTAGAAAAGAATAGTAATTTTTAAGTACTTTTAATCTAGATCTTATAGAAGCTAGTTATACTAATAAAGGATTAAACTTTATAAGGCTAAAGTATTTTTTTTACTTTAGAATTTAATAATATTAGCCTAATTAGGCCTATACCTACTAGAACTATAGAAATAGCCTATAACTATAGTTATTTTCTATAGCTACTAGGACTTCTTTATAGCTATAGTATAACTAGTAAGCTTAATATTTAATAACACTTAGTTAATATTCTAAAGATACTTATAAATATAGTATTAAATTAAAGGCTAATTAAAAAGACACCTATTATTATAAGTTATTATTAGCTTTTAATAATAATATTATTAAAAAAGCTTAGTAATAGTAAGAAATAAGGTTATAAAGGATCTTTATTATAATCTATATAAACTAGGCTAATAAGTTAATAGCTTTTATAGTAAAGTATATATATAAAGTAAGCTAAGTAAAGTAGTAAATATTATTAGATCTTTATTTCTTTACTAAAAGACCTAATTATACTTAGACTAAATATTTAATAGTAAAAGTATTTATATATACTAAAATCTTTTAAGAAATTCTTTACTCCTAGAGAAGTAAAAGTATTATAAATAGTAACCTTATTTATTTAAGTAGCTAAGTTAATTAGGTAGTAAGAACTATTCTTCTTCTTAACTAAGAACTAAGGGTTTTAACTACCTTATAACCTTCTTTAAGGATTCTTTTTAAAGTTAAGTATAAAAGATCTTAAAGGCTATACCTTCTAAGGCTTTTAGAATTAAGATTTCTTTTCTCTCTAAGCTTTATAAAGTATTATTTAATTACTTAAAGTAAAGCTACTTTATAGTTAATAAAACTATACTTCTTAAATTCTTAGTAAAGTATAGCTTTATAGTTTAATAAGACTACTAAGAAGAGTTCTTTTTTTTTTTATTAAGTAACTAACTATCTTTATTAGTTCTTTTAATTTATCTAGCTTAAATATAAATAAGGCTAAATAAAGAAGAACTTTAGTATAATTAGGCCTATAAATAGGCTAGTATTAGGTTATATTATTTTCTTAGCCTTTACTAGGTTCTTAACTTTCTAGAGGAGGTCTTTTTTAGTATAGATCTATTAAAGGAATATTATTATAAAGATAAATCTTCTTGTCCTTAGTCTTATATATTATAAACACTTAGGCTAAAGGCTTAGTCTAATTAGGCTATTTATATAAAATAATAACCTTTTTATCTAAGTTATAGCTTAATAAAAGGTTTAGCTTCTTTATACTTTAGTAAAGTTATTAAAACTATTTATAATATACTTAAGGATACTAGTTTTCTTTTTTTATTCTTTTTATAATTATTTTAGAAAAAAAGACCTTTAGCTATTAAACCTAATTAAGATAATCTATATTTTAGTAAAGTCTTTTTTTTATAGAAAAGTATTAGTAATTATACTTATTATATTTTTTATTATTTTTACTAACTTTACTATTCTTTATATAGTAAGTACTATAGCTTTAGTAAGTACTACTTAAATAAAGTTATTTACTTCTTTATTATTAAAAGGGACTACTTCTTTATTATTATCTTTTAATATATTCTAGGAATTCTAGGAATTCTAGTAAAGGTCCTAGGGTCTTTACTAGACTCTAGTTTTCTAAAATAATATATTAGTAGCCTTAATTAAGAAGAGTTTTATTAAGTTCTATAGTATACTAGTCCTATATAAAGATATATTCTAAAAGTAACCTTAGGTTATTAAAGTTAATAAATATAGTAATATATAAAGCTAAGTGTTTTTACTTAATAAAATTACTATAATTAGGTTATTCTTATATAAAAGTTAATCTTTAAGTATAAATAGAAAAGTCTTTAAGAAGTAATAGATTACTTATTTAATTATTATTTATAATAAATATACTTATTAAAATATAGTAGCCTTTTACCTAAATAGCACTATAGTAACTTCTTAGAAGTTTATCTAAGGTACTACTAGGTTAAAGGTCTTTATCCTTAGTCTTATAGAGGTAAGCTTTAGGCTATACTTTAGGGTATATAATTTTAAGATAATATTAGTCTAAGAACTATTATTAATAATAGCTTAATATACTTATTTAATTAGGCCTAGAACTACTTACTTAAATATTAAAATAAAGTATAGTATTATAAAGTAAGTATAATTAATTTAATAGCTTAAAGGTTAATTACTTTAGTTATTATAACTTTAGCTTATTAGTGCTAAGTCTTAGTAAGCTTTTATTATATATAGCTAAGATTTACTTTACTTCTTATTATTCTTATAGCTTAACTTTCTAATTAGGTAAGTAGGCACTTTAGGATATATATTAAAGAACTTATTACTATTAGTATCTCTTAGATTACTATTATAGTGTCCTTTTTAAACTAAGGCTATACTCTTAAGGCTATATTAAGCAAGATTAAAATATTCTCTTTAAACTTCTTTATAATAGCTTAAGTAAATACTACTTTTTATTAATCTTATCTTAATTAAGTATATATTTTAATTATTATCTTTATTAGGTTTAGGTTTAGGTATAAAAGCTTAGTAAGGTTAGTTACTAAGGTCTATTTCTAGGGCTTTACTATACTACTAGACACTACTAGTAATTTAATTAAGGTAGTTATTAGTCTTAAATATATAAAATATATTAGTTAGTATTATTAGTCTATATCTATATTCTTAATATTACCTCTAGTACTAGTATTACTATTATACTAGACTAGTTTTTACTAATATATCCTTAGTAAATAGTATATAGCTTTACTTAATTAGATAATAAAGTAAGGTTTAAGGTTAAGTTACCTAAGAGTAGTTATAGTATTAATTTAGGCCTTATTTATTAAGAAAATATTATATATATAGTTAGTAGTCTAGTATACACTAACTAAGTTAACTCTAGTATCTTAAGGCCTTAAGGTTATTAAGATCTAATTTTAATTACTAAGGTCTTCTAATACTTTAATTAAGTACTTTCTAGCTACTTAGGCTAACTTAGAGGAAAATAGTGTTATTTACTAAGTGTTAAAGATAGTAACCTTATTAGTAAGTACTAATGTCTTTTGTCTATAATAATAGTATTAAGGACTTTATTAACCTTAATATTAGGTCTAGTTAGTCTACTATACTTATAGATATTATAGTCTAGTAAGACTAGGCCTATAAGTTTATTTTCCTTTAGTTAAAGGTATTTCTAGTACTACTTACTATTATACTTATTATACTAGTACTAATTAAGATTACCTTTTATAAAACTAGGCCTTAAAAAAATATAAGTAAAGTAAGTATAAAGACTAAAGCCTTAGTTAACTATTATTCTAGCTATATTATAATTCTAGGTAGCTACTAGTAATAACTAATTATATTTTAACCTTTAATATTACCTTTAATTATTATAGCTAAGGCTTTAAGCTTTAAGAAAGCTTTATAACTAGATTAGTAGAAATATAGATATTAGTATTCTTATTATACCTTTAACTATTATATTACCTTAATTAGACCTAGTCTTAGTCTTAGGAACACTAGCCTAGGCTATAATAAGTATACTAATAGTTATAGTATTAAATTACTATAGTAGTATTAGTATTTTTTTTTAACTAATCTAGGCTAATATATACTTTTTAAAGAAGCTAAAGTTTCTTTTTTAAAAAGATTAGTAAAGGTTATACTTATTTATAAGGCTACTATTTAGATTATCTCCTAGGTATATTACTTTATAAATAGTTTAATTAGTTCTTAGGTAAGTATAATAGGCTTTACCTAGGCATAGGCCTTCTCTTAAATACTTTTAACCTTCTAGAATAGCTCTATAGTTATTATTAGTTATTATCCTTAATTAAAGGCCTTAAAGTAATCCTTAATATAGTAGTTAAGTTAAAGATAACTTCTTTATTAAGTAGGCTATAGGTTTCTAAGAGGTATTCTTTAACTAAGCCTAGGTGTAAGTACTAGCTTTACTTTTAATAGTTACTTAGTGTTCTTTAGGTAGTACTATAGTAAAGTAGTTACTTTCTCTAATTAAGGTAACTAGTTAACCTTACTAAAGCTTTATACTTATCTAGGAAGTAAGTAATATTATAGCTATTAAAGGTAGTGCTCCTAGGAACTAAGAGGTAGTATTTTAATAAATATATAAGGCTAAGGACTATAAGGACTTCTAGTTCTATATTAAAGGTATTCTTAGTTAGTAGTAGTAAAAGTAACTAGCTTAGTTATTATATTTTACTAAGTATAATAGTTATATATAGTAAAAATAAGCTATCCTTAAGAGGTATTTAACTAATAGTTATTAAAGAAGTCTTATTAGCCTAATTAGAATAGTTAGACTAGTTACTTTTTTTTTCTTTTTTTTTCTATATCTTTAAAGAGGCTATAGTACTAAAGTCTTTTACTTACCCTAGGTCTAAATTAAAGTTAAGCACCTAGGTCTTATAGTATCCCTAGAAGGACTTACTAAGGCTAAGAATAGTCTAATTAGATATATTTAGGTTAAAGTTAAAGATTAAGACTAATAAGGTAGTATTAGGTATCTTAGTAACTAAAGGATAATAGTATATAACTAGTAAAAAGTCTTTATAAAAAAATAATATTAGTACTACTAAAAGCTAATATTATTATTTCTAAAGAGAAGTAACTTTAATTAAGGTAATAAAAGTATTATATAATACCTTCTAAGTATAAAGCTTTACTTATTACTATATCTCTAGTAAAGCTTAGTGTAAATAAGGCTAAGATTAAGGCTAAAGGCCTATATATACTTCTTTATTATAGTCTTATTAATTATAAAACACTATTCTCTATAGGTAAGATTAGTTTTAACCTAATTAGGCTAATAGTTCTATAAAATTATATAATAAAGAGAGATTTAGTTAGTATAAAGGTTATTAAGGTGTTATACCTTAGTCTAAGAAGGTAGGTTCTAGTAATATAGTTATTATCTTAGTGTTTCTATATTTAAGTCTAGTTCTTACTGTCTTTATTCTTTACTATCTCTATAATAGTAAGTAGCTTTCCTTAATTAAGGAGAAAAAAGGCTAGTTATAGGATTCTTAGTCTTATCTTTATACTACTAGTAGATAGTACTAATTCTTACTTTCTTTATCTTTTATTTAGTTAGGTCTTTTTTAAGGTTAAATATATACCTATATATCTAATTAGGTTAGTTTATTCTTTTTTTCTAGTCTAGTTAGTTCTTATTATTCTTATATTAGTTCTTATTATTTAGTTATTATTTTATTATAAGAAAAGGTTACTACTATATTAGTAATAAGAAGATTAGTAGTTTAATTCTACTATAAGGCACTATTAAAACTAAGTAGATATTAATATATAAGGCAGTAGGATAGCTAGTATATATATAACTAATCTAAATAACTTACCTAAAGGTCTTATTACTAGTGTACCCTAAGCGCCTATAAACACAAAGGTAACTTACTAACCCTTATCTAAGAAGATAATAACGTTAATTAATAGACCTTAGTCTAATTAGGGCTATAGTTTATTAATTAAATATCTATCTCTAGTTAGTAGTTAAACTTAGTTAGTAATACTATTATTACTAAGTAGTATAAAACTATATATAAAAGGTCTTATTATTTAGTTATATAGTTATAAGGTAAATAAAGTGCTTAATTAGGCTAAAAAGGCCTAATTAGGTATATAAGATTAAAAGAATATCTAGGATTAGATATATTACTATAATAATAAAGTTATAGTTAAAGGTAAAGGTTAACTTATAGGTGTTAAATTCTATGTCCTATTTATCTTGTTAGTCTTAATTAGTATTTAATATCCTAATTAGGATAATTAAGGCTTTACTAGCTAGAAAAACACTTATAAAAAAACTACTTAAAGAAAAACCTAAAATTCTGCCCTATTTTACTATCTTTCTACCTTGTTGTTAGGTAATATAGTAGCTACTAGTATAGCTTAAGGTATCTAAGAAGAGGCTTACTAGCTAACTAGGTTTATATCTATATAGGTTAATAGCTTTAATAATTAGGTCTTTAACTAGGGAAAAAGCAAGGGACTTAGTAATACCTTATAACTATTTAACTTTACCTATTAAGTAATACAGAGGTTAAGCTATCTTAGTAAGGTTTTTTATCTATTATTAGTATAGACTAGTTATACCTAAAAATACCTTAACCTAGGTTAGATTTATTAGCACTAGCTACTTATAGATTTAGTTAACTTAATTAGCCTTAATTACCTTTAACCTATAGATTTTATAGACTTAACCTATAGCTTTAACTTTATTTATACTAATAGCTACTTTTTTCTAGGACAAGTGTAATTTACTTTAGAGTATTTAGGGTAAAAAGTAATAGGATATAAAGGCCTATTTTTCTCTAAAGGTGTAGTATAATATAAATATATTATTAAAGTAATTAACTATCTATTAAAGTTCTCTAAGGTCTTAAGGCTAAAAGAAGAAAGGTTCTAGTTATAGTAAAGGAATAGGACCTAAGATAATTTATCTTATCTTTATTATTAAGTAATAGCTAGTCTTTGCCCCTTAAGGTATTTAAGTAAGCTAAAGTTAAGGTTAATAAGGTACTAAAAAAGTATAGATATATTACTAGTCTAGGTGTACTAGGATAGACTAGTATATATTCTTTAAGTCTTACTTTAAGTAAGAACCTATGCATTAGTCTAAGAGTTTATTATAAACTTTATAGAGCTATAGAATAAGAGTACCTAGGATTTCTTTATTAATATATAAGTAATTAAAAGTAAGTTAATACTTACTATCTAGTTAGTCTAGATTCTTTAGAACTAACACTAGCTTACTTCTCTAGTTAGATAACTAGTTATTTACTACTACTGTCCCCTTAAATATACTTACCTTATAGCCTTTAGTAATAAGTTATTAAAGCTAGTATTCCTTAGTAGAAGTTATATATTTTTATAGTAATTAATTCTAAGGGATAATATTTAGCTTTAGGTGTAGTATATATATATAGATATTAGTTACCTTTATACTAAAGATTAAATCTACACTAAGATCTTAGTATATAAATAATATTTATTTAATAATTTCTAGTATATTATTTAAGACTAATAAGCTAAAAGTAATCTTTAAATAAATAAACTAGGTGTTTATAATATATATAGGTATATCTATATTAATTAGATAATAAATAATCTATTATATTATTAAGAAGTTAGTTTAATTAAGCTTTAGCTCCTTTAGACTAAATATACCTTATAGAAAATTATTACTAATAATTAAGAGGTTATTAAGGGCTACTCTAGACAAGGTATTTACTTTAACCTATATACTTAGACTCTTAAAGTAATAGTACTACTACTAGATTCCTATAGATATTAAAAGTTTAAGTATATAAACTATAAGCTATAATAATAGTAGTAAACAATAAAAAAAACCTATAGTAATATATCTAGAATTAACTAAGTTATATCTAGGTATCTTAGGTCTAATAAGTTATAACTAATAATAGACCTAAGTTGTCCTTAGTTAGTTAGTTTAAAGAAAAAGAGGAAGTTAATAAGTCCTCTTAGTTAAAGTCTAAAGTTAACTTATTAAAGTTAAAGTACTATTAATCTTAGGTATCTAGAGCTTATTAGTAGACATTAATAGACTTAGGGCCTAAGACTAAGCACTAAGTAGGGTCTAAGGTTATAACTAGGCTAAATATATTAACTACTTTTTTACTAATTAATATATTACTAATCTAGAGGACTACTTAATAGATTTAAATCTAGGCATCTACTACCTAAAGCTATAGAAGCCTTAGCAGTAGCTTTACTAAGCTAATATATTAACCCTTAGGTTTAACGTATACCTAGATCTTATACTTAATACCTAATATCTTAATATTAATAGTAATAAACTACTTTATTAGAATAGTATAGTTATTAGTAGTAAAGATTTAGAGACTATTAAATCTAATACCTTAGAGTAAATATATAGGTAAGTTATAGTGTTTAACTAGGCTAAGTAAAATAAGATTTAATTCTAAGCCTTAATTAGCTTATATAAAGTCTTAAGGTAATAATAACTAGATCCCTTTATACTTACTAATTAAAATAATATAGTTAACTTTAAAAGGTTAAGTCTATAAATAAACCTTACTTAGTGTATTAGTTTTTACTATTATATTTAAAGTAGTAATAATATCTAAATTAAAGTTAAGTTATCTTAATAGTCTAATAATATTAGCCTTTATAGCTTATATTTATATCTTATATTAGTTTTTTTTTTTACTATATAGGTGTATTAATAAGTATTAAAACTTTTTACTACCTTATAGGCTAATTTACTAAAAGTCTATTAGGCTTAGTAGTATTATAATTTTTTAAGCTAGGTTAACCTAGTTAAAGGCCCTTTAACCTTATTATCTAATAATTAGGCTTAAGCCTATTTAATGCCTTTAGGCTTAGGCCTTTTTCTTTAGCTTAGAGTTATAACTAAGGTTAAGTAAAAAGTTTAATAGTATAGCTAGCTTATATTAAATAGGTATAGGTTAGTACTAATAAGTTAGTTCTTAAGAAGTAGGTTATTAATAACTAAGGGAAGGTTATTCTAAGCCTAGGGTTTAAGGTTTAAGGGTCTAGCTTTAGTGTTAGCCTTTATTACTTATCTTATTATCTAAATTAGTATTTATATCTTAGCTAAGACCTTTCTATACCTAACAGTAACCTTATAGGTCCCTCTTCTATACTTACTTTTACTAAGTTAAGGTCTATTGCTTTTAACCTCTCTAATAAATACCCCTATTAGATAGTCCTAGGATAATATTCTTCTAGAATATAGTCCTCTTAGCCTAACTGTCTATAAAAAGAGTAGCTTTTATTAGATCTACTAATAGTTAAATATAATAGGTAGGTTCTAAGTTAAGGTTAACAAGGACTTCTAAGACTTACCTACTTATATTATTTAATATAGTTATTACCTAGACCTTAGCTAAGGCTATTAGTGTTAAAGGCTTAGGACTATCTTTTTACTTCTCTTTTATATATAGTAGTAGTATAAGTTCTACTATATAGCTCTTAACTTTATAACTAGTTATAGTCCTCTTAAGCTAATCTTAATTATTTAATAAGTTATCTTTATTATTAAGGTTAAAATAGATCTCTTACTATATAATATTATATAAATAAATCTATACTAAGTAAACGTTAATTTATCTAGCTAAGGGAAACTTTTCTTTATTCTAGCTCTATAATAATAAAAGTATAATACTCTAAAGAATTACCTTCTCCTAGGTAGCTAGAGGCTAATTATTATATTCTAGTAACTTATACCCCTTATATCTATATTTAATATATAAGATTATTATAAAGTTATATTCTTAATTAAGTATATAAGTCTTATTTATATATAGGTTTAAGGAAGTAGATTTATTAAGTAAGCTTAAAAGGCTAAGGTCTAAGGTATTAAAACCTTTAGTTATATTAGTAAGTAGTTATTACCTAATAGTAGGTTACTAGTATAATTATAAGTTACTTAGAGGGTAATAATTTACTTTTATAGTAGACTACCTAGTCTAATAAGTATTCTAGTAATCTTGTCTCTAGGGACCTTGTCCTTAGACCTAAGGGGGTCTATATAATTAGTTTTAATAGCCTTAATTCTAAAGTAAGGCTTAAGGTTTATAACCTTACTAAGCTAGTAGTAGTAAAGGTCTATATAGTCCTAATAATTATAAGCTATTAAGAATATTCTAATATCCTCTAGTTTATTTATCTTCTTAAGTATATTACCTTTAGTTTTCTTTATTTATTAATAAGTAGAACTAAATAGGTAGTACTAATAAAGAATATAGTTAAGCTAATTTATTATTCTTTTATTAAGGTTAGTAAGTCTAGGTATATATAGGCAAAAGAACAAGAGCTAATAAGATAGTAGTAACTTAGTATAATAAATATAATAAAAGAGTAGAAAGTAAAAGGATCCCTTTGTCTAATAATAGTATACTTACTAGTAACCTATACTAATACTAGATAATCTTATTAATTAGCTAACTATTATTTTAGTTAATAAAGATCTATTCTAAAATAGTAGTATAGTTATACTTTATTCTAGCTTATTTTTATTAGTAGTAATTATTTAAGATAAATTAAGCTAGTTAGATAGAATTATAAGATTCTTAAAGGCTAGTAGCCTAGGTAGTAAAATAGTCTATAGCTATATAGTATAAGTCCTCCTTATAAATACCTTTAATAAACTATTAGACTAGTTACCTTAGGACTATTATTTTAGCTAGTAATAGTAGGTTAGCTAGTATTAGGTCTTAACTACTAGTATAATAAAGGAAAATATAAGCTTAGTTATAGTATATAGAGAGTAACTTATTAAGGTACTAGTAAAGTATCTAAATATTAGTAGTCTCTTTAGGTTTATTATTTAACTATAGTAAAAACTAATCCTTTAGTGCCTACTTAACCTTATCTATATTAACTTTTATTATTAGCCTTTACTAAGCTATATAGATAATATCTAATAACTAGCTAAAGTTATCTAAGAAGCTAGCTACTTTACTATTATAGAATATATTAATTATTCTAATAACTTAGTCTAGAACTATATAAGGTTATATCTAGGCCTTTTTAAATTTAAAGTAAAGATATAATAACTACTAGGTAATAAAGGTATTACTACTAAAAGTTAAGAAACTAGAAAAACTTAGTATAATAGCTAAAAATAAAGGTTAACACTAGCTTAGATTTATCTAAGTAGGTTAAGGTTAAGCTTACTATATAAGTTAAATATAGGTAAATATATACTAATAACCTTAATAGCTACTACTTTAATATATATAATAAGTATTATCTATATTATCTATATTAATATTATTATAGTCTTACTAGTGTTAGGTATTAAACTAATAGTCTTAAATATAGGACTATTAATAATAAAAATTCTTATTATTATAAACTTCTTAGATATTTTTATACTCTATAGCTATAGGCTTAGATTAAGACCTCTAGAAGTATAAGTTAAAGGGTATCTATATATTAATATTTATACTTTCTATAAAGTTAAATATAGTTAGTAAGTTAAGTAAGTGCTTAGGGGTTAGTGTAAAGTAATAATATAAAAGTAGTATCCTACTAGTTAGTACTTACTAAGTAGGTTTAGAAAAAGTAAAAGCTTAGAAGTACTAAATAGTAGTCTTAATATATATAGTTTCCTACTACTAAAAGGCCTCCTTAATAAGTACTATAATATTATCTTTTATAAAGGTATTATTTAAAGCTAAAAAAGAGGTCTTAAATAATAAAAATAGTAATATTACTAGCTTACTTATTAATAATATAGAAAATATTTACTTTAATAAGGTAGTAAATAACTACCTAAGTTACTAGTAATTAGTTCTAAATAATAGTAACTAAGTTATAAAGGGGTATTTAGATTCTAATAGTATTCTTATAGTTAAAGATAATAACTTTAGGCTAGTGTTACTAAGCTAAAAGTAAAATAGTAAGAATAGTAGCTATTAGTCTACTATATTAGCTTTACTAAGGGATAAATAAAGCTATTAGTTATTAGTAGCTAGGATAATAGTCTCTTAGCCTTAACTATTTACTCTTAACAAGGAGTAGTATTTAACTTATAATAAATAGTTTTTAAATTAATTAAATCTTTAAGGTAAAAGTAGATAATAGCCTTATTTTTCTTGCAGGTTTCTAGAAGAGGAGACTAGAAAATAATTAGCACTAAAGCAAAGGGATAAAAACCTATGCTAATTATAAATTAATTAAGGGTGTATATAGTCTAGGTTTCTATCTAAATAGGTAGGTGCAGAAGAACCCCCTTGTAGGCCACAAGGGCCCCTGCCTCAGGCTCTGATGGCCTGAGGCCCTAAACAACAGGTGTTTGCTGCGGAGTCTATTTTGGTCTCGGCTCCATATTATAGGATTATTGCATTGCAGAAAGAAAAAAGGCCAAGAAAGCAGCCGAGAGCCAAGAAGACGACACCACACATCCCCGCTTCTTCACCTGCAAAGCCTACCATTTCTTCCGCATGAAGGCAAGACGGCGTGGAGAGTCCGAGGGAGGGGAAGTGGGCGAGAGGGGAAAACCACCCACACAACCCGACAAACAACTCAGCAATTGGAGAGCAAAATGCGGGGGATCTCTGTCCTCTATCTCATCGGACTCTCCGCCGACGCGACGACGGGGAACATGACGGAACGATGCATCACTCCATATGGAGGTGGATGTGGACGATACGTGGTTTCAGATAAGGGTAAAGATTGTTGCCGTAGAGCGGGCGGCATTGGTTGCGTTTCGATACAATCACCCCGGGAAAGGGCCGGGAGTGTGAGTGTGGCGAGTTCCCCTCTGTCTGCAAGTCATTTTATGACGCCGGATTCTGCAGCAGCCGCTAATCACGACCGTTCCCATATTCCCGAGCAGCCCATCCGGCGGCGCACAGTCAAAATGCGAATCGATCCCGGCGCGCCTGGACTCTGCCCCTTGACTCCGGATGCTCCCTTTTGCCTTTTCCTCTTTTGATCTTCCTGTGCCACCCCGCCGTGCCACTTCTGTCCCATTTGACCAAACCACCACCATTACGACTAGCAAACAGCGAGCGAGAAGAGAGAGGGAGGGAAAGGTACTTGAGATCTCTCGGCAACACACATCCGTCACAATGGGGTCCTCCGTCTGGGACGACGAGAACCGCTGGGTGGGCAAGCAGCCCTGGTGGAAGGACGCAACCTTTTATCAAGTTTACCCGGCCAGTTTCAAGGACTCGGACGGTGACGGCTGGGGCGACCTGCCCGGTCTCATCAGCAAGGTTGACTACCTCCACGAGCTCGGCGTCGACGTCGTCTGGGTCTCCCCCATCTTCGACAGCCCCCAGGCCGACATGGGCTACGACGTCTCCGACTACCAGAAGATCTACGCCCCCTACGGCACCGTCGACGATGTCGACACCTTGCTGGAAGAGTGCCACCGCCGCGGCATGAAAGTGATCCTCGACCTCGTCGTCAACCACACCTCTGTTGAGCACGACTGGTTCAAGCAGTCCCGCTCGTCTAGGGACGACCCCAAGCGCGACTGGTACATCTGGAAGCCCGCACGTTACGACGAGAATGGCGTGCGCCACCCGCCGACCAACTGGCGCGGCTACTTTGCGGGTCCGACGTGGACGTGGGACGAGCACTCGCGGGAATACTACCTGCACCTGTACGCACCCGACCAGCCCGACCTGAACTGGGACAACGACGCCTGCCGTGAGGCCATCTACGAGGACACGATGCGGTTCTGGCTGGACCGCGGCGTTGACGGGTTCCGCATTGACACCGTCAACAAGTACTCCAAACGGACCGACTTCGTCGACGCGCCCGTCACCGACCCCGGGTCACCGCACCAGCCGGCGCCCGAGATGTGGTGCAACGGTCCACGCATCCACGAGTTCATCCGGGAGATGAACCGCAAGGCCCTCGCGCCCTACAACGCCGTCTCCGTCGGCGAGCTGTCCCTGACGCCGCACCCGTCGCAGGTTATCCCCTACGTCTCGGCCGCCGCCGGGGAGCTCGACATGGTGTTCGAGTTCTCCGTCATCCGCCTCGGCAACGGCAACGGCTTCGGCGCCAAGTACATCTACCAGCCCTTCCCCCTGTCGACCCTCAAGGGCTACACCGCGACGTGGCAGTCCTTCTTCGAGGGCACCGACGCGTGGGCGACGGCCTTCTGCGAGAACCACGACAACGGCCGCGCCGTGTCGCGGTTCGGCGACGACTCCACGCCCGCGCTGTGGCGGGCCTCGGCCAGGACCATCGCGCTGTGGCAGGCGACCATGTCCGGCACGCTGTTCCTGTACCAGGGGCAGGAGATCGGCATGACGAACATGCCGGCCGGCTGGGGCATCGAGGAGTACAAGGACATCGAGAGCGCCAACTTCTACTCGGAGGCTGTCGCGTCCGGCGACCGCGGACGCGTCGAGAAGACGATGCACGGGCTGCGCATCCTCGCGAGGGACCACTCGAGGATCCCGTTCCAGTGGGACGCCGGCCCGAACGCCGGCTTCGCCAGGGAGGGCGCGACGCCGTGGATGCGGGTGCACGACGACTACGAGGCCATCAACGCCGCCAAGCAACGCGGCGACCCGGACTCGGTCCTCGAGTTCTACAAGAAGCTGCTGCGGCTGCGGAAGCGGCACCGCGACGTCTTCATCCACGGCGCGCACCGGCTCATCGACCCGGAGAACGAGCGGACGTGGGTCGTCCTCAAAGAGGGTCCGGCGCCGGTGGGCGGGAAGGGGGCCGTGCAGAGGAGGAGGAGAGCGCTCGTCGTGATGAACTTCTCCAAGGGCGAGGAGAGCACGGGCGACGTGCCGGCGTTGCTTGGCTGCGAGGCGAGCGAGGTGAGGTTGCTGGTCGGCACCCGAGAGGGCGGGGAGCTGGTCAAGGGGGTTGCTCCCGTGCTCGGCGGATGGGAGTCGAGAGTGTATACCAATTTTGAGGTTCAGAAGTGATACCTGGGCGCCTTCTATAGGGTTGGATACAGAGTTCACGGAACCTTCAAACGAGAGTGATATCTCTGATTTGTTACAATACGTCTTATACGGTCGGTAGGCATGATTTACTCACGTCGTTTGAGGCGATTTAGCAGCCAGGCGGATATCCATTACCTTTACGGACTCAAGGAAACGAAGAACTCAAAGTTATATACCCATACCGCGTGCACAGTGTTCTTCTCGCGAAAAAGGGATGCGCATTGTAGATGTTTCTTGTGGCCGCACCAGCCAAGAAGCACCAAGAGCTCCGTCCCGCTCAGATTTTCTGATCAAAATTGTCCCGTAGGTTGCTGCTAGACGGGAAAAACGTAAGCTAACCTAGATATTCCCGGCATTAAACCAGACAACAGCCAGACTCTCGACTGAACACGAAGCAGAACAACAGCCTGACTATCGTCAAAAACGGCAGCACTGAACTGTACGCCAGTACAATGCCAAGAGTCCCATTTAGTCATAGCGTGGCCCTCGACATGTTCCTTTTCGTAAAGTACTATCTACATGATTCCGTCTTTTTTCCTCTGCGTTATAATACATGTTGTACCTATATTGGGCGTCAGGGATCATTTCTGCTATCCACTTTGTGTACGTCAATATTCCTCATCCAGTAAGACGTTGGAAGTCAGATCTCAAAAGGGGAGGGATAGCACGCGTGATACTAGCTCTACAGAACAAGAACGAGATGATATGATACATAGTAGAAAGAGCTTAGGATATCTCAGTTCGCCAGCGGATGAAATTGTAGACCAAATTTGGTTACATAGACCGCGTGAGGACAAGATATTTGCTCAATGACACATTGCATTTACCTGACACAAGCCACAACTCGCATTTGCTGGCACAAAGCCAAATCATCCATTACATTGCCTACCACTCTGTGTGACTCTTCAGTTCGTTCTGTTGCGTCGTGATCGTTGTTTGGTGTATCCCAATGGAAAGCCACGCTCATCTCTATTGTTCCCTTTTTTAGACCCCCAAAATACCAAAATAAAAACGCCACAACACTATATTTCGGCCCTCAGGACCCTCCCTTCCATCTACCAGGATGCTTCTTACATGCCCGTCCCCCACCCAAGATCTGTTGGCCCGCCCGCCCTATTTCACCTCCGCATACGCCTCTAACGCGTCGTGCAGCTGCCCGAAAAGACCCTTGTGCCAACTCCGGACCTCGTCCCATTCGCTCCCCGGCAGAGTCGCGCGCATCATCCGCAGCCACGCGCCGACGACCAAGTCCGCGTAGCTGGCCTCGGTCCCAAGGAGGAACGGCCCGCTAGGGTCTCTCGGGAACAGCTTCGCCAGGCCGCCCAGCATGTCCCGGAGCGAGCCCTTCATCTGCTCCCGCCGCTCGCCGACCAGGGAAAAGTCCTCGAAGCGCGAGACGCCCGCGCGCCGGACGAACTCGGCCTTGCTGGCCTCGGCGGTGGCGGGGTCGAACGGGAACCCGTCGGTCGTGAGCTGCACGTGCATCGAGAAGGCCGCGTCGACGTTCATGTTAAACCGGGCGTACTCGGGGAACGCGTCGTCGCGGCACGAGGACAGCGGCACGAGGATGCCGTTGTGCTCGAAGGTGTAGTCGAGCGCCTGCGGGGGGAACAGGTCGCCCGCGCCGGAGTCCGGGTACGCCTCGTTCAGGTAGACGGCGATGTCGAACGAGTCGCCGACCAGCGAGCCGGTGGCGGGGTCCTCGATGATGGGCAGCGTGAAGAAGTCCGAGCCGTCGGCGAATTTACGGCAGGGCGGTACCTTGAGGCTGCGGCGGACTTTGGATATGTCGGGCAAGGGGACCCACGTGGTGGAGTATGGGAGACCCTTGAAGTTGAGAGCCAGCCTGGTTTTCCAGGGGTTTGGCGCGCAGCACGTTTTCTCCACGGGTGGCCGCTGGGCGATGTCGTAAAAGACGATAGGGCTGGACGGGTTTGGTGTAGTCGGCATGATGATTGGCTGTTCTCGTAAGATAGGACTGGTGTTGCGTCTTACGAGAAGGAATGGCGCGATTGAACAATGGTACTATATCGAGTGATTCTACTACTTATAGTCTACATAGCTCCAGCTACCGGATTCGCTCTTACACAACTTCGCAACACTTTACGGGGTAAATCCAAATGATTCAGGATGACTCATAATGACTAGTAACCGAGGTTCCACCATCGTCATGGACATATGTCCTAATACCTACATGCGGCTACCTGCCTAAGACGCCAAGTCGGCGCTCCAATTGGACAATGGGCTCGTCGGTGGCTGGATAGAAACTTCGATGCATTGACAATCTGTTGGTCTCCCAACAAGAAACCCAATTCGACGCAGGCACGTTTTCACCTCTTGCCGGGCAAAGCGTGTTTCAACGGCAGCTTGGCAGGGTATTAAGCTTAACCTCATCATCATGAACTGTGCATGCGTGGCAATAGTTTAGTTCAAAGCGATATAGGCGTGTAAGCTTTTGGTTCGAGCTCTGCCTCGATATAATTTCGAACTGCCAGCTGCCCTTGATCGGATTCTACAGCCATATTAAGGTTCTTCTTGAACCTGTTATCCGTTGTTATGTGATGCCGCAGCCGTCAGATATCCTCTGTAGAAACTCGTCTTCACCATTTTTCATGATCAATTGTAACAACCCGTCAACTAGTCATGGTTTTGTCACCAAGAAGGCAAGTGGCCGGTGGCCCTGTATATGACATGTGGTTAATTTGCATATTGCTATGAAGCTATTGGTGTGGAGAAGGGGACATCGATTCGTTACTGTGCTGATACGTATAGAAGCATAGGACTTTTTTTTATTTCTTTTTGCTTGAAGAAAGGTCTCCGGGTGATGTTGTACAACTGCTTATTGGCGTCACGCACTCCGCTCTTAATGGAATCCTTGTGTAATGATCTCTCTCTCAGACAGGGGACGCGTTGTCCAGGATAGTACAGTCTTCAATAATGTCACGATAGCTTCATACGGCACCTGTCAGATGGATTGCCATGTGCCATATCACGTGGTCTTTCACTTATTACTCGCATCACTTACCCATATTTAGGATCTTTTCTTCACATTTCTACTTTAATAGGAATAGGCCCTTTCTTGAATCTTGATCCTATCCTTATATGCTTGGTCTCAAGACTTCGTCTCTGAGCCGTGTTATTTTCGGCCTTTGCCAAGAGATTCAAGACCTGTCCGGGTTTCCCCTCAATGCATATTAAATGATGTGAATTGCTGATGCTAAGGTGATAAATCCAAGTATATCATGCCAAATGCACCAAGTCTTTTTGTATGGGAAAAAACCCCCCGGTTCAAAAAACTCACCGTTTTGGGGTACAGAATGCCATCCAACGCCCCAGCCGTGACTTTTGTTGTTTTCGTGTCTGTTTGACCGACCAGCCTCAGTTCGAGGTACATATGTGTGTATATCTCCTCCCATTCACCGTCTTTTCATTTCTTTCACCCCCAGTTTTTCTCTTTTCTATTTTTCGTGCAGGAAGCGGGAAAACGTCTAGAGTTCCTCTTGGACGACGACGCCCCACTCGTGCTGCTCGCCGCCGTACATGATGTCCTTCATCCACTGCTTGATTTGGAGCGTGTACTTGCCGCCTTGGCCATCACTGCCCATGTTCAAGCTGACATCCTTGCCCCGGTGGTGGATGACGGAGATGGGGCAAACGAAGTACTATTCGCAAGTTGGTCAGTCGTTGAGAAATGAAATGTAAATAAACAAATAGGACGTGACGACTTACAGCAGTGCCAGCTGCGAAAGACTCGACAATACGGCCCTCGTCGTAGGCCTCAATGACCTCATTGATGGTGTATCTCCTCTCAACGACCTCGACATCGTCGCTGAGGCGCTCACGGATAAGTTGCAAGACACTACGTCGGGTGACGCCGTCCAGAATCAACCGGTCGTCGAGGGGGGCGGTGATAACCTCTGTCTTGCCGGTCTCCTTGTTCTTCCACACAACGAAGAAGTTGCTGGCGCCGGCCTCGGTGCAGTACTGCTCCTGTCCGTACAGCCAGAGGATCTGGCCGAAACCACGGCTGCGGGCCTCGGCGGTGGCGAGCAGAGAGGGGCCGTAGTTGGCACCGACCTTGGCATAACCGAAACCACCGACCCAGGCGCGGACCATGTCCTCAGGGCTCGTGTGGAGCTTCATGCCGCCCACGGGGGAGTCCATGACGGGCATGAAAGTGCAGATGATGTAGAGCATGGCCTCGGAGGGGGCCTGGACGCCGAGCTGAGGCTGGGTTCCAATCATGGTGGGGCGGAGGTAGAGGAAGGAGCCGGGGCGGTCGCGGGGGAGCCACTTGGGGCCGTCGACGGCCATCAGAGCGATGAGGAGCTTCTTGAGTTCGGCGGGAGGGAAGCCAGGCAGAGCGATACGGGTGGAGGACATGAGCATGCGCTCGCAGTTGCGGTCGGGGCGGAAGAGACGGAGAGCACCGTCGAAGCCGCGGAAGACCTTGAGACCCTCGAAGCACTCGGTGGCGTAGTGCAAGACGGAGGCTGTGGGCATGAGGGAAATGGGGCCGTAGGGCTTGAGCTCCGGGGCGGACCAGCCGGCGCCGGCCTTCCAGGTCGCGGCGATCATGTGGTCGGTGGCGATGGTCTCGGGGCCGGCATTGGCGCTGGCCAGATCGGGGACTTGACGGGGGTTCTTAGTACGGTTGTAGATGAGCTTGGAGGCGTCAAGTTCTCGGTACGCGGGCTTGCCGTTGGCGTCACCGTTAGTGCCCTTGCCATTGGGGATGGCCTCGAGCTTGTGCTCGATGGCAGAAGAGGTCAGGTCGACGTCCTGGTTGCCATGGTGGAGGCCAGGGGAGATGGTGCCGGGAGCCATTGGGTTGCCGTTTAGGTCTGTTCGAGGTGGTGGTGTGCAAGTGCAGCGATGGGAGCGAGATATGTCTTGGATATCTCGGACGGAGGATCGGGATGGATGGCTAAGCGAGGTGACGAGTAGCACGAACCGTGGTAACACCTAGGCAGATGGCTGTGTAAAACGGAAGAAGGAGGGGCGATGTTCGGCTTAAGATGGGGGAGAGGAAGAGAACAAAGCCACGAGACTCGGCTGAAGGAGTGAAGACAAGAGCTTAAGTACAACGGGTTGTTGGGCTTGGCTTGGCTCAAGGTTCTAGTGACAGATGGAGCAGGTGACTCAAGGGCCAATGCAGAGGGGCAGCGGGTCCGGTCTTTTGGTAGGGGCGTTTTCAGATAACAGGGAACATCATGGAGACTTTGGCCTGTGCAGTGCATGCAGCATGGATGTGGATGGGGCGAGAAGGGCAACGGGAAGAGCGAGCAGGAGCATGACGACCGGGGAAATGCAGCAAGCCATCGTCTGGTCTTGTTCCCTGGCGGCTGGGTTGGTTGGTTGGTTGGTTGGTTGGTTGGGTAATTGATTGAATGGGTGACAGTCTAGATGCGTGTAATGAAGGGAAAAGCTGGGAGAACAGGAGGGAAAATGCAAGGACTTGGAAGGCCAAAAAAACGGGAGTAGAAAAAAGAAGGAACACAACAACCCCACCGAGTCAAAGAGGAGACCAGCAGGCGGACGCCAACGAGAACGATGCACGTCCTATCTAGGTAGCCATGGTCGATTTCCAAGTCGAGCCGGCCGGTACGCTACATGGCTTTTCGTAGCATCCATGCCGCCGCTTGTCCCGGGGTTCCATATCGGGCCAAGTGACCATAGTGCCTGCCACATCTTTTGACAGGAATTCGCAGTTCATCTTTCCTGTACGTCCAGCTGACACTTGAAGTGAGGGAGACAACAGACTCCCTAGGAATGAATGTGTGCCATCGAGCAGCACCAAGTCAAAAGGACCATCGATGATGGCCGGATGCCAGTTGCCGAGCCCGAGGACTTAGTTGTAAGGTGGATCCCGGCCGGGGATCCGTTACCGCATGAGCACTTCTGAAGCGGCGTGGCAGTAGACTTGGGATGGAATTTTCTCTTCCATCACATCTCATCTCTCAGCTGTCCCAGGTACTTTGGTCATTGGCGGATCGGGCTTCATTCCTGGATCGAAGCAAGGCGTTTTTATTTTATTTTATTTTTACCCTCCTCTCGAGTCCCCACCAGCCATCTCGAGTAGACGCCACTCATTCTCCCGAGATAAGACAGAAGCGAGCCGAGGATGATGGCGAAAGGAAGAAAAAAGAAGTCAAGAACACAACCACCCCAGCCGGTAGAGCCGGGGCCATCCCGCCTCGCAATGGTCATACACTACTCGGTACGCTGCTGCAGCTACGTCTGAAGTCCAGCAAGCGCTCTCGATTCGGGGGGGGCAGACAAGACAAATAAAAAATCAAACCTGTGACGAAACAAGAGGTCAACGCGGCCGCCCATTCGTCGGGGATTAGTCAATGGAGCGTCAGGTACATGGCACACCGCAGAGGCGAACGGAACCCGTAGCGTAGCAGCGTCGCATCGTGGTTTGTCCCACCATAAGCCGTCGGCCGGGCACGGCTCCAGTCGGTCGACGTTCTGGTGCCCCATTGCGGCTTTGCTGCGCGCGGCCGAGACCAGCTGGGCTGAGGTGACTGACTATCGACGGCGATGACGATGATGCCTCTTGTTCGACCGACAATCGGTGCTGGATGTAGCAGGCGATGTCACCGGCCAGCCCGGGAAGACTTCAGATAGGAGGTTTGTCGTCAGGGGTGAGAGACAAAGGCGTCCGATGTCGCCATGTCAAGCACGCCTCTTTTGCTTTTTCATCGACATGTAGACAGGGAGCGTAAGGCGTGGGAGCGAAAGGCGTTGTTTGACAGCTGAGGGTGGACGTGGCCTGGCCGATGGCGTTTGCTTTTCTGACATTTTAAGAAGGGCGGGAGCCACGGATAGAGGTGTATGTATGGCTGCGACAACCTAGAACCTTGACAGGTTCGCCCCACCGCCAAAGAGCTGCAAGATCCCTCCCTTCCCCCTTTCCCCTTCCATACAAGCGTCAAAGTGCGGAATCAAATGCAGGCCTTATCGCTATCTCTTTCCTTGTCCTCTCGGGGTTTCAATGTTACCCCTCCCGATGATAGCCGATGATAGCCGGGCCTAGGCGATGACGTGGAGGGGAGGTGAGATCCGAGTACCGAGTGACCAGACACACACACACACACAGACTAGAAGGAAGGAGATAGACGAAGGAGGAAGGAAGGATGATGGATGGAAGGAAGGAAGGAAACAACGACCAATACGACAGGACTGGCCTTGGCGGCATCTCAATCACCAATGGTCAGGTACTAAGGTAGATCGCACCTCCCATCTACCCATCTATCTTCCCATTCCTTCCCATCGTGACTCCCAACAGATGCTGTTCTCGAACAACGGATCGGTGGTTGGCGCAGCTTCGGGTTCGAGAAGGTGCCGAGTGTAACCTCCGGGGGAGGTGCTGGCGTCTCCTCGCACCGCAACTCTGCATACCGTTATAGCCCCCCCTCCAAAACTCGACGTGCATGCATGCCATGCAGCCTCTTGCGCCGGAGGCACGGATCTCTTTCCACGGTGTGTGGTGGGTGCCTCCTGCCCCTTTCTACACAGCCCTCCAGTCATCGAGATAGGGGGAAAAAAGAAAAAAAAAGAGAGAGAGAGACTTTCCTTTGGCGGCGCTGCTACTCCGTCTTCTTGACTTGAGCCTAAGTAGGTATACATACATGTATGTCAGCTTAAGATTCACAGCCACGACCTTAATTAACATGGATATTTGGAAAGCGGGGTACGACTTTTTTGTTTTCTTCCTAAATTGCATCGATATTGGTCTTGTCTCACCGATACCGCTCCGCAAACTTTCCAAGGACCCTCCTAGCCAACAGCTTCATATCTGGGATTCTTGACTTCGTGCGGAAGACTCCGAGATATCTCCTAATTCCTTAAATGCTCATTGGCCCCCGTACACTTGGCCGAAACTGGTCAGCAGCTCCTTCTCGCCATGATGCTCGATCAAAATCATGCTCGATAGCGGGCGTTTTCCCGCCTCTTCAACTTCTTCATACTTCTGTATGCGACGTCGAAGTTTGAGGACCTGGTTTAGACCTGAAGCATGCCGTGATGGGTAGGCAGCGAGGCAGCCGATAGTACCGAGCCTGGTATGCATCGACTCCGTCTCCACCAAACTTTTGATAGTATCAAGAGATCATAGAACGTTTGGCCCCATACGAACTATGCTGAACTGAAATGGCAATGTAGATACCGTTGTATTCCAGGACCCTTCGGGGACTGGCAGCGGCTCCGTGGCCCTCATCCACTGCCCCTCGAAAAGGTGATTCTCATCATAGACCAGCCTCGAGCCCAAATGCTATGCAAATCGTGACCTTGAAATGACGGTCTTGATGTGTCTCTCTCTGGAGAGCAACAACCTCGTCTATACGAAACAAACCAGTCGCGTTGTTGCATCTCCAGGCGGTATGCAAGCAGAATGTAAAGAGAACCTATGATGTTTGATAAAAGAGCATACAATGCAAGGACGGCACAGAGCAGCTTCAGAAGACCGCGTGATACTCAACGATGCAGTTCATAACCGGCCTTCGGGATGCTCTGTATGACTGCTTTATCCTTGCTGATACGTTGCGAATCGGCAGTGGCAGATCCGCGACCCATTTGCTTGCATCCGGAGGCTCATATAGAAGCCGTCGAGGGAAGCCATGCCCAGGAGCTTTCCCTAACCTATCCGGCAGCAGATTACCACGCCTTGGGGATTCCCCGTTAAGAATGCTCCGCAGATTGCACAAACTTCAGAGACATCATGAGGTGTCGAAAGCATACCGTCGAAGGACAGGGCCCTCCTCCTCCCTTCTAGAACTCCCTCCAAGGTCACGAGCTGCTTGGGTTGCACCGAGTGCTCGACATGTTCGAACCGTAGACTCGCAACACCGTTCAGCTGGCAGTGACCCGTTGCCGCTGCAGTACTCTCACCGCTCGCCGCTACAGACACGTGAGGGGAGGGTTGCATTCCTCTCGGCGCCCGACCTGGCCCAGCCCCAAGGGATGCGGCCGCCCGCTCACCGGTCCAGTCACTTGACACGAAATGGCGGGGTACTTGTGCCTGCGCGCGTGCTTGATGCTAGCCGTTCCTGAGCCTGCAGTCGCTGCGTTTAATTATACCGAGACATGTACGCGAGCGCAAACATTCCCAGCCGTGATACGCGAAAGCCAGCAGATAAGAATGGTATGTGTCGTTGCTATTCCGATTCCCCGCCGCATCGTCTGATGCGGGTGTCCCTCCTTCGCTTGGGCTCCCCTCGGGCCTGTTGAAGGCCAACCAGCACCTGGCCCTCAAGTAGTGAATGAGGTATGCTCACAAAAGGTATCCATATTAAACATGATATCGCCCTGCGCGACTCGAAAATACGACTCGATCCCCGCAGCCCCCGAACGAAATAAAAAGCCGCCCCCGTCCCGTCTCCTTGCGCCCCTCGTTATTTGCGCGCCCTTTCGGCCTCCCGCCTTGCTTGCTCCTCCTCGAGCATCTCGCGGTCCCGCGCCGCCGTCTCCCCCTCAGCCTTGATGCCCTTCTTGCGCTGCCGCTCCTCATACATGTCGCGGCTCTTCATGATGCGCTGCACAATGGTGCCGGCGTTGACGCTGGCGAACTCGTGCTCGCCCACCTCGCGCATGATGCCCATCTCCTTGGGCGCCGTGTACGGGTCGTACGTCAGCGGCATGAAGGACGTGGGGCCGTGGTACACGGCATCCGGGGTGCCCCAAGGCAGCGCCGTGAGGTAAGCCCTTGTTGGCGAGAAGGGCGCGCCGAAGACGACGGCATCAATGTACTGCGGTTTTGTTAGCACGGACACACGGGGGGAGGGGGCATGCTATAAGGGATGTAGATGATAGGAGTGGAGGGTAGGAGTATCAAGAGGAGGGAATGGATGGGGCCATCGACGCCTTACCCTGCACTGCAACACGCACAGCCCACGCTCGTAAATGTTCATGATGGGGTAGTTGATGCCCTTCCAGTGGTTGATCTCCTCATCCGAGTGGATGCCGGCCACGACGTAGGCGGGCGGGTAGTCGCCGCCCTTGCCGACGCGCTCGTTTACGGCCTGCTCCGAGTACCACCCCTCCTTGCGGGCCTGCTCCTCCTCGGCCTCGACGACGCGGCGGAGGAACTCAATGTGCCCGCTCGAGAACAGGTCGAAGCCGCCGTCGACATAGACGACGCGCTGGCCGAGCTTCGGGCCCTTGCCCGGCAAGAAGCGTCGGAAGTCGCCCTTCTCCTCGCTGGCGGCCTCGGCCTTGGCCTCGTCGGGCGCGGACCAGAACCAGACCTCGACGCCGGGGTTCTTGCCCGTCTCGTCGGTGGCGTACAGCTTCATGCGCTCGGTCATGGCGTCGGCGTTGGCCTTGATCTCGGCCTGGGAGGTGCCCTCGCCCTCCTCGCCGGCCAGCTGGCGCTCGAGGGACTTGATGAAGTGGGTCTTTGTGCACAGGAGCATGCGGCCGACGAGGTCGGTGGTGGAGATGCTCGGGGTGCGCTTGACAACCTTGAAGCGGCCGGCCTCCTTGACGAAGCGGTAGCAGTCGTAGCCGTCGGCGTCCGAGGTGATGTCGTCGCCGTGCACGACGTACTTGCAGCCGTAGTGGCTAATCCACTCGAGCTGCGTGACGTAGGGGGCCCGGCCGACGGACTTTGTGACCCAGCGGCAGGCGTCGACGGCGGCCAGGCTGGTGATGATGTGAGTAACATTGACAGAGCTTCTGGGACACGCCGGAAGGGGAGAAACATACCGTTCTTGCAGGTTCATGACTGTCGGGCCCTTGTTCTCAAGGATGGACTCGTCGGAGTGAACGCCGATGTACAGCTCGCTGCCCAGCTGGCGGGCTTGCACGATGGCTCCGGCATGGCCTCGGTGAACATTAGCAAAACTGGCGTAAGGCAGCAGGCTCACCGCGGCCTCGGCATCTCACCGTGGTGGAAAAAGTCGAAGCAGCCATCGATCCAGATGCGCTCCTCCAAGATCTCGGGAGCGGGCTCGCCGGGGGGGTGCTCAGGGTCGGAGTTCACCATTGTTAAATAATGGCAATTTGGGGAGTTCAGTTGCAGGGGGGTTGGTGGTTCGGGGGTTTGGGCCGAACGAGACGGGGGTTTCGTCTGTTAAAAGTAGGTTGGTCGTTGGTGTTGCGTCAATAAAAGGCAATTGAGGTCCCGACCGTTTCACCGACTGGGCGGATTTCACATGAGGAGGAGAGTAGTAAGTGGTGGTAGTGGTGGTGGTGACTCGCGATGTCCCGCTCCCGTAGCGGTGCTGTGTGATTGGCGAGGTTCCAGCGCCACTGCGATAGCCGAGACCCACCTGAGCTCCCAGCGGCCGGACCGGCCACGCAACGGCGAGCACGGGGTCTCTTTCCCACTATGGCTCCTCACAGTGGCTTCAGAGTGGCCCCTCCCTTTCACATGTTGACCGTTCATCACCACCTGTCAATTCGTCCCAACAGAAAATAAGGTAGAAAACGACATCGGACGGACTGCATTGGCACATGTTCCTGAACTGGCTTCTTGGTGCCTTACGCGCCTCTGCCGCGAAGCCTTTTGTCAGCTGATTTGCCTAAGAGAGCCTTAACTTCTTCCGGGGGTTTCCTGACTTAATCTGCCTACCCATGCCGTTTATCACTGAGGAGGGGGCTCTGCCGATAGAGATAGAGAGGTTCAAGACGGGAAGCGCCGCGGTGCACTCAACCCGGAAGGAAAGCAAGTCCTTCTAACGGCATCTTCACCGAAGAATCCCGTCCACTGAGGGGACACTTATCCAATAATGCTATCGATATCTCTTTTCTTCCCCATATAAGTTTATTTCAGCTTCTTGGCTGTCTCCATCGGGAACGACAACCCAGGCACTCAGGAACGACCAAACAAAAACGTGTTTGGGTCCCATCCGCTGCTAGGGACGCTGAACCCATTAGAAAACCACCCACGTGCATGCCAGATTGCCCTGCCATTGGTCGCCGCCAGGGATCTCCGTCACCCAGCACAACTCTCCAAGCCCCGGGGGTACTATATCTCTTCGGACGAGATCTCGACTTTGAGCTTCCCCGAGGATCTATCTAGGTAAATTGACCCGGCACGGCGCGTCAATGGTCCTGTAAAGATTGAAGGGGATCCCGCCGCGATGGGGGGCTGGACGTCGACATTTGGTGGTATTTATCTAGGGCCCTCCCGCATGCGACGCTGCAGTGTAGCTCTCCCCAGGTTCATATCTCTCGCGCCTCCTGTCGACGATCGCTTTCCAGCAAGATGAAGGTTCTTGTGCTTTCCACCGTCCTCGCTCTTGCGCCTACTGCGCTCGCCGCCTGGCCGCAGGCCGAGGGAAAGGACATCAAGTTCACGTCTGTTCCTGGCTACTTCTTGCAGGACGACGCCAGTACCAACCCGACCGGCTTCGACTATGTTGGTCCACCACCTCCTGTCGCGTGCGAGTTGAGTCGGTGATCGCTGACACACACACCCCCTGTAACCTAGGCGACTGTCAACTTCGGTCTGCTCAACAGGACGTACCCGACCGACAAGCACTTCGACCCCGAGGGTGTCAAGACCCAATGGGAGCGTTTCGACCACTGGGTTCGGTACCTGAACTCGGGCTGCCGCAAGAACGACAGCGTCCAGTACAAGTTGCTGTTCATGGGCCGCCACGGTGAGGGCTGGCACAACGCCGCCGAGTCCTTCTACGGAACCCCCGCCTGGAACGTAAGACTGCGACGAGATACCCGTTGCGCTTCCACCGGCTAACACGAACAATTCAGTGCTATTGGGCTGAGCAAGAAGGCAACGGCACCGCGCGCTGGGCCGACCCGCTCCTGACGCCGGCCGGCGAGGCCGAGGCTTACAAGGCCAACGCCTACTTCAAGGACCGCTATGCGACCCAGAAGATGCCCTACTTCGAGTCGTACTACACCAGTCCCCTGATCCGCTGCGGCTACACCGCCAACATCACCTTTGGCGACATCGGGGTGCCCGCCGACAAGCCCTTTGCGCCCATCGTCAAGGAGGGCTTCCGCGAGGGCATCACGGTGCACACGTGCAACCGGCGCTCCGACAAGACGTACATCGCCGAGACGTTCCCTTCGTTCGAGTTCGAGGCCGGCTTCACCGAGCACGACGGGCTCTGGCGCCGCAACGAGAGCGAGACGGACGAAGCGCACGCGGCGCGGTCCAAGGCGGTCCTCGACGACGTCTTCCGCACCGACGACAAGACGTGGCTCAGCATCACGGCCCACTCGGGCCACATCACCAAGCTCCTCGCGTCGCTGAACCACCGCGCCTTCCGCCTGTCGACGGGCCAGATCATCCCCGTCCTCGTCAAGGCCGAGATCATCGAGCCGCAGCCGGACCCGACCTTTGAGGCGTACGAGCCGTACTCGACCTGCGACGCCCCGCCGATTACGAGCATCGCGGGCCAAGGCTGTGTCTGCGCGACGGCCACGTCGGCTCTGCTCCCAGCGGCGACGCATATTGCGGCGTAAGGCGGATGGGGTTTACGTGTCGTCATAGTTTTGGGGCCATATTGGTCCGATATCTGTAATGGTAATGCAATAGCAATAGTAATAACAGAAAGGACGGAGACCATGAGACATAGCCAACCAGCTGCACGCCTCGGACTTGGATGAGTCGCCGCTAAAGTTCGATCTGAAGCAGCCGCCTGATAAGAATCCGGATCAGCCACCCGGATTCACCTAGAGCAGACGGCATGGCTACGTGATGCAAGGGACGTCTGGTGCGGGAAGCAACTAATTGGCATTCGGCGCAAGCTCCATCTCATCAGACGGATGGTGCGGATCAGTGCTTCGAGCTAGGTAGTTTCCCGGGTCATGGCACGACGGGTGACCTGTCTTTGACGACGGTGGCGACGAGACCGTTCGGTAGTTAACAAGCACAGTCGCGCGGCTTGCGGCATGGTAGAGACTCGTCGGGCGTCCGTTCCACGTGGAATCTAGTCTGAGCTTCTGGAACCTTTTGGTGTCTTTTCCGGAGAGAAGGGAAAAAGGATGGCAGGCGGTGGAATGAGGAGGATCAACCAAGGCGCGTGCTCGTCTGCCCTACAGGCGAGGAGGGGCCGTAGCTCTCTCTCTCTCTCTCTCTCTCTCTCTCTCTGCGCTTTGGGCACCGCATCTGTGGTCGTTCGAGGTTTCCCCCCTCCCCTTCTGACCCAGACTACTACATTAGACGTAACGGCCTGGCGTCAGTGGCTCTTAGGAGCGCGAATATGCGCATGTTGCTTGTGCACGGCCTCTCGAAGGCAGATGATCTCCCCGACCCCGGAATGAGGGTGGGGAAGATCGGTGCGTTTCCTTGGTGACGGTCGATTTTGGTTTATAAGAGAAGCAGCGTACGTTTAGATGTGCTTTGGTGAAGAGGCGGGGGAGAAGGGTTTCACGATGGCATCAGACCTATTTAGCACTGCACATAACGGCCAAGAAGCGCCGGAACGGGAAGGGGGGGAGGGGGGATGCACAGCACGGCCTCCGGGGGGATTCTGATGAAGAAACGCATCCAGGCCAGTAGTCTGTCTGCAGGGATTGTGTTGTATTGTACTCCCCCCCGGCCGTTGGGCAGACAAAACATGAAGGCGGTGATATGAGACCTCTGTCCAATTGTGGATGCGAGAACAAGGGATAAGTGTCAACTCGTGGCCCTGAAGGTCGCCGCCCCGAGCGAGGCATGCGTGTGTATATATGTGGCTTGCGCGGTTCTGCCAGGTTCCCGTTCCTAGCACATTCCCCCTTCGAGCAGCCCTCGGCGAAGGAGGGTTCTTCCGCCGAAGCCGCAACCAAACTCGGCATCCCAAGACCTCGCCTCGCTCGAGAGTAAACCAGGTGGCTCTCGCCTTACCCCTCGCCACTCAGGGGTCCGGAATGGAGGCGTGTCTGGACTCTTTTGGAGAAACACGGCCACGACATCGGCCCAGACACGGCCGTCGACGGCGCTCAGTCACCAAGAGGAGTCTTGCTTGACCGCAGGGATTAAGGCGGCAAGGGCGGGCTTGGACAACGGACTGCCGGCATGGTCGAACTGAGTCAATTGGCTGCTGCACGAGGATAAGGAAGAGGAGGAGAAAGAGAGAGAGCCTAGAGCGGCTAGGCCTCGAAACTCTCTTCCTGTCGCCTGCCGGCTGCTAAATGAGAGGGATGATTGATGTATATTGATTGTTATTGTAATTCCGGCCCAGCGCACTCGAGTTTTTCCCGCCACCTCTTGTTGCTTCTTATTGATGCCTTCTTTCTTCTTCTTTCTTTTACGTGGTATCGAGCTGGAAAGGCCCCCCCCCCCCCCCCCCTGATAAAAGCTCGTCCTGTAATCGGCGACTCGACAGCCTTTTTTAGAAGAAATAAAAACTCTCCGGTCCCCGCCAAGGGCCTCAGAAAGTAACCAAAACGAGTTACAATTCCCGAGGTTCGCTTTCCCAAGCTACACAAAGGCGCAAACGGACAGGTTCGTTGCATCGGGAATCACTGGCCCATTTCTTGGGAACAGCTACACTAGTGTAGTCCTCTCAGCGACACATCCACTCCGTGTCCATAGTCCTACCCAGGTATCCGATCCTTACCTACTAACTCCCTAAGGGAGGGGAGCATACAGACACAAAACGCACGGCGTCTTTTTTTTTTTTTTTTTTTTTTTTTTTTCTTTTTCCCTCTCTCCCCGCAACCCCCCCCCCCCCCCCCCCACCTAACCGGCCAAACCCACGTCCAAGGTCCAAGCATTCGTGCCTGTTGGCGACTCGGAATTCCAGACACCCTAGGATATCACATCCTAGTTGTGCTCGTCCACTTTTCGTACCGTCGAAGCAATAATAAACCAAACACAAACGTAAACAGTACAACTACCGCTACTATATCTCCCGCTTGAAGACGCTTGACGCTTCACCCTGCCCGTCTTACTTGCATCACGCTTCGTCGCAGGTGCTCGTCAGGATTCGAACAGCAAGAAGCAACCCTCGTCGCCCGGCGCCGTGTTCCCTCCCTGTCTCCATTCTTCATTAAACTCAACCCGTAGCTAGCCGGTCCTAAGCCCAGCAGCAAGGGACACTGCATTAATTTCACGCATAAGCTAAACTCCTCCCCAATTTCACGCATAAGCTAAACTCCTCCCCCATCTCGCCGGCATTCAACAACACGACAAGAGCGGACCAACTGCTTCTATTGCGAGCGTCCAAACTATTTCCACCCTGCATGACAGCGTTTGTCAGCAGAAACCTAGCAAATAAGTGGTCTCGGGACGCGGAGCCGGCCAACCAGAGAGCCCCTGGCAGACGAAGCAATCCGAGCCATCGTAGTGCTAAGCAAGGGGGGAGAAAGGCGAGCCACACCCGCCAGCGACGGACAATTGAATCTACCTAGCGAGGACCGCGGCGGCACAAAGGAAACCCGGCCTTTCGCAACCCCGGGAGCCCAGCAGCAGAAAGTCACTCGCTCCTCGATAGTCCCACGCACGCGCGACATACCAACACTACAACCCTGTTTGTCCACCACATCTGGACCTGCGCAACACCAAGCCCGTTGACCGAATCGGCGTCTTGTCCGCTGCCCTCCGTCGCCACACTCCTGAACCTGGTTGTTGGTTGCTGGCCCCCTCCCTCTATCGCTTTCCTGACGAGCGGCCCCCGTCGCCTCCGACTTCCAGATCCATCCACCCCCCGTCGGCAAGCTCTTTCCAAGGACTAGCCGCCTGGTCCTTTGGCGGACTCAAATAGACATGCAGCGACCAGGCGCGTTACCCGCGTCCGCCAATACACCCTTCTTCTCGTCCTCCTTCTTCTCTTCTTCCTCCAAGTCTCGCCCCGGCACATCATCAGGCGAGCAGCAGCAGCAGCAGCAGCAGCAGCAGCAACAGCAACAACCTCAGCAGCTACAGCCCCAGTCTCAAATACCACAACCGCAGCTCTCGCCCTTCTTCCCGCCGTCCTCCGGCTCCAGCATACTGCTGAAGGATCGCAAGAATTCCTTCAGCCGAAAGACTTCGTTCAGCTCCCCCTCAAAGTCCAAGCGCCGCGCTTCCAGTTCCGGCGGAGGGGGCAATGTCGTAGTCACCGACCGCAACGTCCCGCCCGCTCTCCCCGACTTCGCGCTCGCCGCCGCCGCAAAGATCACCCGCGAGACGGACAATATCCAGAGCCCCGCCTCCACCGACAGCTTCACCAGGATGCTGGGCCGTACGCAGACGGGCTCGACGAGTCTCGCGTCCGGCGACCGCCTGCAACCCCCGCCATCTGCGACGCACCCCAACATGTGGCAGTCGAGTGAGTCAGTCGTGCTGCACATGCAGATGCTAGAAATGGCGAACAAGAGGATATCCACGTTGGACTACCTGCGCAAAGCGTATGTGTGCCCCCTTTCCCCTCACCTCTCTCGTGACATGTCTTGGACGGCGGCTGACTGGCACCCGATAGCCATGAAGGCCGAGTATACTGGTTCAACACGATCCTATTCGACAAGCCCGATCTGGCCCGTATGCCCTCCTACGAATCGCGGAAACTCGCTCGCCGCGCCACGAACTACCTCTTGCTCGGCCTCTCCCTCCCCACCATCGTGGATCTCTATGCCAACACCCCTATCGAGTTCCTCCGCAGCCTGAACAACCTCCTCCAGGAGTTCGAGTCGTTCCAGCAGCTCCACAGCGAAGGCGGCAGCTCCACGAGTTCGCTGTCTCGCGCGCGGCTGCCGTCCATGTTCAGGCGTCAGGGCGCCAAGTCCCGGCGCAGTACGAGTGGCGCCAATGACATTGGGTACCCGACTGACTCGGATCCCGCGAGCGGCGGCAGCTACGGCGGCATCGGGGGCTCGTCGAGCGCGGGCGCAAGCGTCATGTCGTTCGCGTCCAGCGACAACGACCTGCTACCGGGCGAGGTTTACACGCACCTGCTGACGCCGTCGCTGCCGTTCGAGCCCGATTTCTACGAGACGTTTGCGACGCTGTGCGAGGTGCTCATCGACGTCTACACCAAAGTCCTGACCCTGGTGCCCACGCCGAGGGAGACGTCGACACCGATAGCAGAACTGTTTGCGAAAGCGGACGCCAAGGTGCGCAAAATCATTGTGCAGGGCGTCGTCAAGGAGTTTGAGGACAACAGCAGAACGCACATCAAGACGGAGATGGGCAACATCGGCAAGGTTGTGCTCGGGGGCTTAATGTGATGTCCGGGAACACGCCATATGGCATAATGCCGTGAAATGAATAATCTGCATGTTTATGGAGTTATTAGGAGGGTGGGGGGGTAATGGGTGGGTGTACGAGAAATGGTAAAGGGTGGGCTGGCGTACGGTTCACGACTTGAAGGCTTCATTCCAATATATACCAAGGATTATGTTTTATTACTATTTGACTGTAACATTTGTGCGTGGGCCAAAGGCGAGAGAATTCTCTGGCTGAAAACAGCTGATATTGATAATGCAAAAAGAAAGATGTATGTAAAAGTGTTCATCAGATACCATAACGCATGTTTTGTCGTCACAATGGCGGCCCCTAAGGACTCTCACCTCAGTGCTTGACTCTATTTGGTAATCATCATCGAACATGAAAGGAGTTTATCCAAATAGGACCCTCTCGCCAGTCCGGGGCATCATTGACGGAAAGAGACTTCCCACGAAGTCCAGAGTATAGGTGTCTAGCCCCCATTGCGGACAGGCAAGAAATGTCCAGGTTTGGTTTGAACCCCCCTCGCACCAAGAATAAGCCCCATCGAGTAACCCGCCCTCCCCCGGCGAAGAGGAGGGCGCGCAATCGCATACCTATCGATCTCGACGAAAGACCCTCCGACGAACCCTTGAATTCGCCCGGCAAGCGACCTCTCCCACGCGGCCACCTCGTCATCGAAGGCACCTGCTCCGCACAAGCGCACCCAGCCTCCCCGGTCCCGGGCGCGGACTCATATCTTCATCCAGATGGTCCCGGGACAAGGCAGATTCGGGTCTCGAGAGGAGCAGAACACCAACGATGTAGCGACGGGGCGGGGCGTGAAAGAAAAAAAAAGAGGCCATTACGTCCGGACGCAGGTCTTGGAGGTCAGCCGCTGTGCTTCTATGGCGGCGCGTTTCCGCGGCGTTTTTGTTCCTCCCCCCCGGAAGGGGGAAGAATAACGTGTGTCCGGGGACTTTCTCCCAAAGCGCTGTTGGTCCAGGGGACCGAGACGCCTTTTTTAGAAAAAAAGACGTCTCTGTTTGTGAGCTTCGATGGCGATTTGTCGGGCGAGGGGGGTTGGAGAGGAAGAAGAAGGGAAGAGGATGTGTGAAGCTCGAAGGGTTTTTTTTATAAAGAAAAAGTCGAGCCGCAGGTGGGGCGCCCTCTGTGGCTAGACCTAGCGCCAGCCTGAGGTCCCAGTTGTGGCTTGACATCCAGCTACGTTGGTTAGTGCTTGCAGTTTTCGTAAGGCAGGCACGCAGGCACCACCTGCCTTGTGGCTTTACAACCAATAGGGAAGCCGCGTTCACTTTTCGCATCGCGACTGCCTTCCTGCCTGGGTTACTCGTAGCTTCCTCCCAAGACTCGATTTCAGCAGCTATATGAAGCTGGCGTCGACCTTTGAATTTCCTTTAACCGTTCGACCTAGCAAACCGAAACCAATTGATGCACATCCGCTTCCACGAACGCTCCGAATCGATAGCTCTTCCACACCTATATTGATCGGCTTACGAACGACATCATGTCGGGCCTGTTCGGCAGCGCGTCTTCTTCTTCCTCGAGCAATACTGTCGGCGATTTGAAGCAGGACGTCGCGCTAAACAACCCTCCCGAGGACAGCATTTCGGACCTTGCATTCTCCCCGGCCCAGAATCAGGCGAGTGACTTTCTGGCTGTGGCCAGTTGGGACAAGAAGGTTAGAATATACGAGATTGCCCAAAATGGCCAGAGCGAGGGGCGGCACGCCTACGAGCACGATGGACCCGTGTTGAACTGCGACTTCTCCAAGGTAAGATGACATGGCACACCCTCGGATGTGTGTATAGCATTTTTTGCTAACCCTACCCCCGAAAAGGACGGAACGAAAGTCCTCTCCGGCGGCGCCGACAAGGCGGTCAAGGCATGCGACCTTGCTTCGCAGCAAACAATCAAGATCGGCGAGCACGAACAGCCGGTCAAGTGCGTCCGCTTCTTCGAATCGGCCAACGGCACCATGGCCGTGTCGGGCTCCTGGGACAAGACGGTCAAGTACTGGGACTTGCGGTCGCCCACGCCGGCGGCGACGCTCACATGCCAGGAGCGCGTCTACACCATCGACGTGCGCAACGACCTGCTCGTCATCGGCACCGCCGACCGGTACATCAATGTTGTGGACCTCAAGAACCCGACAAAGTTTTACAAGACGCTCCAGAGCCCCCTCAAGTGGCAGACCAGGGTCGTCAGCTGCTTCACCGACGCCGCTGGTTTTGCCATCGGCAGTATCGAGGGCCGTTGCGCGATCCAGTACGTCGAGGACAAGGACGCTAGGTAAGTTTTTGACGATGGCCACGAGTTCCTCCGCGAACGCAAGGCGCGCAGGCAGACAGTCGGCTAACACACCCTCTACAGTTCCAACTTCTCCTTCAAGTGCCACCGCGACCCCCCGGCGAACAACGTCACAAACGTCTACGCCGTCAACGACATCTCCTTCCACCCCGTCCACGGCACTTTCAGCACCGCCGGCTCGGACGGCACCTTCCACTTCTGGGACAAGGACGCGAAGCACCGCCTCAAGGGATATCCGAACGTAGGCGGCAGCATCACGGCTACCACCTTCAACAAGAACGGATCCATCTTCGCATACGGTATCAGCTACGACTGGAGCAAGGGCTTCCAGCACAACACTCAGCAGTACCCCATCAAGGTGATGTTGCACCCCGTCCAGGCGGACGAGTGCAAGCCTCGTCCGACGATGAAGAAGCGATGAGCGAAGCAGCGGTGAAGTAGGCGGGAGTCTCGCGTGGGGACGGAGTTTTGGGCATCCGGGGGGCATGCTACGGGGAATGCCTTACCAAGCGACTAGGCGTAAAGCGTCCGAGGCGGATAGCAAGCAGAAGGTACCGCGCCGGGATGCCTATGTAATGTGGGAGGGAGGGGGGTGGAAGGAATCAGGGCCTTCAGATGTCAGCAAACCAGCTAGTTTTCACACGGAATCGTGGTATCATGCTCGCGATATAGGAGTGTTGGGCACAGGGCGATACCAAATTTGGCAATCAAAAGTTATCACAAATCACAAAGTTGTCCAAGTGTTCATCCGGGGCAGAATGTGTTTTGACCAGGATCTCGTCCTTTATTTCTATATTTTGTATTTTCCTGATCGTTTCACAGGATCATCAATTGGAGCCGTGGAATTCATAACGGGTTCTTATGCCCAGTTATAACATCTCGCAGTCTCTCATCCTTTTGGGATAAATAGCTTCGTCCCTTCCCGTCCCGTCCCTCGGTTTCCGTATCCATACCCGCTCATCAGGTAGCGATTAAAAACATGTAATCAAACCCAAAAAGAAAAAAGAAAAAAAGCCCCTAGCGTTGCAAACTGCTTCTTTCCCGAGCAGATTCAACCGTCAAAGAGCATCAACCGCTTTGCTTTGTAGTTTCACATCATGATAATCGTCGGCTCCTCTGTCTCTCTGTCTCTCTGTATCGTCTGGTTTCTCAACAAAAGAGGAGGGCGTCTCTGCGAGTGGGATACATGTGACCCAACCCCCAACCCCCAACCCCCCCCCTCGTCGCCGTCTAGAAGGCGGCCTTTTGCTGCTGCGAACCCATGACGTCGTCAACGAGGCCCTTCCACAGGTCTCTCAAGCCGGGCTGGGCCTCCTCGGCGGCGAGCTCGCTCTCGTGGGCCCACTTGAGCTCGACGCCGTCGACGCCGAAGGCCTCGACCTCGGTGAGGGCGGCGGCGGTGACGTTCTCCGGGTGCGCGGCGACGATGGAGATCTCGGGCCTGGAGGAGGGGAGGACCTCGTCGGCGGGGGACTGCTCGTAGAGGGAGCGGTGTTTCGTGGTGAAGGCGTCCGGGAGGAGGGGCATGCGCATGCCGGCGAACTCGTTGGCGGCGGGGAGGGGCTCGTAGGACATGGGCAGGGTGGTGAAGTCCATGGAGGCGACGGGGCCGCCGGCGGAGGGCGCCGAAGAGGCGGCGAAGGTCTGCATCTGGCGGTGGGAGGGGGAGGCGCGCGTAGGTTGCGGGGTCGGGCGGTGGGTTGTTGTGAGGGTGCGGGCGGACTGGCGGCGGGTGTTAGTCCGTGGATCTTTTTTTCCAATTTCTCCGAGAAAAAGTTGGGGGAGAGGGGAGAGGGGGGGGGGGGGGGGGGGAAGAATGAAACTTACATCGTGCTCGCGGGGGCTCCGGTTCTTGAGGAGCTCGGCGTACTTGGGCATCAGGACGGCGCCCTTGTTGACATTGTAATGGGACTCGAGGAGGCCGCTGGAGCGGCTGGCCGTGGCGGCCGAGTTGAGGGAGCGGGTGAGCTTTGCGACGGGGGCGGTGATGCGCGACATGGTGACGGCTGGGTGGTGGTGGTGGTGGTTGGGGGAGCTCCGATGAAGGTGGGTGGTGTAAGTGGTGCAAGTGCCGACCAGGCTAGAAGTATAGGTTTGCTTGTGGTTGGGATGAGGAGACGTAGGATGGTCTGGACAGTTGGTGAGAAGAGAGACGAGAACTGGGAGATTGGTCGGTGATGAGTATGGTGGCACGATGAGCAAGTGTGGAGGAGTTGGAAGCTACAGAGATGATGGACGGTGGGAGGGGAGCAGAGAGAGGGAGAGAAAGGAGGGGGGTTCGCACGGCAGATATACGCACAGAGGTAGTGACGAGGGACGAGGGACGAGGAGGGCGGGAGACGGATTGGAGATCAGAGACATGCTACAGATACCACCACGCACCCACAGCCGCCCACCCTCTCCCTCTCTCCCTTCCTCTCTCTCTCTCTCTCTCTCTCTCTCTCTCTTTCTCACAAGGACAAGCGTTCACACCCCTGGGCCTGGAACTGAAAGCGGGAGAGATGAGCTAGAGCCAGGTAAGCCAGGTTTGGATTGGGGGTGATGGGATGGGAGCCCTGGCGTCCCAGGTCTGGGTTCGTTTTTGGGTGATGATGGGACGAGAACGGTGGTGGAATGGCTTTACGGTATGGATGCTCTCTCCGCGGTAGCAACCAGGGCGCCGGGGACATGAAAATGGTATAAAAACAAGGGTACTTGACGTTGTAGGAAACGGGGAATTGGGGATCAGGTACAGGTCACACCCGTCGTCCGTGTGAGAGGTACGAAGGAAGTGGATGTACCCGGAGGTCCGGTGTGGACAGTACGGCGGATGGGGAGGCGCAAGGTCAGCATCGGCAGCAACAGCAACAGCAACAGCAACAGCAACAGCAACAGCAGCGTTGTTGGCCCAACTGACTAGGTACCGTCTGCGGTTTGGATTTTGGCTTTTGGCGGATGGCGAGCCGGGTGCCGGGATGTGGAGCGGGGTGGGCTGTCCCTGTCGAAAAGCCATTTTCTTCGCTGATTACTCGGTGGGATTTCTGTGTACCGGACCTGTGGGGGTCAGCACACACCCAAGTTGTAGGCCCCAATCAGTGAGTCGGGCGAGAGACAGAGAAGAGGGAAAGAGGCTCTGGTGCGAGTAAGTGACATGGCCCCTGTACAAAGTATCGGCTGGTATTGTTGAGGAGGGATCCAATCAGGGTCAGCAGGGGGGAAGCACACAGGGGACGAGAGTCAATGTACGCTACCCGTACTACACTACATACTGGGTTGGTTGAGTGGGGCCATGCGATGTACGTGTCGGCATTCAAAGGTATGTTTTGGGGTCGTCTTACTTACTCTTAACACCATCACTATGTATGCTATTGCTCGTACATGAGGCGAGCACTGGACCTCTCTCGGAGACAGACTTGTGTCAGACATAACAGAAACTACCCAATAGAGGGTCTACAGGTAGGAGTGGGGGCCAGAACCGGCCGATCTGCAGATACACTACTATGTATACTACAGTTGACACGGGAGAGAGGGAGGGAGGGACGCGCGTGAGCTGTCGACGGGGAAGAGGGGGGTGGGTGATGGTGCAGAAGTGGCATGCTCAGCGGTGGGAATCTATGAGGTTGACCGCTGAATCTGGACGAGCTGGGATCAGGTTTCGTGGACCGACTTTCTCGCGCGAGGCGCCGGCTAATATTACTAGTAGACTGACACGCTGCCGTCAACGCCTGCGTGTCTCTTGTCTGGACTCTGGAGGGGCTTCTGCCATGCTGCATAGCAGTAGGCTGGAACGGCTGCCGTTTGCAGAATTGATTTGCATAGTGGGGTTGGATGATCAGGGCCTTGGCAAATAAATGCAGAAATGAGGCGACGTGAAAAAGGGCAAATGGTACCGAGAGAGCGAGGAAGTGCCTGAGAGAGTGAGAATGAGAGAGTGAGACAGAGAGAGAGAGAGAGAGAGACGAATGGACAGTCTCAGCTTACGGAGCACAAGCCAGCCCGGAAAGGAAATCCGAGCGATCAGGCACTCTGATGAAGCAGCTTCGTGACCCTGCCAAGGCGAGCACCCAGGCGGGATGGAGGAATAGTGTGCATGCGTTGCCATAGCGTGCAAGGTGCTCGGACGACGACGGGCGGAGGGAGCCGTCGCAGGCATCAGTGTGCTGTGAGCACTCGTCCGTGTGTCACGGTGATATTTTTACGAATCCATACCGCGTGTCAAAAGATTGCCGGGCCATCTATCAATCTCGCACGCAGGGTTGGCCGAGTGGGCGGGAACTGTCAAAGGAGGAAGGAAATAACGAGGGAAACTCGAGGCCGAGGTGACGGCAGATCCCAGATCTTCCAAAACCCAAGGGAGAGAGGTGTCCAGTCGTCGTTCGTTGCATTGATCGCTCCTTGATTTGCGGACCAAAAAAAAGAGCAGAGACAGACAGCCAAGAGCGAACTTCAGACAGACACGTTCCGACGTTTCCAAAAGCTCAAGCTCTCTCTCTGCGTGGAGCCCTCCTCCACACCACCCCAGGCGATACCGATAAGAAATGGGCCGGGCTGGGGTGACGACAGTTAGAGGTTCTCAACAGAAACCAAATACATACACAATCAAAGTCTCTACTCTGTGCATAACTGGTAGACGGATGGTTCGCCAGCCAGCCACCGCAGCTGCTTGTTGCTGGCCGGCACCGTAGGCCCCGCTGCATGAACAAGTCTCATCTCTACGACGTACTGCGCCAATCTTGCGGATCTGTTTCGACCCGCGTACGTGTGTGGTATTCCACCGGGCTTTGCTATTCCTGTCTGTTTGTTTGTTTGGTATGGAGTCGGGAGTGCGTACACGTAGTCAGTCACTGAGTGTTAGATACCACGTACGTAGCGTACGGCATTGCCTCTCTGCCGCGAGATATTCAGGGATGATACGACGGCAGCGTTGCAAATCATGCGGTACCGAGCCCGTATCCATCGAAAATGCTTGTTGAGCTGAGTCGGGTCTGGCTATGCTATGCTATGCTGTGCTGTACTGTGCTTGTTGACCACGCAACATAGAGCTGCCGGGGTGCAACAGCTCTCAGGGGAAACTCGAGGCGAGCAGGAACATGAACATGATCAGAAACCGGAACCGGGGCCAGGAGACTGGGCGCCATGCCAGACTCTGGAAGGAAGAAGGAAGAGACCAAAGCTTCGAGACGTTGAGGGAGCTTGGGCCAGTTTGCGGGCCTCTCCTTCTTCCGGTACGTACCTCGTGTACATGCTCAGGCAGGGAAGTAGGTACCTAAGTACTTGCATAGCATACAGTGTACGTACCTCACCTTCCCTACACCTGAGTAGGATTCTGTTGGCTGCTTCCCGCACCATACCACACCACACCACACCACACCACACCACACACCAACAAACACGCACCACTAAACACACACACTCACACTCACACTCATACTCACACTCACACGGCAACCCTCACTCACTCACTCAGCTCACTGCTCGCAGCTTACGGCTCATACTCGCAGGACGCAGGAGAGCTCTCACACTCGCACCACTGACAGCCGTCACTCCTACACCTCAATCCACCTCAATCGAGCCATCTTAAGCACTCGGATGAACCGTTAAGGCACGGCTGGTCTCCCGCTTGGCCATTGTCGACCGAGACGCGCATTGGCACCTCCCCCTTTCGTCCCCTCTTCGTATCCATTCCCGCTTCTCCTTCTTTCTTTTTTTTCCTTTTTCTCTCTCTCACCTCAATGCCTTCCTTCCCTCTTTCTTACCCGGTTCCACGTCCTTTCTGGTGTTTGACCCTCTCGAGTCGATTACCGTATCCTCTCAGTAAATTCGCCCATAGCTAATTGACGAGCTAACGGCAAGGAGCAAAGTGGCCGCTTGTGGCGCTAAACCTATTATAGAAAGCGGTCAGCCTATCCACTTATCCACCAACTTGCCCACTTGCCCTTTATTTACTGTTCTGACGCCTTAACTTCCTGCTGACGTAAATGACTAATCCCTGCTTTTGCCGTTCTAGATCCCTGTTTCTGCCAGCACACTATACCTCTTACAGCGGCCGCGATACCCCTTGCCGTTAGCTCGTGGATTAGCTATGGGCGAATTTACTGAGAGGATACGGTACGTCCTGGTGTCTGGTCTAGAAACAAATACGTGCTTGGCATCTTCCTCGCCCGTCTGTCGCCCTGGAGCCCAGGAGGGTTGGTTCGCTTCTCCACCCCCTGCCACGCCTTGTCTACCATGGCATGCTGGGGCAAGCGTTGCTCCCTCCCTGCCGCATTGCCGCTGGGGGGCAGGCACTAAGGCACGTCTTCAAGGCGGTCCCTCTTAAGGTGCTGGGGGGAGTGGATTTGCAACCTGCGACCCCATGATCGCTTGCGTCTCGGCTGGCCATGCCCGAATGAGGTTCTCTCTATCGACTTGACTGGCTGATTGGCCCTATGTCGTGAACAAGAAGTTCCAAAAGGGGGGGAGGGGATGTCGTTATCCTGAACCTCCCCCTCGACGATCGATCTGGGCCAAGAAAAAACTACCTACCTGGTGGAAATTGCAATTTTTGTCAATGATGAGGGGGCAGGAAAGCATAGTCAGGTTTCGACAGCCTGGCAGATAGTGGACAGGGCGAACGACCAGGACCCCCGGGTACACGGTGAGAATCTCAGATGGAGGCGAGCTCGCAGAGAGCTCTCTTGTCTCACCGCTTGGGGTTCGGGGCTGGCAAGACGGGTCCACTGCTCCGGGGATGGGGTGCCGCCCGCCGTGCTTCGTCGACATTCCTGGAAATGCCGTCGGCGTGATTGGTCAGGCGGGCGGGGCGATCGGCGGCATGGCCAGATCGTTGGGAACCTCCCTCTGCGCTTTACCCGTACTCTGCTCCCTCCACCACGCTTGCTTGTCGCCGACTCGCCATCGACACAGCAAACCGTCTCCGACTCGACAACGCAGCGTGCATCGTAAGAGGCGCTGGCTAGAGTGGCAGCTGCCGCCCGGAGCGAACGTCAGGCACCCTCCATCGCCCCATCGCCTTTCTTCATTGCAAATACAGCGTTTGCTTCGTCACTGGCTCCGTACCCATGCTCTTCTCACCCAAATCTCACCAAGAAGCTTATGCAGGCTACACATCGGACGGCGTCTCGATCTGCTGCTGTCCGCCGGTTATAAGAACTCGGCATTACTTTTTGCCCTGTGAAATCATTCAGAGACAGGCGAAACGACGCAAAGGCTGCCGAGGACGTGTGTTGTCAGTGACGACGGCTGTCTCGAGAAGCGCCCGAGGCCAGCGATGCAGACGTGACATTCTGATACCCACGCCCATGCGAAAATAAGACAGTGACACGACCTGCCCCCAGAACCCGAAGGGGAGGGAATGCCGCCGAAGTTAAGACCAATCCGTGGCCGTGGGGGTTCGTTCGTACATATTTGCTTTGCCCTCCCGTCCTGGAGGAGCACAGGGCGAGCGAGTCTGTGCGAGGGAAACCCCAAAGAAAACCAGTGGCCTGGCACCCCAAGCAATTCTTCGAGATGGGCCATGAGCTTCCAGTCTGTCCTCTTTCATTTTTCTCCTTTCTTCTTCCTTCTTTACCCAGCCCTGTATATCTAGCACCTCTCGGCGCTCGAGGCGGCGTCGGCGTCGGCGTCGGGCGTCAGCGGCCGTGCTCACGCTGCCACGCATCTCGCGTGTCGGGGCCGATTCGCCCATGGTAGTACTTGGCTAGTTTATGGGCTTTGTTTCTCCCGTCAGCCGTTTAGGAACCAGAACTACCCCCGCGAGGCGGATCGCGCCGTGGGAATCTGCACACCAGTCGAGCAGGTACAAGCTGGAATGATGCAAAAGGGGACTGAAGGGCCGGTTGCCCCTATCTGGCAAACGCTCTATCCGCGTCCGGCCTGGCGTTGACTCGCTCGTGTGGCCGCGGCGGCGGCGATTAGCAATCGAGGGACGTGCTATGCGTAGACTGGGACAAACAGACATGTTCCTACGCCTTTCCGCCATGATGTGCATGCATGCTGTATGCAGGATGCGAATGCAAGACTGTCTGAGAAGGTAGGTATGTATGCGATCGATGTATGTACGCGACCGATTATACGATATAGAACAACAGATAAGCACCACGACGAGGAAGCACCTTGCGGGATTGGGGCTAGAGAGTTTCGATCAGGAACGCCAGGTTTGGCATTCCATTTTCTCCTATTGGGCAGACATGATAGAGGTCGCGGCCGCCCCCCCGGCTCACCGCTCATTCTGTCCTTGGGGGAGGATGGGGGGCACCTTCGGATGATCATCAGGGAGACGATGTTCAACTTGAGGCCACGCCCAAGGAGGAACGCAGAAAACCCGCCCCCCCGAAGCACCTGGGGCAGGAAGAAGCTAGCATATTGTAATTATTACGCAACAGGATGGTAATATTATGGTGTTTTCTCTAGCGCTTACTAGTAATCTAACTAGAAAAAATACTATATAATTAGTAGAGGATTTCCTAATAATCAGCTCTAACGCTGTTCATTGTATGCATGGAATAAACAATCAATTGTTTTGGCCGCTTGTCTGCAGCCACACATGTGTAGAGTCGCTGCATCACCCAATACAATTAGCCACTCAGTCTTGATAACACAGCTCTAAGCGATGCAAGAGTGGTTGCCTCTTTCCGCACAAGGCTGTCGTGGAGCTGTCAGGTGTTTCCCTGGCAAAGATACGTTGACACTCTTGGAGAATCTTCCAATATTTTCAGGCAGTGGTCGTTCCAGTGAATGTGCCAAGCGTGGCGACAGCCAGAGGACTGGTCCATTTCCATATCAAGGGGGACATCGTCGGTCTAAAGACCATGTAAAGGTTCTAGGGGGGGGTTGGATACCGATCTCCAGTTCGAGCACCACGTCGCAGAAATGGTGCCAAGCAGCCGTGAAGCTGTACTGGAGCTCAGTTAACTTCAGCTCCTTTCGCTGTCAACAGCGAGACAATACTTCGTAGCAGTGATGGAACCCACAAGAACTACGCATCGACCATCTGGAAATACAGTACGTATAACGCAGCGAAGATAAAGGTTATTAACAGGGCGCAGGGGAAGGGGCTAAAGTGATTACGGAAAACATCAATTCAGCGGCTAAAGCAGTTACTGAAGCAGAAGCTAACATACAGTCGACTTGCACTCTGGAATAGGCAAAAGCCCTCCAAACTGTGACACATCCACAAAAGTCATTGAAACTGCTAAAAAAAAGTTCCTAAGAAGTGCCCATGCCCCTGGGGACATTGATGGTAATCTCGTGTTCCTTGATCACAATGGCTGGATATTATACACCTTGACCGATGATGGATTCCTCCGGGAACATACGTTTCTGCCCCCAAGACTGGCCAAACCCCGACTCTCGTCTCAAAAGACGGTTCTTGTATGTTTCGAAAGGCGGTGAGGTTGGGACAATTCGTAATGGGCTTCAGACGACGTTGTCAGCGGCGCAGAGCGACAGGACGCGTCCGACTTGGGGAAGGTAGCTAAGTCGATGTAGCGCAAACAATCTCATGTCTTAGGAACCGGTGAGCCACATCTGTTTTGCGCTGGGTTCCATGTCTCTTACTGAAGAATATCGAGTATCTTTGCTAAGCCCTGTGCGTCGCCTGCCAGTGTCCCAGCCTTCTCCTTGTCAACCCATCTACAGGTATAACTGCCCCCAAAGTCGATGATCCATGCGTTGTCGTCCCTGTCGATAAGAACATTCTCATCTTCAACATCGCCCCAGGTGATGCCCTTCTGGTGCAGCTTCTCCAAAGATGTGTTGATCTGTGTTTTCCAACGCTTCCTCAGATCGGGTGGGTTCTGCTCTGCTCTTGCTTTTAACAGCACCCCCTTTGTGTTAATCCAAATAGACAGTATTCCTATTAACCTGTCCCTGTCGTAAACAACTCTGTGTAGGCAACAGATCTATGCTTTCAGGGGGAGGAGGTATTCACGCTGTAGTGATTACTTTTAACGTTACAAGCTCCTTCTTTGCACGTGCTGCACCAAATGAGAGCCCAAAAGGTTTGAAGTGACACTTGACTACACTATCAACATGGACCCTGTGTAGTCGTTTGATTAACACGTCTTCAGAGCGATTGTACAATATCTCAACATCTGATGGACGGTAAGACTTAGTCCACTGGTCTGTGAGCTGGAGTGATCGCTGAAAATTTGACGGAAAGACTGTGCAATAGAAGGCTTGTCTGTTATTGGTCTGTATAATGAGGTCGCAGTCATCTTCAGTTTCGTGTACCTGCCACCGAGCGATGTCGTAGAACGGGAGATTCTTCATGCTAACTGCTCTGGTAGATGACAATGAATCGAAACGCAAATAGGTGAATCCGGCTGCGTTCTTAGACTAGGGAGGGGATCTAGGCTAACATTCCTAAGTCCTCTGCTGTGCGCACACCAAAAAAAGTATTGATAGCGAATTAGTCCGTGATCTAAGCTTTTCTGCTGGCAGGCACTTATAATAGGCTCTTTATCGGTCAGTAGTGCGACAGCCATTTTGCCGTGATCTCTTGGCTTCTGTCCGGTTTGACGACCTATACGTAGGACTGTGATCTACCTAGCTTCCTGTGTATATGAATGGCGCTGTCATTCCCAACACAAGTCATAATGACACACGCTATTTAGTAAGTCTATCTAATCATCCAAACTCTTACCCGAACATCTCTATACCACTGAAATGTATCGAGCGTGGAAACACAGTTTCTCCTGCAGGAACCAAGACGGAGAAGAGTAGTACGACCCCAGGATCATGGCTGACGGACGACAGGCCCTGTTGTGACACTGGTAAACACGCCCGAATCTGTCCCGTGAAAGTTCCTGGGTTATACATGCCTCTAGGTATCGCAACAGAACTAGGAACTAACGGAAGAGGAAGGCGTGCCCTTAACTCCACCAGAGCAGATAAGAAACCCCTTTTTCTGAAGTGAGCTTTTGTATCATAGCCTGAAGCTGGAATTAATACGCTTGCGCAAATCGGTGTTAATTTCCCTCGATTCTCAAGGTTCTAAAGCCACTACAACATAAGTCAACTTTAAGTAATATCTGTTGCTACTCTAATATGATGGTTCAAGGTCTTGGAGTGGCATTAATCTCTTCAAGATTCAACTTTTCCTAATGTTTAGTACATTGTTAAAAAGAAAACCGTAGTACAGCGTTTCTATAAACAAATTTCTAATTCAGCTGTTGTCTAACGTTAAGTACAATAGCCAACATACCTCCACTTGTGTAGCCCTCTAGAACCCAAAGTAGACCCTGTATACTTTCAACTTTCTCAGTTCCTTGCACCTTGTTACAATTAAGTCGTATGAGAAGCCACTACTGGCTTAACGGCTCCTCAATACAAGCTGACGCTATCTCTGAAAGTCTTTTGAAACTATAAGTAATGAAAGCAATATAATGAGCCAATTGCATTTTGTCTCCAAGTCGCAGAATACAGTCAGAGGACTAGGGGCCCTCGGTACTGATGTCAGTAGTTGGCTTCCTTATAAGTTATGGGGGTTCAATAATAGTATAAAGTCTATCAGTCTATTAGCAGCCTGTATACCACACAGCGCGGTAATACAGGTGCAGCCCCTTAGTGTATGCATGTTTACAACTAGTGATGGGGTTGCTTTTGTAATAGATTATCCGTACGTACCAAGGTTAGGTATATAGCTAGATTTAGTCCATATCCCACCCCAAAACCACTAACGAATCTTACATATTATATGAGCCCTCCTATTACTTCAGGGCAGCTAATTAGCCAGGACAAAGCAAGCAGCAGCAGCACGACGCAATGCAGCTAATGAACTGTAAGCGTATATATACTTATATACGCAGCCCTTACATAATCACCTAGGAATGTAATACTTACCTCCCGTAGTCTCATCCCTCAATAAAGGCCTAAACAATAAAGACGCATTCATTTCACATCACCATCATAAGTGCCACAACCCAATCGAAGGCCTTCGTCATGGCCGTCTCATTAAACTACAACCCTTCTCTTGAAGTGACATATGCCAGCCTGGTTAGTCAACTCCTAGAAAAGGCAAACATCCAATAGGCTAAAGAGCAAGCCAGTGCCCTCAACCTCCTACAACAGAACTCGCCCCCAGCCATCGTGCTTATTACTGATTCGGCCCTCACCTAGAAGTCTCCTGACGTATGGGATGCCATCATCGCGATAGGCCATTTCAGCAGCTTTGTCAAGCCCGACAACATCGGGCCCTTCTTCGCAAAAGTTGGATTAGATTCGGAAAGCGGTATCTACCACCGGACCGCTGTCACGCTCAACCCACAGAAAAACCGGTAGCGCTGCAATGAGGCTTCCGGTCCGGTACAGCTAGAAGGCTGTGTTTCTAAAGGGAGTGCACTCGACAGCGGTCTTATACACGGCCCCAGCGAGACCTCAGTTACCGAATCGCATGCCTTCCCTACCGTTTTGTCGCAGCGCGGGAAGAGGGAACAAATTCGCTTTTGCATTCCGCCGGCACGACGATGCTCTCGCGACGCCGGCGATCCAATCAGGTTGCGTTCCTCTTCGTCCACAATTGACGGGGAGGGGTTATTTGTGGAGAGTGTGAGTCCTCACTTCGGGCTCAACAAGTCACAACCGCCCCCCTTCCCTTTGATGCACGAGTCTATACGTGATTCCTGCGCGTGCCAGCCCAATCATGACCGCACCCACGCCCCGAATTCCTCCGGACCCACTCCCCGCGCCGGCTCTGGCTTTCGTATCGCTCGGGATGGTCGTCCTCGATGAGATTCGCTTCCCGGACGGCAGGATCCTCCGCGACATCCCCGGCGGCTCCGGTTTCTACGGTACATGCCCTACCTACTTGCTTGCTCCCCTTGCCCTCTCTTTCTAAGCCTGTTTTGGGGATCTTCCTCCCCCCCAACTGCCCGCCGAGACCTGGGGCGCATTGCTGAGCCACGTCTGAGTGAACAGGTACTCTCGGCGCCCGCCTCGCCGTCCCGCAGGACGAGTCCGCGACCGTTTGCTGCCTCATCACGGCCGGGTCCGACTTCCCTTTCTCGGTAAGGGAAAAAATCGAGGAATGGGGCGTCAGCGTGCACCTGGAACAGGTGCCCGGTGCACGCTCGACCAGGGGCCTCTTGGAGTACGAGAATGACGCTTTTGGGAGTCCGTCCCCCCCCTTTCTTTTTCTTTTTTCATTGACGCAGAGCGCGTGTTGACGGTGATGGGCAGAGAAAACGTTCCGGTACACCACGCCCCCTCTCCACCCAACCGTGGACCGGCTTCCGGCCTCGCTCCTCGAGTCGTCGGTCGTCCATGTCCTGGCGACGCCCGAGGACCTCGAGCGACATGTCTCGGCCCTTATGGCGCGCCGTGCAGGCGCCGACAGCCCTCACCCCTTGGTCGCATGGGAGCCCTCGCCCATCGGCATCTCCGACAGGGAGGACGACCACATGCGAGCCGTTGGCTGGTCGGACGTCTGCTCGCCAAACGACCACGAGCTGCTGCGCATGATGGGCGTGGAGGAGGGTCCGGGGATCCCTTACAACAGAGCGCTGGTCGAGGTCTTTGCCGTCCGGCTCGCCAGAGGCGGCGGAGGCGGTGGCGGCGAGGACCTCCCGGGCGGCCCCTCCGCCCCCGACACGTCCGACAGGAGAATCACGGTCATCAGGTGCGGCGACCAAGGCTGCCTGACCGTTCGCCGGGGTGGCAGCCCCGTGTGGCGGCCCCCGTTCCACGATTACGGCTCGCCCAAGGTCGTCGACCCCACGGGCGCCGGCAACGCCTTCCTCGGCGCATTCGCGGTCGCCTTCGCGAAGACGGGGGACGATGCCCTGGCATCCGCGTGGGGTGCCGTCGCGGCCAGTTTCGTGATCGAGCAGATCGGGCCGCCCAAGAAGGAGGTGGTCAACGGTAAAGAGGTCTGGAACGGAGAGCGCTTCGAGGACAGGCTCGAGAAGTACAAGGCCAAGGTGGCGACGTGACCGCCGACGAGCCCGAGTACACGACGCGCATAGAGAGAACCGGGACCGTATCGTCACGAGGATCCCGGTGGTCATGTGGGTATCATAAGGAGTTTCTAGAATTCCCAACCTCTATAATGTTCTTCTCCGAAACAAGAACCCCCCCTTTTTTGTCCCTTCCTTTCCATGTCCCTTCCTTTCCAAAAACAAACGACTCTCATGACCCCCTGTTCACCGGATGACCTGCGTGCCCTCAGCGGGCTCCAGGACCTTCCATTGGCAGCCGACATTCTTGTCGGCATTGTTCTCCTTGAGGATCTTGATGATCCTCTCGGCAATCTCCTCAAAGTTGCTCGTGGCGAGCGCCAGGATGGTGGGGCCAGCGCCAGACAGGCACACGCCGAGGAAACCCGGCTGCGTGCTGGGCGACATGCTCTCGACGACCTGGCCCAGGCCCGGGATCAGGGTCTGGCGGTAGGGCTGGTGGATTTTGTCCTGCATGGCGAGGTGGATGAGTTCCGGGTCGGGCGGGGAGGTGCCAAGGGCCACGGGAAGAAGGGCTATTCTCTGCATGTTGAAGGTCTGCGTTGGGAGTCAGCCGGAGATGAGTGACGGAGTCAGAAGGGGCGAGAGGGGGGGGAATGGCCACTTACAACATCGGGACGTGTGTAGTGAGGCGGCAGGACCTCGCGGGCGAGGTGGGTGGGGACCTGGAAGTCGGGGATGATAGCGATGGCCTTGATCTCCTTGGCCCAAGGGAACTTGATGTGGTGGCCGATGCCGTGGGGCGGCTCGGGCGGGGTCTCGCCGGTGTCGACGCCGCCGGCCGGGGCGGGCAGGACCTCGCTCAGGGGGATCTCGATGCGCTGGACGTCCTCGGGCTTCAGGGGGCGAAGGTAGGTGCCGACGAAGCCGCCGTACAGCGAGGCGCCAACGTTGTCGGGGTGTCTCTCTGTGGGGTTTCCTGCGTGAGCATGGACGACAAGGCGCGCGCGGGCGCGGGACGGGGTGGGACTCACCAATCATCAGGCAAAAGTCAAAGAGCCTGTCGAGGTCGAGGTGGTCGAGGTGGCCGACCTCCTTGCCGAGCATGACGCCGGCGACGACGGCGGAGCCGGAGCTGCCGAGGCCACGGCCGAGGGGGATGGGGTTCTTGATGTGGACATGGGTCTCGACGGGGAACATGCGCTGGCCGTGGCAGCGCAGGACGTAGAGGGCGACGCGTGTGATGAGGTTGACGGAGGGGTCGAGGCTGATGTCGTCGGTGCCCTCACCCTGGCCCTCGTAGGTGAGGCGGCAGTTGAGGGGCTCCGAGGAGGCCGTCCGGGAGCGGTCGACGGTGACGTGGAGCTCAAGGTAGACGGACAGGGCGAGGCCGATGACGTCGAAGCCCGGGCCAATGTTGGCGGAGGACGAGGGCGTCTTGATCACGAACGTCTCCTTGGTCATGACGGGCAGGCGGTGTAAGTCGTGATGAGGGAGGGGGGGGGGGGGGTAGACTAGTAGGGGAGCCGGGGGGGGGGGAGACCGGCCGTACGATGATGAGGTAGGTGAAAGGAGGGGTAAGGCACGGAGGCAAGCGGCCGATGACGAAAGCAATTGAGGCAGATTTGGCGATTCAGTCGTATGAAAGTCTAACTTCTGAATAAGATGATAATGAGCTCGACTGTAAAAAGGGCGGGGAACTGTGAGCGAAAGTGAGAGCCTATCACGCGATACCCGACTGATGTTGTTCCTGACTCAAAAATTTGAGGTCACCCCGATGACCGGAGCGTCTCAGCGGCTGAGCCGTTGTGGTGGTGGGGGGGCAGCCCTATTCGCATCAGTAGGGAGGAGGAGGTAGGTACCTAGATTAGGTAGGTAGGTAAAATTATCTAGGTACATTCTTACCTGGTCGAGTGCGGGGTGGCCTTCTAAGCCTTGCATTGGCCAATGCGTGCGTGATGCTGCCCGCAGCCTTCTTATCTTATCTTCGCACAGGTTTCCCTCAACCCTCCTTCTACGCTTTTCTCGGCTCGAGGCTCTTGCCAATGGTGGCCTATTCTTCCGACCACACCTCATGCTCAGAGGCCTTGACGAGGTTGATGATACGACTGCTTTACAACGCTGGCCAATTCAACCATAGGAAGGGCGGGCATGGCGGCCCTGACGTCAAATGGGATTCCATGCATTCTCGCGCCAAGACATCAAATACGACTGTCCGACCCTGACGAGTTCAGTTGGCGATCTCTCGTAAGGTTGCACATGCACGCAACTCTGCGGATCCCCTTTATGAGCGACTATTTCCCCAGAGTATCACTTCTGGATGCAACGACTCTTGGGACCCGACAGGTTCTCGAGGCGACCATCGTACACCGCTTCCAAGATCGAGGCAAGCGGGGGGAAACGAGACTAGAGCTCGTGTTCTGGCGTGTTCCGCGAGCTCCACCGTCTATCATGCGGATGCCTGTTGGTCGGTCCATGTCGGCAGACAGTCGACACCTACTATGTAATGCTCAAGGAGCTGCCACTCGACAGAGTTCCGAGTCTATTCTCGGCCGGTGGGAAGCGGCGAGTTGCGGATGCATCGGACGAACCGTAGTCAGGTAACATCACTAGTCAGTCTGACCGACCGCCGATCCGCGCTTGGGCGCTTGCAACGTTGCCCGACGCCGCGATCGGTCAGCGTGAAGAAGCGCAGTCACGTCTATTGGTCTCCTCCTATCGTGGTCGCCTACTCAGTTACGCATGTAGGAATGGTGACAGGATGTGGAGGAAGGACAATGGGCGTTCGCCACAGCCGCTAGCCTCATTCTTGGCCACTCTTGAGGCTCGAGAGGATCGAGTTCTCGAACGGATGATGAGGCAGGGCAAGAGGTTGGAAAGCGGCAGCAACAAACAGGGCGACAATCAGATGCATGCGTCGGCCGAGAGACGCCCACTCTCCGTCTCTCGTCTCTCCGCGAACACGAAGAAAGACCACCTGACTGGTGCTGGCCCGCCTTTCCGCCAAGGAAGGGGACCCACCTACAGGTGTGGGGAAAAACAAAAAAAAAGAGGGAAGAAACAAGATCTGTGTTGGAGGAGAAGAAAAAAAAAAACCAAAGAAACAAAAAAAGAGGCACACGGGGAGGAGGTTCTCTGAATGAATCAAACGAGATCGACAGCCATAAGACCTCGACTAGGTAGGCAGTTTAGAAAGTTACGGATGGATATCCCGCCTACTGCGGCAGTGCTTGATTGAGTCTGCTGATGTCCCGTTCTGCGCTCGCTGGCTACGGCCGCTAACCCCGAACCGACCCTAGCGGTCTTTTGATGCTAAAAACAGCAGCATGACGGGAGGAAACGAACATTCTCTCTCCTCCCATTCCCTTCTCCAAAGACAAACGGGTACCAACGCCGGGCCAGGGATCTGGGAGGCTAGTGAATACGAGCAGAGATGCTCGCTTCTTCCTTCACGGTTTATCGTAGCACACAGGCATCCACACACACACACACACACTCTCTCTCTCTCTCTTCCCCACATTGATACCCAGATCTGTCATCGGCGCTGCGCATTCCCCAGCCTTCCTGGGCAGGGTGGTATCGGGCTTTGTCCGCCTCCCAACTCTCGACTCTCACCCGCAAATACGAACCGGAGGAATAGTGAGGCCTGCGCCCATTCCGGCAGTCGCCCCATACGACGTGATATGCAGGATGGGGCACTCGCGCCAAGCTGGGCCCCGGGTCCCTGCGCCGGTCATGTTGTAACATGATGCTCTCTCGTTTTTGCCCGAGGGGTCACAACGTCATTGGTGCCTTCGTTTGTGTTTTTCTCCGTTTACCGCAGGGGAGGACCTGTCACGCCTCGGCTCGCAACTGGTGATGGAGCAATGGGATGTCCAAGTTGTTTGTATAAAGAGACTCACTTCTCTCGCCTCGTCTGGAATCTCATTGTTAGCCTTCATCCTCATCAGCTTCCTCTCCATCAACCTCCTCAACCACCACTTACAACTTTTCCAACTCCAAGGCCTTCGAGCTCCCCTCTACAAACACCACTCTCGCCGCCCTCAAACACACAAACGCGCACACCTCAGCCAACATGCAGCTCTCCGGCCTTATCACCTTCCTCTCCTCCGTCGCCGCCGCCGCCGCCGTCTCCCTCTCCTACGACACCGGCTACGACGACGGCTCCCGCTCCCTGACCTCCGTCTCCTGCTCCGACGGCGCCAACGGGCTTATCACCAAGTACGGCTGGCAGAACCAGGGCCAGGTCGCCGGCTTCCCCCACATCGGCGGCGCCGACGTCGTCGGCGGCTGGAACTCCCCCAACGTAAGTTGACCTTCCTTCCCCTCTCGTATTTTTCGAGACAAGGAGAGGGAGAAAAAAAAACAACAACAACCGTTTGTTGTCTCTTCCAGTAAAAAGGCCACGGGACTAACACTTCTCCTTCAGTGCGGCACTTGCTGGCAGCTCACCTACAACGGCAAGAGCATCAACGTGCTCGTCATCGACCACGTCAGCTCCGGCTTCAACATCGCCCTCGGCGCCATGAACGAATTGACCAACGGCCAGGCTGCCCAGCTCGGCCGCATCGACGTCCAGGCCACCCAGGTTGCCTGTGGTCTGTAAATGGCCGACAGGAAGACGGGGAGAGAAACAAAGACGACCATGGTCACGATGCGACAAACGGGGTAATTGGGCTTATCAATAGCGGGGGTTAATGACGGGCATTCGACATTGCATGGAACCGGCGCTGTTCAATCATTTGGCATATGCATATTACGATACATTCCTTAGAAAAACACTAAATCATAATGCGGCCTGGCTTATTGTCATGGCCAGACCTGGAACTTTCGATCATCTTGCAAACGACAACAAAGCCCCTTTACTTGCGATTTACCTCGACATATGAAAACAATAGGTTTGTGGTTTGGCTTCAAGGTAAGTACAGTGCATCAGGACTTAGTTGCGTATCGATATAGATTACCCGGTGAATGACTTCAGACACCCGGCTTCGAAAGCGCCTCCTGCACAGGTCCACGTCTTTGAGACTGTCCGGAGCACCGCAGCCAGCCCCGAAACCCGGATTAATTGTGGATACAGATACCGAGTTGGAGATAAGGTCCGGAGTGGGGCACCGACCCGGGCGGCGGCAAGTGTCGGTGAGGACTCGAGGTCGGCATGAGACTTGTCTTGAAACCAGCCCGAGCCCACAATTCATGCGGCAAGACCTCGCAAAATTCTGCATAGTCCCATGGCAGAGCTTCTGCTTCCAGGGTAGGCTCCCTCCCCTCCTCCTCCTCCTCCCCTATACCTGTACATAGGGACATGTCGCGTGTGTTACTGGGACAGCACAGCACAGAACAGGACAGGGAGATTGTCCTTCTTAGCATGATATTGACTGGGTATACAGCGTACTCGGGTTTCATATGTGGCAAAGACGGGACGGGACAGGTTTTGCGGGTAGTTCATGGCCTGCTGCGCAATGAGATCAGTGGCAGATGATGGGTGGCTGTCTGTCCGTCCGTCCGTCCGTCCGTCCTGCCCCTGGTCCCAACAAGGCAAGTGCCAGAGAGCTACTTTGGCCGCCTAGCGTTGACAGTAGCTATGTAGGAATCGGAAGCTTCCCAAGACATTAATCTGCGATTGGAAAGAAAAGAAAAGGGGAAAAAAAAAGTGCTCCCTGAAGAAGTAAAGAAGGCGGGATTGGCATTCGGGTACACGTGAATGGAGGGGCAGAGAGAGGTACGTACCGTACCTACCTGTAGGTAGCAAATTCTGCTTGAGGAGGGGTACCTGGACATAAACCCCGCCTTGCAGGAAATTTTCTTCCAGAACGGCTGTAAATTATTCGTTATCTTATCTGACGTGGCGGGGCTCATCTCGAAATTTTCACGCTGGTCCCCTAGAATTTGTGTGGTTCAGGGTCACTTTGGTGACTTTTTGTCCCCTTATTTTGCTTTATTCATTTTACCTTCCCAATATTATTTGTCCTCGAGAGCCGCGGCGCTGTCATAGGTGGTTCGGGCATCAATAGCACGTCTGGCCGACAAACCCCGTCCTGGTTTTTTTTTTCCTTCCCCTTCTGTTCTGGGTTAAAAATCGTCGCCCGAGTCCTATTTTTCTTCCTTTCCTTTTCTCACCTCCCTCCCTCTTGTCTTTTCTTCTTCTTTTTTTTGCGCGAAGGAGGACGACGAGATACCCCCAAAATATAACACAAGATGGACAAAGGAAACTTGGTCCAGCTGCTCCAAGCGAGCCAGATCCGTGAGTTTTCTCCCCCCTTCCACGCCTCCGTCGCCCTGTGCCACCCCGGCAGCAAACCCAGTCAAAAGCCAGCCTCCTTCATTTCCTCGCTTTCGCTTCTTTTAGCTTTGTGGCTCTCGCCTATTTATCATACGTCGCTTTTTTCCCTCCCTTCCCTCCCTCTTGACATCCTCCGGAACCAGGCAAACTCGGGAGTTATATATCTTGCTAACCTGCTTTCCTCTCTCCAGCCGACACCGAAAAGGTCAAGGCCGTCACGGCCGAGCTGCAGAAGAACTACTACTCCCAGCCCGAGTCTCTTCTCCTCCTCATCGAGATCACCATCTCCCACGATGACGCCGCCATCCGTCAGCTGGCCTCCGTCCAGGCTCTGCGCCTGACGCCCAGACACTGGTCCAAGCTCGCTGCTGACAAGCGTGAGCTGGCCAAGAAGCACATTTTGGAGAGCATTCTGAACGACCAGTCCGCCTCTTCGCGCCACTCCAAGTCGCGTCTTCTGGCCTGCGCCGTTGGCCTCGACCTCGAGGATGGCGAGGGCCAGGACTTTGTTCGCGGAGTCCTCTCCCTGAACACCTCGGACAACGTCGCCCACCGCGAGGTCGGCTCCTACATTCTCTTCGCTCTCCTCGAGAACGACCCCACCCACTTCGCCGAGCAGACCCAGCAGCTCCTCGGCCTCGTCCAGAAGACCATCGTCGACCCTGCCAGCGCCGATGTCCGCCTGAGCTCCGTCAAGTCCGTCGGCGCTCTGCTGATGCTCGTCGACCCCGAGGAGGACACCCAGAGCCTGAACCTCATCCAGCAGCTCGTCCAGCCCATGGTCGAGATCCTCAAGAACGCCATCTCTGAGGGCAACGACGACCAGTACAGGGACATTTTCGAGGTCTTCCAGTCCTTCCTGGCCTACGACTCCGCCTTCCTCGCTGCCCACCTCAAGGACCTGATCCACTTCATGATCGACCTTGCCGTCAACACCGAGGTCGAGGAGGACGCCCGCTCGCAGGCCCTGGCTTTCCTCAGCCAGTGCGCCCGCTACCGTCGCATGAAGCTCCAGGCCATGAAGGACATGGGCGCCCTGCTCATGGTCAAGAGCATGCAGGTCGTCACCGAGATCGACACCGACGACGAGGACGACGACAACTCTCCCGCCAGGACCGCTCTGTCTCTCATCGACCAGCTGGCCAGCGACCTGCCTCCCCGCCAGGTCATCGTGCCCCTTCTTGAGCAGTTCACCCAGTTCGCCCAGAACCCCAACCCCGGTCACCGCAAGTCCGCCATCCTCTCTCTCGGCACTGCCGCCGAGGGCGCTCCCGACTTCATCGCCACCCAGCTCCAGCCTCTGCTGCCCGTCGTTCTCCAGCTCCTGAACGACCAGGACGCCTCTGTCCGCCACGCCGCCCTCGTCGGCCTCATCCACCTCGCCGACGAGATGGCCGACGAGCTCTCCCCCCAGCACCGTGAGCTCATCGGCGCCCTCCTCACCAACCTCGAGGCTGTTTCCGGCTCCTCCGACAAGCAGGGTGTCAGGATCATTCGTGCTGCCTGCGGTGCTCTCGACTCCCTCATCGGCGAGGGTCTCGACGACGAGCTGATCAAGGAGTTCGGCCCCAAGCTGATTGTGCCCATGGGCAAGCTTCTCGGCCACGACGACTTCGCCGTCAAGGCCGCCGCTGCCGGTGCCATCGGCGCCATCGCCTCCGCCCTCGGCGGCGAGCAGTTCAAGCCCTACTTCAAGGAGGTTATGGGCGCCCTCGGTCAGTACGTCACCATCAAGGACAGCGAGGAGGCCCTCGCTCTCCGCTCGTCCGTCTGCGACTCCATGGGCCGCATCGCCGATGCTGTCGGCGCTCAGGAGTTCCAGCCCTACGTCATGGACCTCATGAAGGCCAGCGAGGAGGCCCTCAGCCTCGACAACGCGCGCCTCAAGGAGACCAGCTTCATCCTCTGGGCCTCTTTGTCCAAGGTCTACGGCAGCGAGTTCGCTCACTTCCTCCCCGGCGTCTTCAAGGGACTCTTCGACTGCCTCGAGCTCGAGGAGGAGTCTGTCTCCATCCCCGGCCTCAAGGAGGAGGACATCCCCGAGGGTCTGCTCCTCTCCGGCGGCAAGAAGCTCAACTTCAAGGCCGTTGACGAGGATGACGAGGAGGACATGGACGCCGACTGGGAGGACCTCGACGACTTCGCCGGTGTCACCGCCGTTGCCCTCGAGCAGGAAATCGCTCTCGAGGTCCTCGGCGACGTCATCACCCACTCTTGCGGCGCCGATGCCATCAGGCAGTACCTCGGCGACGCCATGGGCAAGGTCGCCCCCCTGGCCGAGCACCCCTACGACGGTGCCCGCAAGGCCGCCATCTCCACCCTCTGGCGCTCCTATGCTCGTGTCTGGCAGCTCTTTGAGGAGTCGACCGGCACCAAGTGGCAGGCTGGCTTCCCCCCCAAGCAGCAGCCCGACGAGGTCATCCTCAACCTCGGCCAGATGGTCGTCGACGCCACCAAGGGCGTCTGGCAAGAGGACACGGAACGGTATGTTTCACGCAGTTTCTTTCTTCATCTCCCCCAAATTTCCCCGCCCTAAAAGGATGAGCAACTCGCGTTATACCCAGCTCACTCAGACGCACACAAAGTGTGCGGTTGCTGAGAACACGTTTGATCACGTCTGACCCATTGGGCAACTTGATGTTTCATGATGACTGTTTGTTTCGTTGGACACTCATACTAACGATTTTACTCTCAGGAGCGTCATCACCGAGATCAACCGCAACGTCGCCGCCACCCTCAAGGCCTGCGGCCCCTCCATCCTCACCCACGATGATCTGCTCAAGGAGAGCATCACCATCCTGGGCACCCTCATCACCCGCTCCCACCCCTGCCAGCAGGACCTGGGCGACGAGGAGGAGGAGCAGGAGGCCGAGGGCTCTTCCGAGTTCGACTGGCTCGTCATCGACACCGCCCTCGACGTCGTCCTCGGCCTCGCCACCGCCCTCGGCGGCGACTTCGCCGAGATGTGGAAGATCTTTGAGAAGCCCATCCTCAAGTTCGCCAGCTCCCAGGAGGCTCTCGAGCGCTCCACCGCCGTCGGCGTCATCGCCGAGGCCATCAAATACATGGGCGAGGCCGTCACTCCTTTCACCGACTCCCTCCTGCCTGTCCTTGCTCACCGCCTGACCGATCCGGACTCCCTCGCCAAGTCCAACGCCGCCTACGCCATCGGCCAGCTCATCTTCAACTCCCAGTCCACCGACAAGACCATCCCCCAGTACCCCGCCATCCTGGAGAAGCTCGAGCCTCTCCTGCAGGTCAAGGAGTCCCGCATGGTCGACAACGTCTCCGGCTGCATCTCCCGCATGATCCTCCGCAACCCCAACCCCGAGTTCGTCGAGCGCGTCCTGCCCGCCGTCGTCGGCGTCCTGCCCCTCCAGGAGGACTACGAGGAGAACGCCCCCATCTACCAGGCCATCGCCAAGCTGTACGACCAGCAGAACCCCACCGTCGGCAACCTCACCCCCAAGATCCTGCCAATCCTGCAGTCCGTCCTCAGCCCGCCCGAGGAGCAGCTCGAGCCCGAGACCCGCCAGCTCATCCAGAAGCTTGTCTCGCTGCTCCACTAGATCGTCGTTCAGTATGTTCTGGAGAGGAGAGCGGGGGGAGAGAGAGATTGGTGAACGGAGAAAAAGTTTTGTGTTGCCCCCAATGGGCTGTTAATGAGTGATGAGTGGACGAGACCCCCATTTTTTTCAAAAGTCTGTAGATAGGTTCGTAGACTTACCAGGGTAGGATTCCTGGACGATTCCCAATGCTCTATCAACTTTTTTTTTGTCATGTTTTAAACACGTTGCCTATACCAATGGAAAAAGCTCGCTGTGTTGATGTAGTAGACACGTCAGATGAATTCCTCCAACATGGGCACGTCCTGCGCCCTGAATAAGTCCGGCCTTTTGAGCATCTCCACCAGTCGTACGGTGGTCCCAACATCCGCCTATTCTATTAGGAAACACGTAGCGGGGGTCGGGAAGGCTACATGTAAACCGACAGCACCGACGAGCAAAGCAACCCGGAGCGTGAAACCGTCACCGAGATCAACCTTTCACGTTGTGCGAGGCAGATTTTGACCTTGGTGGCATCCTTTTCAGAGAGCACTATGGCTGTTGGAGTTGGGGATGGGGAATATTGCCTCCGTTGTTTAGACAGATCACTTGGAATTCCCTTTAAACTATCAGACCACCATAGATAATTAAAATAGAACAACACACTTGCGTATGCTTCTTCTTCTTGGAATCCGAACTGGAGCCGGTCTTTTTGCCTCGTGCTAAGCTTGCCCTTCTCTCATCAGACCTTGGAGGCTCTCTGATCAGAGAAGTTTTGCACTATAGCCAGGCTTGGAACCCTAGTTGCTCTGGGTCGTGGCGGAGCTGTGAATAGACCACAACAACACTACACAACACAAAGTCCCCCCAAACCACACCCTGCTCGCTTTCCACTATCGCTACAGGCAATATCTCAGAGGAGGACGGCCTTCTCTCCCTCGCTCAGCTCCTCGGCATCCGCGCCGGTCCTGAAGAGCGTTTCCTCGGCCAACTCGGCGGCGCTCCCCTCGCCGAAGAGCCTCCACTGCGCGGGGGCCGCGACGCCGAAGATGACGGCGGAGAGGACCCTCAGCGCGCGCAGCGGGTGCCCGCTCGTGAACACCCGGCCGAGGAGCTTCCGGAACGACGGGACGGCCCCGAGCGGCGCCAGCAGGCCGTCGACGTAGGGCACGTACTCGACACACACGGCGTGCCGCTCCGAGTCGATCAGGCGCGCCCGCTGCCAGCGCCGGAAGGCGCGGACGTCGCGCATCATCTCCTCCTCGCCCGGGAGCCGCACCTTACCCGCGATGACGGCCGCGACGAACCGCGCCTGCGCCTCGGCGACCCCGTTGGCGGGCCCGGCCTGCTCGGTCTGCCCCAGGACATAGAGGCCCCTGCAGCGCGGCGGGACGACCATCTTGTACAGGTCCACGTGAGGCGCCGGCATGTCCTGGCTCGCCAGCACGCCGGGGGGCAGGTGCGGCTGGTCGAAGATGCGGTACCCCGTGGCTAGTATCACCGCGTCGGCGTCGATGGCGGTCCCGTCCGCGAGGAGGACGCCCGTCTCGGTGAAGGACGCGATCGTCGACCGGCGGAACGAGAGCACGCCCGTCCGCAGCTTCTCCACGAAGTCGCTCCTGATGGTGATGAGCTGGCTGGTGATACCGTGATCCGGCTGGAGCTCTGCCGGCATCTTGCCGTCGGCGTGTCCCACGACCACCTGGAAGAGGTACTCCTGCACGCTTGCTGGAAGCCACTGGCTGGCGCGGCCTGTTGCAGTTTGTCAGCGGACGGGACCGTCCCGAGATCTCCACGAGAGAAACCCACTATCCCATGCCTCGGGCGGCTTCCCGAACAGAAACCGGGGGAGCACCCACCCCCCGCGGCGGTTGACGATGGTGAGCTCTTTGGCCAGGGGGGCGACTTCGCACGCGATGTCGACGGCGGACGACCCCAGCCCGACGACCACGACCTTCTTTCCCTCAAAGGCGCTTGGGATGCGGTAATAGTGACTGTGCAGCACCTCGCCCTTGAACCGCTCCCTCCCTTCGTATTCAGGAACGACGGGCTTGCTCGAGGGCCCGTTCCCGGACACGACTGCGTCGAACGTCAGGACCTCCTCCCCGTCGTCGCCTCCCGAGCTGCCGCTGCGCACTCTGACCTCCCACCCGCCGTCGGGGCGCTGCACGCACCCGACTACCGAGGTGTTGAACCGAACGTGCTTCTCCAGGCCGAAGTGCGCCGCGTACTCGTTCAGGTACCTCAGATGCAACCTGTGGGAGTAGTATATCGGGTACCGCGCCGGGTCGATGGGGAAGTCGCTGAAGCCCGAGATGGCGCGCGAGCTGTTGAGGATGACCCCGGCGTAGACGGACGAGTGGGTGTCTGCCGTCGGCGCCGGTTCATAGAGCCATTGGCCGCCCAGGGCGTGGGCCCGCTCGAAGCATTGCACCGTCAGCCCGGCGGCGAGGCATTCCTTGATCGCCGCGAGACCGCTGGGGCCTGGATGCGCAAACAGCGTTTAGCGTCTGACTTCCCGGGCTCGAAGCCGGTCGAGACTTACCTGCGCCGATGATGGCGACGCGCTTGCTTTGCGATGCCATCCTCGTCCGTGGGTGATAGCGTGCAGAACGAACGATTACAGCAGCAGGCGGCATTCTTCGCGGGGGCCTTTGACTTATATCATGTATGACAGGCTGACGACTCTTTTCAGGAGTAGTGCTGACAGGCATACTTGCGGTCTGCATGGCAATATCACTCGTTTACTGCCTGGTCATTGGCCCACGTATCAAATAGAGTCAGGCGCACACCAAAGTAAGCTTACTTCATGTCTGGAAAAGGGGTAAGCGGTTGGTGATCTAAGGAATGTGGCAGAAAGGCGACTAGATGCAATAAATAAAGCAAAGACCGCTTAATAGCAATCTTGACATTAAGCCAGCAATGCTCTGCTCCTCGCCCCCACCATCACACTTGCTAAGAGTCGCTTATCCATGAACAACGCCTTTGCCCAAGGCACACCACGTCATGTTCCACATCCTTCAAGGTGCCTTCAGATCGGTTTGGAGGCCGGAGGCCGGAGGTCCCGGCCCGGGCACCGGGCACGTTGCAGCGAGACACATCAAACATACCGAACGGGCCTCCGATCACTACAGGCTCCACTTCCCGGACCGACAGCCCGGAGCCGTGGATCCACATTCTGGACGGGGCCTCCGTAGGGTTCTCGGTGCGACAAAGTGAACTCCCATGACGAGTTGGCACGCCCGGGATCCAAGACCGCAGATGGGTTTTTCGTCACCAGAGTCGGGATCGGTGAGCTACCGTCTCCCGAGTGAGCGTCATCAGTGCCTCAGGTGGGCGAGGGTACGTTGGTGGCCAAGGCAGTGTGAGACGGCAGTCTCAATTCGACACCCAGCTTTCTGAACACTTTGTAGTGTGTAGATGGAAGATCATCTCCGGCCCGAGCGGCGCAGACGGGTCTTGAGCCCTTGGCTTTATCGGTCGCGGCTCTGTGTTGATCGTTGACGTGGCAACGCGCACTCGCCACGAACCCTCGGAGCTTCACCTCCTCCCGCGCGTTTCTTTTTCTCCAATTCCCCTCCCCCAAGAGAGGAGACTAGCCGCTGGGGGCCGAGCCTCAGTCATGTTCAAAAACATTGTCTCACGACTTCAAAGACGTCGTATTCTCTTGCCAGATTCCCCCCTCGCGCGCTCATGAGGCCAGCTCGTGACAATGCGCACGACATCGCGGGCATCGCTCGGAGATAAGCCTAGATCACGCTAACGCAAGTGGCCCCTTCCGTTCGCAGGCACCAATGGTGAAAAGAAACAGGGAGAAAGAAAAAAGAAAAGAAGAGAAAAAAGCGGACAGCATGCTTTCCACAGCGCTGTTCCCCTATCCCTACATGAGGGTCGAAACTATGGCGAGACGCGAAGGCCACCGAATTATTTACCGCAGCATTAGGTAGGCGTGGATATCCCTCATAAATGTTGAATACAAGTCCTCGGGGCACGAAGGACCGCCTGGATCGAAGCGAAGTCGAGTCTGCACGGCGGGACTGTGTCCGTCCCTGAGCAAAGGGAGAGATTGCATCTTATGCCGGCAATTCTCCTTCCGTGCAGGATGGAATAATGCATGAGTGACATAGAGTGGCTTGCATGTATGCGTATGCACCTCTCCGTCGACCTGGACTCGCTTAACTCGGCAAACCCATCACCTTCTGTGAGAGACACGCCCTCCTCCTCCCCCCATCTCAACGCTTTCTTTTTCTCGTCCAACTTGCTGCGCTCCCTTATCTCTGTTGTCTCTACTCCCCACGCAGGTGGGCCTCACATTTACGACCTGCCAATCAGGGCCGGATGCTAGGCGAAGGATATCAATCAGCCTGGGAGTCGCTCTTGCGGGCTGAGTTTGTCCGCATTTAGCAGGCGAGCAAGCGAGCGAGAGAGAGACATCTTACCTCATCACTAGACCAGCTACCGAGACTTTTAACAGACGTGAACGCACCATTGAGAAGAAGCAAGAGGAAATTTAGAGCAAGGGGGAGGGCGAAATCTCAGCACACGAGAGATTGAAGGGAGGAGACTATGGATGAACCGTCGTTGCGCATGCGTGCATGCATATGCATGCACGAACAGAGCATGTTGTTTTTTTCATCTCCACCAACGGCTTCATCGTCCTCATGCTACCTCGATGCTGTAGCACCTCGCCTCCCTTCCCTTGCCCCCAACCCCTCTTATTCTTGTAGCCTTATTGCTACTGTCACGGTCCAGAGATACGTCATGACGCTTTCTGATCTGCTGATAGAGGAGCCTGTTGATAGAGGCGGTCTGCCGGTAGATGGGGTGAGGGAAAGAAAAGCTCTCCTGGGTAGTACAACTTTGCCGCTGCCGCAAAGTGCCACGACGTTTTGTGCATCGACGCATAAACAACAGTGAAGTACCGGTAGGATGCTTCATGAAAAAGATGCCGGGCATTTGAGAACAGAACGGGGTGGCTGCAGATGAAGCTTGCGGCGTCGTACGACCTCAGAATTGGGGGCACAAGGTTCCCCATCACAGCTGGTTTTCACTTGACTGCGACACGTCATGTAAGTAGACAGGTACACTATATCACGACAAGCATGCTGAGACATTCAGGCATCGCCGAAATCGGAACGCACAATGCACAATGAAAACAGTGTAAATTTTCATTATCGATTGAATGATTACTGCACGTTTACTGAATATGTGGCGGTCAGAAAGGTAAGGTATGTTCATCCAAAAAAGGAAGAAAAAAAAATGCCCCGCGTATAGTAAAAGGGAATAAGTCGCAAACCAGATGATTGGTCGTGAATGACAATCGCACGCAATTTGCCGCCCCGCGCCGTACCGTGCCCATCTCTAGTCAGGTATCCCCCTCTAAATTACACCAATTAAGGGAATGGTTTTTCTGGGAGCTCTCTATATGCTCTGGGCGTTCCCATGCCATTACCCATTTAGGGGTAGTTGAGATACTCTTGCGGTGTGACGGGCCAGGCGTCGATGCCATCCTGGATGATGGCAGACATACCTCCCTGAATATGACTCTGGATGTGGCAGTGGAGCAACCAGGCGCCAGGGTTGTTGACGAGGTACCGCACAGCCATCCATGTAGGGTTGTCGATGGCGTTAGGAGTCGCGAAAGTATCCCTGCGAGGGGGGTCGATCAGGTTCCAGCCAGTGCTGTTGGCGGCAACAGCCTCTTCGATGGAGTTCCAGGTGAAGTTGCCGGTGCCGGAGCCAAGCAAGAACATCTTATTGCCGTGCTTGTGAATAGGATGAGGGGGTTGCGGCGAGTTGACAACCTGGAAGACCATGTCGACCCAGGTACCGTTCTTGTTCGAGACGATGGTAGGATCGTTCTCATTGGTGTTGACACTGAAGAGAACAGGGGTGTCGTTCTCATAATCCGCGGGGAGGAGGACGGTCTCGTTCAAGGCCCAGAAGTAGGAACCGCCCGAAGTGTGCATGAAGAACTTGTGGAGGACATTGCCGTTGCGGGGGATCGGGATGGGCGGGTAAGGCTTAGCGAGGGCCTGGCGGAAGACGCGGACAGCGCTGGAGACCGGCATGCCGTTGTCGGCGACCCAAGGGGCAGAGGGCACGATCTGGGGCTCGGGCTGGCCCTTCTCGCGCCACTGGAGGAGAGCGGTACCGCTAAGCATCTGGGTAGCGATAACGGAGTCGGCGCGGATGGTGAAGTCACCCTGTTGCTTGTACTTGACGAGAACGGAATAGCGGTCGCCGTTGGTGACAGGAATGGCTTCAACCTCCTGGGGGAGAACGTAGGCGCCATCCATCGCGTAGACCCACATGGAGTGGTTGTCGATGGAGAACATGGCTGTGTGCAGGTGGTAAGCACCAACAATGTCGAAAGCAACCCACTTCTCAGTGTCGCAGTTGCTCTTCTCAACCTTGAAGGTCTCCTGGCCACCATCGCTGGGCTGGCAGCCGTCGAAGACGCCGGGAGGAACCTTGCTCAGGTCTCCCTGGCCACGGGCGATGATAGCAGCGGGGATACAACTGCGCGGTGTTAGTCAGATGGCCACCCTAGCATTTTGCGGCGTCACTTACGCCTTGTCTGTCATCCTGGCACCAGCAAGGTTGGCCAAGACGTCCTTTCTCTCTGGGGTCAAGAGCGCATCGATTTCCTCAGGGGTACGGCACGTGACTTTGCCCTTTCCGTTGAAAAGGAAGGAGTCATAGCAAGAGAACTGGATGTTGGCAGCTGCAGAGAGCTTGGTGACCTCCTCGGAGATCATGTGGCGATGATCGGAGAGGACGAGGGGAACGACCTTCTTTTCAGCCTTCTCCATAGCGTTGATAGCAGCACCATCGCTGGAGATCAGGCTGAAGGGCTTCTGGTGAGAGGCGGCAGGGTGAATAGTGATGGGGCCAAAAAGACCATCCTCGATGAGGCTCTCCCAGTGGGCGTGATACCAGTAGGCACCGTACTGGGTAGCCTTCCACTGGTACACGAAGCTGCCGCCGGGCGGGATGGGGCGCTGGGTGACGCCAGGGACACCATCGGACCAGGGGGTATCCAACTGCTCGATACCTGGTTTGAGGGATTAGTCATAGGCTGCCATTGAGGCGGGTGTGCGTCGGGACATACCATGGTAGTGGACGGTGGTCGAATAGGGGAGGTTGTTCTGAACCTTGATAGTGATATCGTCTCCCTCAGTGGCCTCAATCCTTGGGCCAGTGAACTGGCCGTTGATTAAAATCATCTTCCGGGCGAATCCATCGGGGGAGGCCGTCTCCCAGGTAAGATTCAATTCGAAGTTGCGAGACTCGGCGATGGCTCCCAGCGCCAGGGCCAGGGTCGGAAGAAGGTAGCGTAATACTGACATTTTGACAGCTGCGAGACGAAAGAAACGTAAACGAGTGAATGGATAGGATCTAAGACTGAGATCCAAAAGGTGAGTGAGCTGGTGTCCTTCCTGAGAAGTACGACTGAAGAGACGGAGGACGATCATGATATATATGGAAGAGACACATGCACTGCGCTCGCTTCTCCTTGGCCCGCCAGCAGAAGGGGGGAGGGGCGTACAAGGCAAGGGTGATGTGCCGTCCGCCATGGCGCAGTCCTTCGCATTGGGACGTATCCGAGAATGGTCGACGACCAGGGGTGGCGGCCAAGTGCCATGGTGCAGAAGGAGAGAGGGCGCACCTCCTCGCAGGTCCAGCTGCAATCTCGAGGCTCACAGACCAGACCTCAGGCCCAATCAGATCGATTCACTTGTCGTTCTAGTCGCGGGAGATGCGTAGTAGTCTGGGTCAAAGCCATGAACTCATCGACACCTTAGCCACGTTGTAATCCATTGTCGCCATCGGGATGCGGCGCGGGTTCGTTTCTAGTCCCTCCTGTCTCTGCTCCCCAAATTTATTTGACTTTCACCACACAACTAATGCCGGAGCTGGTGGCCGAGGGTCCGTGATTCTTTGCCTTTGCGCCGGCGCGTCGAGCTAGACATTCGAAGTGGATAGCGAGTGGAGAGAGACGAGAGAGAGCCGAGAGAGAGAGAGGGAGAGGGAGAGAGAGAGGGAGAGAGAGAGAGAGAGAGAGAGAGTGTGTGTGTGTGTACCTGTGTGTGTACAGTTTGGTGTGAGTGAAAGAGAGAGTATCAAGGTACCAGAGTGGATGATGTCAGCAAGCCGAAGAACAATCAACAAAAGCCAGGCAAAAGCAAATATTACAGAGGCAGAGACTATCAGACGCAGTCGCAGAACGAAAGACTTCGCCCCCTGACATCTGACATAAACCCCAAAGATCCTGGCCGGCGATCGCCTCACTATCTGCCGTAATTGGTTGTGGCTTGTCCGCAACGTCTCTCTCAGCTTGAGGTATCCGTATACGGAGCGCAAAGACAGACAATCAAAAAAGCATTGAGCGCCAAGCAGGGGATTGATCAACGCCCCACCCCTTCTTCTTCTTCTCCAGGACAAGCCAGAATAGGTGAAGAGAGAGAGAGAGAGAGAGAGAGAGAGTGAGAGAGAGAGAGAAAGGCCTGTCGTGACTTCAGGACGCAGGGTGTGTGCTCTCCACGTTGGCGCAACGCCAATGTAGCCCGTCCGGCCGCTAGTCCGGCTTGCAATTTCAGGAGCCCCCGGAAATCGCGATGGTCAGACAAGTGGCGTAAGCTGGACTAGCCGTCGTTGAAATTGATCGGGCGCGCGCGGACCGTCTTGATTCTTGGTGTTTCCTCGGCTGGGATCAGGTTCAGGCACCATCGAAGCCTTTTGTCCATCAAAATAGTTCATGCCGAGAAGCGAATCTCAATGCGCCACATCATAACGCTCCTCCTCCTCCTGAACGAACCTCAGGGACCCCCCAATCCAGCCCTCCTTGGTCAACGTCTATGCACAATGCACAATTTCCATCGCCGTTCCGCCTTCTCTATTTCTGGTCAAGGACTAAATGCCGAAGACCTCGGATCGGAACCTTCCATTCTCAATCTCGCCTTCGCCCCATGACCTCGCGAGTTGTTTAGTGATGCTGTCAAATCTGCATCCTTCCACCCGCCACCGCCCATACACTCGGCCGGACGACGCCAGAGATGCTATCCGCATCCACAAGGTGACTCGCCCGACAATCACCGTAAGTCAGGCTTGCGCGCTTGTCTCGTGCAAATTAGCAAGGGTCGAGACGCGAGAGTCGTCGATGGAGGTGGCGACCGACCGCGACGACAAGAAATAACCCTTCGTTCGTGGAGGCGCACCTGCGTTACTAAATGAATCATCAAGACAGACGGGTCTCGACCGTGACTTCTCCATTTGCCACAACTTTCTGCCCGAGGCTGTCTTGGGCCTGTGGCCTGATGTTTCGACGAGCGGGAAACATCCGTTGCTTGTCCAGGCTGCTGGGAACCGAAGCTTCAACGCCGGACGCGTCGCCACGTGCCTAGGCCGTTCGAGAGGAGCATTTTGCCCCCCCTCTCTCTCGCATCCCAACGAACGTATGCGTGTGGTGGGTGGTAGGAACAATGTCATCCCGTCACACCATCCAGCCAGCTCTTTGAGTGATGCGACGGTATGGGGTACACTCCGGACGACGTTGTCACGGTCCCTCCTATCGGATATGTCCCTCTCGGCGAGGCACATAAACCTTGTTGCATCGGCAGTCTGGCTCTTGCAGACCGTCTGATCAGAATTTATCCGATCGAAAACCCCCTCCCAGCCTCATGATGCTATTTTTGTGATGACGCTTTGGCGGTACTCTGTTGAATCAGGTTGCCGTGAACACTTCCTCACGATGCAAGGTTCAATGGCGGGGGGAGGGGGGTGACCATCACGTCACGTAGACTTCGTCACCTGAGGATTTTCTTGCTATTCGATTTGGAAAGACGAACAGGCCGGTTTCATTCCTAAGAGGAGGGGATTTCCAACAACGCTCCCAACATGAGTTCGAAGGGACCCGGTATTCTGGCCGACGTGGGAGCGACTCCTCCCCGCCTGGGTCCACTTTGGAGCCGTATTGGAAAGAACCTCACAAACTGTCCTGGCAGATCACACCAGCCTCCATCTATGAAACGGCTCTCCATCTGACAGACCTCGTGATAGAGATCCGTGTCCTAACATGAATATAGGCTTGGCAGGCTCTCGCCGTTGGTCAGGTGTTCCGAATACACCACATCCAGGAAACTGCCGACGGCAACACCCAGCACGGAAACAGGCCAAGGACCTGCGCTTCCCGCTTTGTCATTGCCAACTCTTGGCCAGTATTACACGGGTATGCACGGAACCGCGAGATGTGGCGCGCCGAAGATGGTGTTTCCTCCTTTGAACAGTCGGGCTCGGAGCTAGGTATTTGATTTACCCCGCAAAGGGGATATCCTCACTTTAGCATAACAACTGATAAAGCACCTTGGTGGCTGGTAATGCAGCATGGACTTGTTGCAACCCAAGTCGGGATCTCAGTTCCAGACGTCGAATTGGGGTGGCGTGGGTTCTCCAACGACGACAACCATGCGTCTGGGGAGAGGGTTCCATGCCGCTGACCAAGGCCTTCGAGCCCGTGCTACCATGGCTCGTCAACGGGTAGAGGTTCTTATTGGAACGTGACAGAGTTGCTACCCGAGCGCGCTTTACAGCCTTTGAGCCAAGCTGACTCCGTTGTTTCCGCAGGCCGAGGTTCCTGCGATGGTTGGGAACAAAAGCATGGAGGCAGGATTGCGGGGTACCGGCCAGTGACCTTCTTGAGAGCAAATTGATATGATCAGCGACAAATCCCCAGCGGAGCGGCGGTCGCCGAAGCTTGCAGCTCAAGGGGCAGCAAAAGCAGGCGCACCGACGAAGCTGCACTCCTCGACCAGTTAGTGCGTTCGAGGCTTAGCTCACTCATCATTTAGCGGTTCCATCGAAGGCCGATGCCAAAGGTCTTTACAGATAAGCGAAACCAGCCAAGGCGCCGACGGACCCCAAGTTCCTCTGCTATTGGGAAGTAGTTGTTTGACTCATCTGGGCAAAGTTGGATTGAGACTGATCGTATCGTGCTTCCTGGTGGTTAATTGCCCGCAAGTGTGTGCTTTGTTCGCCACAACTCCAGTAGCAATCCATAAGGAAAACAACCTGTCGAAAGGGAAACAGAAAGAGATTGCTCCGGATAACCTGCCTCTGAGGATACATCTTTGGCGAGAAGGATTCGAAAAGGCGAGATACCAGCATCAGCCTAGTCTGCCATTACCCAGCCTGTGGTTGTTCAAACTGGGGAGGCACCTGGCTGGTTGATCTTGCTGACGCTGGCTGTCGCTCGACTGCTCCAGCTCAGACTCAATGAACCGTGCGGGTCGTCGACAAATCCGTATGTGGGTATTTCAACGCCATCGCCGCATAAATTAAGGCTGGGCCATATTGCTGAATGGCAGGGACGTCGACTCACGGGTTGTCCGTCACCGTGAACCGCAAAGGCAGGTCGTGCGGTGCGCACGATATTGCACCATTCCTTCCAAAAGGCAAATGATCCACCCGTCTGCGGGATTGTAGAGGCTGGCAATGAAAAGGCTACCCTATTCACAGCTGCAACCTGGAAGCTTCAACGCAACACGGACCAATAGGGCTGAGGAATTTTTGACTTCCCCAATGCTAGAGTGAGCGCAGCCACAGTGCCAGCCACGCAGATAGCCATATCACGTTCAGTTGCAGGATGAATACTCCAAAGACCGTTCGACATGGCCCCCAGCCGCTTGACGGGGCCGATGGGCGAAATTGACAAGTGCAGCAGACGTAGCGGCTCGGTTTAAAGAAAGCCCGATGGTGAGCGATGGCAAACTGGACAGAAGGCAGTCATTCGTCAGACGTGGGAGGAAGTCGTCGTCATCTCTGAAGTCGCCCCAGACGTCGTGTGTCTTCCTGCATGCCGAATCAGCCACAGTCAGTCACTGGCCTTGGCGCCATCATCAAGGGGGCTTACTGCGCATCCCGGGACCAATTTGTATCAGCCCCGCGAGAAGGGACTTTGGCTTATGTCTATTTTCGAAAAGGATGACGGGGAGGCTCTGTTTGGATGGCGGCGCCTTCAACACTCAATCGAAAATAAGGATTTGAGGGGTGGCGTTGGTGAAGGTGAAGGTGAAGGAAAGGAAAGGAAGGGAAAAGAAGGGAAAGGAAGGGAAAGGAAATTAGTCACTTCCAAACCGGAGAGGTGAGATTGCACTGCTCCTGCCTGCTGTCGACCTGGACATCTGGAGACGGTCCACTCCACAGCGGTGGGCACGTGCGTGCCTGCTTGTTTGTTCTAGACTGACTCTCTCGCTTTCAAACGACGTAACTTTCCTCTTTCGGTGACCAGGAAGTGACGGTCTGAAGCCTCATGTCTGGGAAAAGCCACATAAAAACGCAACTTTGCCTCTGCTTCCAAATCCTTGCCCTTCTTCCACGTACAGATACTGCGCCTCCACCGGCACTCCCTCGGGAAGTGCAGCGAGAGAGGCTTGAGATGTAACTCAACACCGTGGACCCCATCGGGGCCGCAAGTAAACTTGATATCTACCTGTTGGGATATGAAACCCGCTTCCAAATACAGACATTTCCAGAGGCTGAGCACTTGCATTCCATTCGCTCTATGGGCACGCTGACGTGCCCTGAGAAGGTCGTGCGAGCTATGATTTCATTGCAACGTAACATGGAAGTCTTGTTTGCCTTCCTTGAAGCAAAACCCTATACAGGAGACGTAATGTCCGACGACATCAATCCTACAAGCTTCAAGACAGACTGGCAGACATTCTTTCAGGTAGTCATAAATCAAGTGTTTGATTAAGTGCAAGCTCGGCGCAATGATCGCGGCCCTACTTTTGTTGAGAAAATCATCGATATCGGTCAAGCGAGCAAAGGACACAGACCATAGCATAGGATTCGCCGATACACAAACAATCAAATAGGAAGGGTTTCCGTGAAAAAGCCAAAGGGTGAGCTTCGCATTTTCAAGAAATACCCCCGAAGTAAGCACTGCAACAATTCGGTTTGCTATCATGTATTCCTATCTATATCCCGTACCTCCGATCAACTTGCTGATTGATATCTCTTACCGAGAATTAGATGCCACATATTGCGAATCTTTGCTCTCTAGCGGTATCAGTCTAGGTTGTTGAATTCTTAGTACAACAACCTGGCAATGCTGTTGGTAATATGGGCACATCCTCACGGCATGAGCCACCGGCCGCTTCTGATGCTTGCATCTATCGGTCACCAAACGGACAAAGTGTTGGTCTAGTATGTTCAAACCCCGACAGAAACATCTCATCCTCGTCACAACATACTATTGATCGAATGCCATACGAAGATCTGCTTCGGATAACACGGACTTGTCTGTATCAAGCACGTGACTTCCATGTCGTCAAATAAGCCCAGATACTACAACATCCGATAGGTGGATTTCCAGGCCCGCCTCTTTGTCTACGACGTGTTTTCCAAGAAGAGGGATAGCCTAAATGCTAGCAGCTTCTCACCGCGGACTGATTCCACTTGCCTCATCCCCAGGGTGTTTATCTGAGTGTCTGAACACTCTAGCCGAGGAGGCAACGACTGACCCTTTCGAGGGAGGAACTGTACTAAACTCTGGAGATCTCACTCACAACAATCACCATCGAGCGCATACCTATTCCCTGAGAACCGACTTGGAGCCTCTTAATCGATCTCTTCGTCAAGAGAGCACGAAGACAGCTTCCCGCAGCTTCCAACGATGGGGCCTGCAAGCATGTAGCCAGGCATCGACCTTGACAAAAACCGCTCTTGCGAATTTGAGGCGAAGAATGAATTATCGCATATGTGGGTGCTAGACTTCAACCCCTATAGCACGAAGAAACATGAAAAGACCAGCCGGAGGTTCCGCCGGCAGCGGCATCGCGGAAGAAATGAACCATGGCATGACATCAGATATTGACGAGGAACGTACGATTTCAGGGCAGCGAGTGACCGCAACTTTCTGATCGAGAATCCCGCAAAGGCCGTTTTTGAAAATGTCCTGCTGAGAGTTGGCGAACAAGACGAGTGACGGTGCTTTCTCTCCAACCGCACTTGCTTCACGAGAGGCCGATGGCATCTTAATTATGGTAGGTTGGGCCTATTGCATATATCCTTTATAGTCTGTTTCGAACGAGAAGGGACGAACCTAAACGCAGAGTTGGGATCCTGAGCATTGCGAGACCAAGGGTTAAGCGGTGTTTGTCCCCCGTTGCCAGACTACGGCAGGCACGAAGGTCACTACAAGTGGCTTCCTCTCCACAATACTCCTAGCAACATCAATCCATCCAACCACGGACACACATCATTGCACCCGTCCTTGGACTTATTGGCCCTTTTCGATCAACCTCTCTCTGGGCGGCCTAGCTTGTATTCAAGGAGTCTTTCCTAACCGGCAGCAGGTTCCGAGGAGCGTCAAGCGTGGCTGCGCAGCGTCGATGAAGATGAGATACGTAGACGTGGCGTTGATATCCCCCCATGTCCATACATACCGGGCACGACAAAGTTGCACTTCTTGTAGGCAAAATGATGAGAGCCAGGGCCCGATGAGCCTGTCCCGATACACAAGTCTCAACATTGCCCCTGGGCTTCCCCCTCCGCCTCCCTTCGCCAAATCCAGGAAACCCCATTCGGACCGCCAAAAACATGAGTTCTCTGCCGCTCCGGGGGGGCTCCGCGGTTCATACACATATGGCAAGTTTCGCGAACAGCAAACCGGACACGTGCGGTCCCCCAAACTCTCATGCTGCATATTCCGTCAAGGAAGATGTCACACATGAGATGCGACTTATGGATCCAAGACATCGGATGATCTGCCGCGATCCCCAATCCCCGGTCCCCGGCCCCCGGAAGCCCCCGCTCATCCCGAAACCCCCCGCCCCGACGTAACATCGTCCCGACTTCGCGTAAACTTCCCTTGCCGTCCCCCCACCCGGGATCCCATGACGCAGTCCATACCGTACTTCCCCTCCAAACATCGGCCGAAACCCGCGCTCCCGGAAAAACAACCTAGCTCATCGCTTCATCATGCAAACCCAAGCCTTCCGTCACCCCATCTCATCGGCTCAATCATCTCATCTTGCGAGAATCCTTTCTCCTTCCATTTCACCCGCCGTCCGTCCGTCCGTCCTGAAACCCTTTCCTCGATTCGACGACGTCACCTCAGTCATCCCCCACAACGGGAGAAGGAGAAAAGAAGAAGCGGATACTGAAGCTCCCAAATCACTCAAACACCCTCGGGAAATCGTTTTGCGACGACCTTGCTTGTTCGCCAAGAAAGAAAAGGACAAGGAAGGAAAGAACCGACGCGGGGCAACGCGAACCGAAGATGCCCTTCCCCTCCAAGACGGCCCTCGTGACCGGCGCGACCTCGGGCATAGGCCTCGCCCTCGCGGAGCGCCTCGTCGCCAACGGCACTTTCGTCGTGGCCGTCGGCCGCCGCCGCGACCGTCTCGACGCCCTCGCCGCAGCCCACGGGCCCGGAAAGCTCGCCGCGGAGCCGTTTGACGTCACCGACCTCGACACCCTGCCGGGGTGGGTCGAGAAGTGAGTTCCCCTTGAGTCCCGTGATTCCCTCCTCTCACGTCGCCCCGCTGTTGCCGTTGATGGCCGTTGTCGGTCGTCGACAACTCCCCAGCAGCGCGCCTCACCCCATGGGGAGGCCCCGGAACAATGATCGACTGACAACCACTCCGCAACCCCCAGGATAACAACGACCTACCCGACCCTGGACACGATCATTCTCAACGCAGGCATCCAGCGCAGCGTCGACTTCACGGACCCGTCCGCCATCTCTCTGCCCTCCGTAGCCTCGGAGCTCACCACTAACTATCTCGCCCCGGTGCACATGATCACCTTATTCCTTCCCCATCTCCAGTCCCTCCGTTCGTCCACCACCGCCTCCATCATCCTCGTCTCCTCAGGCCTCGCCCTCGTCCCCATCCCGCGCTGCCCAAACTACTGCGCCACCAAGTCCGCCCTCCACTCCCTCGCCTGGTCGCTCCGTGCCCAGCTCGCCGGCCACGGGCCGTCGTCCCACATCCGGGTCGTCGAGGTCGTGCCCCCCGCCGTCCGGACCGAGCTGCACTCCCAGCAGCCCGACCTCGTCGCCGCCGGCCAGGCCGACTTCGGCATGCCCCTGGACGCCTTCGCCGAGGAGACGTGGGCGGCGTTGGAGAAGGGGGAGGAGGATGAGATCATTGTCGGGCCGGCCAAGAACTTTGCGCATGTCGAGACGGACAGGAAAATCATGTTTGACAAGATGGCCGAGTCGTTCAAAAAGGGCAACAAGGCTTGATATCAAAACATGGTTAACCGTCATACCGGCGCTCTGAGGGGCGTGGACACACAATCAAGTCACCGGTGGAACTCGGGTGTTGGCTATCAATCTTTATTGTGCCAAATCCTAAGCTAACTACATTTCTCGTCCTGTCAGCCGCTATCATAATCGTCAACCTAGCCTTCCAGCGAGATACGACGAAACGACTGCGTGTTGTGCGTGTTTTTCTTTTCTTTTCCCGGTCTGTTAAAAAAACCCTGCACAAGGACTGCAAATAGAAAACGAAAAGCAAGCGTCTCTGGCGCGCCGGGTCGCCCGCGTTCCATTTCAGGAAATCGTATCGAGGCCCGCTGCGCAGAAATCAATTCCATCGTAGCCGAGAAAGGGAAGAAAACCAAGCCTGGCCAAAAATGTTTCCTTGACTCCCTTTCCCTAATGGTATATCTATCTCTCGAACCGTCCAGACCAAGACTGCATGAGCCTCTAAGATGTTGCTCGTTCAGAGTCAAGCAAGAAATATCAGTGAGAGGCTGTCGATACCTCATTGACTTGGCTAAGAATGTAAAAGAAGTGAAGATGGATTTGTAAGTCAACCAAGCTCGGATGCTGGAATGTAAAAAGAGCCGCCAAACCCCTTGAATAGTAACACCGTATGATTCGTAAGAACGCGCCTGTCCATCCGACCCGTCGTTCAATTCTGCGGTCCAAGGGGTTCAAGGATCAACCCATCCCTTGCGCAAGTCGTGAAAAGGAAAGACATGGATGTGTGCGCATAGTCATCGTAACGTCAAGAGACCAAACATGTCTATGCCAGAATGCCGCTCTTGCGCTTCTCGGCACTGGTCAGGACCAACATGGGAGCCTTGCGCTGACCGTCCATCACTTCGATCCCGGCGCGCTGAGCCGAGTTCTTGAAGACGCTAGCGAAGCTGTTCTCGCCGCTCTCATTGCTGCCCACGCTGTCGAGGCTCTTGCGAGCCCTCTGACGTGAGCTCGGGCGGTCGGACCCAATGGCACCCCAGCTGCCGTTGGTAGAGGTTCTTGAGCTAGGGAGGGAGCAGTCGATGTCACCCGCCAGGCTGCCAGATCCGCTGCGACCTGAATCAGACTCATTGTCGGTGATGGGGGAACCAGACTCCTCCTCGGCGCTCTCGGATACAGGGCTCATGCTGCCGTTAGAGCTGCCGGTTCCCTTTCTGCGCTCTCGTCCAGCACGAACCAGATTGTGTACGGCAGACCGACGAGTGCGGGTGGCAAAGTTCTTGCTACCCTCGTGCTTTGCAGTGGGCTTGGCCTTGAGTTCTTCAATAGAAGGAGGCCCACGAGGCTGGCGGACGGGGTGCTCGCCGGCACGTCCCTGGCCAGGTCCATAACCTCCAGACAGAGGGGTGAGCGGGAAAGAGGCCGTCTTAGGGCCGGCAGACTTGGGAGGCTCTTGAGAGGCCGAGAGGTTGGCCTGGTTACCGCTCAAAGACATGCCCTTCTTATGGCCACGGCGGAAGGCATTGGCCGACGGGGGAGGCAGGGGTGCGACCTCGGAGGGGGACTCGTAGCGCTTGGGGGGAGTCGATGTGCGGAACGGGGAGGAGTGGTTCTCGGGAGGTGGGGATACCTGAACACGGGGCGCTTGCTGCTGCAGCATCTGTTGCTGCTGCTGCTGAGCAAGGGCGGCGTAGAGCTGGGCAATCTGAACCTGCTGGTCGTTCTGACCTTGGTCGACGTAGAAACCCTGCTGGCGGGTGACGGGGTCGTAGTACGTGTAGACATTCTGCTGCTGCTGGTTGGCCATCTGCCCCATCATGGACTGCTGGATGCTCTGGAGCTGCTGCTGCTGCTGATACATGGCCAACTGCTGCTGCTGGATCTGCTGCTGGGCACCCTGCAAGTTCAGGCCTTGGAATTGCTGGGCAGCAGCCTGAACGCTGATAAGCTGCTGCTGCAGGCGCTGCTGCTGCTGCGCTAGGTACATGTTGGTAGCAACCAGCTGGGCGTACAAGTTGGGATCCATCTGGTCCTGCTCGTCGAAGTGAATCTCCGGCGGCGCCAGAACCTGCTCAGCGCTGTAGTGCTGACCAGCGGGGATCGACTGGTGGATCTGCTGCTGGGGCTGCTGCACAAATTGCTGCTGCTGTTGCTGCCCAGCGTACCGGGGCAACGCAGTCTTGGGTCCATTGTACTGGCCATTCTGGGCTTGGGGGTACATAGCGCTGTTAGGGTTCAGGTTGTTCCTCCCGAACGACTGGGCGGTGGGCGAAGCAACGTTGGCAGCCGAGAAGCCGGCCGCAGCAGCGGACTTGGGGGCCGTCCTGAGGCCTGCCAGCAGATGAGAGCGGCTGGTACGCGGAGTGGGAGCTCCATTTTCAGCTGCGTTGCTGGTGGGAGTGGCGCTGGACAGGGAGAGCGGCTTGACGGGGCCACCACGGCGCGAGGCGAGGCCTCCGCCGGGCAAGGCGAGACCGTCTGCCGAGAAGTTGTTGGGGTTCATTTGAGCGAGACCGCCTGCGTCCATTGCTCAAATAGGGGTCGGTGTCGAACGTGGAAATGAGCTGACGGGAGGTTCCGGGCAGGCGTGGTTCCAAACTCAACCGAGTTTGAAGGAAAGAATGAGTGATGGTCTTGCGAAAGGCGGAGCGCAACTATGTCGAATTACAAGAAGGATAGTCGAGATATAATGCGCGGCGCCACGCGTCGAAGAGGGGGTTTATTATGGTTCTCGAGTGTAAGGGTTTGACAGTGATGTGTCCGACCGAACCAAGTGGATATCCGGAGCTTGTCCTGGAATAGCGGCGATGGGGTATCTGCGGAGTCGAGTGAACGGAGGTGCCAAAAAGTCAAGATCCAAAAATCGGCGGTATTTTGGATGGAATCGAGGTGATGTTGCGAGTGTGGTTGAGATTAGATGGTCGCGTAGTCAAGCGTCGAAATCAGGGGCTAGAAATAAAAATGATTGTGGTGATGAAGGAATGGGCGACCAATGTTTTGCCGTCGGAAAGTGAAGAACAGTGCTCGGCTCGAGTTGTCGAGGGGGTCCGGAACCACAAAGGACGAAAAGTTCTTTGTTGAACCAAAGTCGAAGGCGCGCGTGCAAGCAAGACAGGAAAAGGTCGCTACCGAAGCGGTAAGAGCGAGCGAGATCGGGTGACTGTTGACTTTTCCAGAAAAAGAGTGCTGGGTGCAGCTGCAGGGACGTTTTCCGTCGAGAGGTGCTTCGGGCAGATGTGGAGCGCTGAAGATTACGGAGGCAGGCTTCTTCGCTGGCGTAATTGCGAGGATCGAAAACAAAAATGAGGTGTAGACGAAAGCGAAATAAAATACAGTCGATTAAAAAGTTTTTCTCTCGGATGGCTGTTGTTGTTGTCGTCGGTGGTTGTCGACTGCCGATGATGCGGAGATGCCAGATGCGCGATTGTTGTGTGAATGGACCTGTTGCCTCTTCTCTTGCGCCTCTTGATTGGTTCCTTTCGGGAAAGAGAGTTGAGAGTTTTTGTGCGGTGGTGTTGCGAATATGCGGAGTCTTCGGCGAGAGCAAACCTTCCAGAACCGGTAAAGTATTTCTGTGGTGGTTGAAGAAAAAAAAAAGATGAGGCGAGACGGATCTCAAGAGAATGCGAGCTTTGGGGGGAGTGATTATTTTTTTGTTTCTTTTTTTTTTCTCGTGGTTTCCTTTTTTTCTTACTTCCTGTTCTAAAAAGACGACGATAACGAACAAATCGCAGACCAGAGCGGCGGGGGAAAGAGTAGGGGGAGAAAAGGTTGAAGGAGGGAAAAAAAGAAGGGCGGTGAGCTAAAGAGAGGAAAGAGCAATTGTAGAAGTAGAAGATGGGGGCAAGCAGCAAGTGGACGACAGATATGGATATGGAGTGAGTGGGTGGGCGGAAGGGAAGGGAAAGGCCAGCCAAGGAGGTGGGAGGAGGGAAGGAGGGGAGGAGGGCGGCAGCCAATTAGAGCCCACGCCAGTCCAGTCACTGACTGCCCGGTTCTTGTTGCCCACCAAAAAGGCACAAGGGCCACCACCACAATGGCCACCACCCACAGTCACTACTATTAGGGTAAATACTGTGCGTACATCATCCCTCGTCCAGGTCCCCACGTCTAGTCACCAGTCCAAAGCCGCTCCAGGAGACAGTACGTAGTAGTCCAGGACGGGACGAAGCAGCAGGGACATGGCTAACTACAGTGTACCTACTACTACCTAGGACAGGCAAGGATAAAAAGAAGAGGAGAAGAGAGGAAAGGAAAGCCGTACGGATACGGGTACACTACTATGTATGGTACGTAGACGGTAGAGCGGAGCAGAGCAGGTGTGGACAGGCGAGGCAAGGCAAGGCACCAAAAGCAGGTGTCAGGGGGAGGGGGCTCGAAAGGAAGTGGGGACAGAACAAGGCCAGACAGGGGCCACGAGCGCCCTGCCACAGGTGCGCCCAACTTTACCAACTCGAGGCGAGAACCCGGCCAATGGGCAGAGGAAGACGCGAGGTCCGGCGACAAGACGCGCCAATAGGAGAGGCAGGAACGAAGAAGACTCAGAAGAGACATGGGTCCTTTGGAAATGGGCCCACCTGCAAACGTACGGAGAAATGGGTAGGTTCCCTTTCTTTGCCTTCCCAGACCACACCATCGCACCACACAGGCGTGTGTACCTACCTGCCTTTGTACGTACCTGTCCCATTATTTTGCTGTACTCCATACACGCTGCATACTGACCAAGGCAACCACGGGTGCCCAACGCTAGAAGGAACGGGCGACTTCTGTATCTGGATTTCTGTCTGTCGTATACGGAGTACTAAGTACTAACGGAGGAGCAGAGAGTACGTACCCAGAATGGATACGAAAGCTGGGAAACGGGGAAACGGGGAAACGGCCCACTTTCCATCCAATACCGTATTCCTATCGAGGACAAATATCTCAAATAGAGGGCAAATACCTCACATAGAGTGGTAGCAGACACCGGTAATCATATGCACACCTACCTGCCTACCTACCGACCTACCGACCTATCTACCTGGGTACACAGTTAATACGAAAATGAATATTACACAAAGCCAGCCTCAGCCAACCAGTCAATCGATTAGTCGGTTTCGGTATAGCGGTGGCGGCGACGGCGACGGCGACGGCGGCGAGGGGATACCCTTCCAGATGCTGTTACTACCTATAGCCAATCAAGGAAGAAAACGCGCTGGGTGGGAGGCATGGCCAGGGATGGTGGAATGACGGCACCAGTCCCGGTTTTTTCTTGTTGTTTTCTGGGATAGATGTCGATCAAAGAAGCGCGGCGTGAGCGGTGCATTGTCGGAATTCACTTGGTTTGAAATGCATTGGTGACGAAGAACCGGGTGCCCCAGGTTGCGACTATTCGTATGTAATTAATTGAAAGTACCTACCTAGGTAGGAGTAGTAGGTTGGTGTACTACTATGCATCAACCGCTCCTTCCTCCTTCATTTCCTGTCTTGCCAGCTGCCAAACGTACCTGCTGCCTGCTGCCTCGCACCCGCACTTCCCTCCTTCAGTCATTGCCTATCCGTACCTATCTACGGTACAACCGTGTAAAGTAGTTGCAGGCAACCTCCTGCCGCAATCCACGCCACCAAGCACCATACCGTTCTGCATCCCCCCAGCGAGGCTAGCCGGTGTGATGACTTGACGCCTCGTAAACCAATCACCGCCGAGTCCCTCCTAGGCTCTATCTGTACCGTACCGTACCGTACCGTACCGTACCGTACCGTACCGTACCAAGGTACCTTACACAGGCTAAAGTGCACTGGCTGATGCATGCTGCATAACACTGGAAACTGTCACTGCCGCCCGTTGCATGCACTTCCTATCCTATCCGCCTTCGGTTCCAGATCCCAATGCATGCACAGCTCCGTGCGCACATCGACGCACTACATCTACCGGTAGCATACGGATACCTAGGTAGGCACACATCCACTACCTTGTCCATCTGCCGCAACAACAAGTCAACCATTCTACAGCCCTCAGCCACCCGGCGCTCGCTCGCTCGGACTCCCGCGCCATCACGGATACCTCGTCCAGAACATGCGTCTGCCCAAGACAATAACCGCCTCTGCCATTCTATCCCGCCTGACGGGAATCAATCCTCTACCATGCGTGGCCGCCCACGAGAGAGCACCCGGCGGCCCTTCCATCTTGGACAAAACGTAGCCTCGCTCTAGCCACGGTTTGGGCTCTGTCGTCTACACAACGCGCCGCCACAGCGCTCTCTGACTCATTGCGGCATATGCGCTTCCAACGGAGCTCGAGCAGGCATCAACCCCCCTCGAGCCCCTTACCGGATCAAAAACAACAGTCTCATGGTGATACTGTTCTCTTGCTCGCCAAAGGCCGTATCCAAAGTACCGCCTGTTCCGATCCACCTACCTGCCTACCCACCACCGATGCCGACTGCTGTGTCCCTCTGTGCATAGCAACCGTCCTGAGGTTCCGGCCGTTGCCAAGGGGGCCAAACCTTCGCTTCGCTGAAGCCCGGATCGCTGCTCCCCTACCCCCCGTCTCTAGGTCGGTCCCCCAGAAAGGCCGCCATGCACCCCTTACCTATACGGAGCATATGCCACCATGTCTTTCGTTCTCGGACGCCACTGCTACATTGAGCAAGCTTCCATTACTGTTTCTGGCCAACGTTACGATACCGACATTATGGAACATGCCCGCCATAGCATGACGGGCCACCCAAGCCTCCGAACGTTCATCCCACCCACCATGTGCCGTCCGTATACCGTACGCGTCTACAACAACACGGTGTATCGAGGCCAAATCACACTCAAGAACCCCCCATCTCTCTTTTCTATTTCCGTGTCTTGATCAACAAAGAGCAGGCATTTATGCCCACATATCCACCCGCCGCACCCACGGACGTTTTTATTCTGCTGCTTTCATCAATCAGCAACGGTCTCGATGGCTATTCAAACACTGCCAAGACCCCCCTCCCCCTTCAATGTGTGCGCCCGGCCATAATGATTATAGGGGTTCTAGGGGTTCGCCCGCTGATATGAGCCAAGGCTAATTGGGTCATCAACACCATCCGATCTGCGGTGGTGGCCTTTCACGCCCCTCTCTCAACCGCAATCGTCGTCCGGGATTTCGAACAGTGGCCTTGGCGGGCAACGTCGAAGCTTGAATGTCTTCACCTTTTCAACATGCCGGCCTTTTGAAAACGATAAGCTACGGACTGCATAGCGCTCATGTACTACGCAGTGACTACGTACGGGAGTCGCAGCCGAGGCCAAGACGCTTCGACATACACTGGACAACGGCAAACCGACACCGACAAGACGGCGACGGCAACCATCTCCATGGCAAGCTTGGACTGCTTGAGCCTCCTCCAGGGGTTCTCCCATCCACCGATACCGAGCTCCTCCCACCAAGGTTTCCCCAACTCAGCCGTGGCCCATCAATTCTTCGCGAAAGAAAAAAAAAGAAAAAAAAAAGGAAGAAAAAAATCCACTTCGGAGTAGCGATGCAATACCTCACGTGCCGTCTTCCTTTTTTTTTCCCCCTCATCCCTACTCCGTAATCCGTACATGTACCGGACTCCATTTCTTCTGGTTCTGAGGGCCAGCCCAATGTTTCCTTCAAATAAGGCGACATAAAGCATGATGCCGCTCACTGGGTTCTGCAGACCGACTGGCGATTTTCGGAGGGCAGGCGACATGAGCAGTTTACCCCTTGCTCGCTCCCAGCATTTACCAAACTCGGTATACGCTGACCTGTTTCCCATGAAATTAAAAACAAAAATGCTTAAGTGAGCACGTTTCACTTCGCTCGTGAGCACGATTCCGCGCACCGGAACGGCCTAGGCCCTCCGAACACACACCACTTTTGCCACTGGGTAACATTAGGCGGCATTCCCAGGCGCTGCAATTCGTCTTGCACACCGTGGACGGCCTTCATCCGTTCAAAACATGATGGAAAGCTCCGGCCACGAATTGACCCGAGGAAGCTTTGGAGATGATGTGTTGTGCCTCCGGTGCACACACGCTCATGCCAGATGATGCCCTGAATGGTAGATGAACGGTGTGCGTCTTTATCAATCACGATGCGACGAAGCAGAGCCCCTGGGTCCACGGGCTCGATAGATACGAATCTCGCGTCCCGATATCCCCAGGTCCGCTGCCGACGGAGACTTTTCATCGCACTACCTTTTGACTTTGTGTGTCGCTTCTACTTTCGGAACAAGCGTGCCAGGGGAGGCGACGCCTTGCAAGGTTGGAAGCAAGGGGCAAGGAAACTGAGACACACCCGCAAAGGAGGCTCCTCCGGGATCAAGACCCTCAATGGGGTCGACGGCTCTGTGCGCTTTCCAGGACATGGGCATCAAACCTCCTGAAAGAGGTACCTGGTGCCTTAGGGTTACACTCACGATGGATCTTGAAGGGGTATGCCCACCTGAAGGCTGTGTGGTTGCCAGCGAAGAAGGTGTCGAGGGCCGGATCGGCGAGCGTCCGTCACGAGAAGGGTATTTTAATCCTCTCGACAAGAAGCATCGGCTATTGCCCCCCTTCGTCTTTCCTGACGCTGCCCGCGGACCGCCGCTACATCACAATCCGGCATTGACAGGTGGCCTTCTTCAGAGGTGGACCGGGCAGAGACTAGAGCAGATGCAACGGGAGAAAAGCCTTTATTTCCCCGGTCACGTTGAAGGAAAACTGTTAAGCTCGTTGCGAACGAGATATAACGAGCGGCCAATCTGGCACCCGCGGCTATACGCATACGTGTGTACCTAGACCCTTCCGCCGCGCCTCGAGCTAAATTGCCTGTGGAAAATGGAAAATATGTGCCACCGCCGCTGCCGCAGACGCGTCTTCCCTGCCGCATGTTGCGCGAAGCAAAGAATTTGTGGCTCTCGCCGCACGACTCGCAAAGCCACACCGTCCTGTCAATCCCAAACCTTCATTTCCTTCACAATCCTTTCCCATGCTGACAGGAGTTGGCACCTGTGATGCGACGCTGGCGATCCCGGATTTGCGGGAACAAAGGGGTCCCGACCGAGATCTCGCCAACCACATTCCCGAACCGGCATGTCTGTGCTGTGAGGGGAATTTGGGCCGTCACGAGGGGGTCTCTCTGCTTCGTGCATCATCCCGTCAAGATCCTCCAGTCATCATCACTCGAGAGGCTGGCGGGTTACCGTAGGAGCCAGATGATTGGCATCGCCTTTACCAGAAAGATTTCCCCTCTTGCTCCCGCCAGTGGCCAGCAGCCAATCTTTGCCTGGCTTTACCACCCACACCGGAATCCTTTCGCCTCCTCCTTGAGGCCCAGCGGCCTTGTCGAGCAATTGCCCTATGAGGGGTTCCACGTAGATCGGCTTGTGAACCGCAAGGAGTCCCCCTCGTGAAACGCGCTTTGCAAGGTATAATCCACTTATGCGGGGGAGATTTGAGCACGACGAACTGGGATCCAGAACACTGGACCGTTCCCAGAAGTGTCCACTTGCATCCTGCATTCTGCAAGCCTTTTCTGTCCACGAGCGCTTAAGCTGCAGCAACAGAGCTACCGGTACAGCCACTTTCGCAATCTCTTGTCCTATGATAATGATAATCCATCTGCTGGACTTGGGGATCGCCAACGTGGCTCCAGTCAGTCGGCTCCCGGACCTCCAGTAGTCACTATTTGACCGCCTAGCCGAGCTAGCTGTACCCTTAGCCGCCGCCCCCCTTGCGATGCCACCTCGTTGATTGGTGTTGGACAGGACGAACTGCCAACAGCGCACAACCCAGACATTATTTACGCCCTATGCACTCGGCGTGACAGACGTGCTGGTTCTCATATGTGTTTGGTTTAAGCACCAAACTATCAAAGATCTGCTCTTCCACAAGCAAGCGCGTAAGGTGCAGTATGCGGGATGCGTTGCGGACCATCTATCGCCGGGGGCTGATTGAAAATTGACCGTTAGTAGCGCTTCTATCAATATAAAAGCGCGCCAAACATGGAACTCGTAGCCGCGCCGCTCGCAAGCCGATATTGGTTCCAGGCTCCCGGGCACTATGTATATGCCTCGGCTTCGCTGGGACTAGTCGGTGGCATCTTTGGGAATAAATGTTTGCTGAGCCGGTTCTAGAGAACATGTGGGAAGTGGCATGGGTAAAGAATCTGCCAACAATCCTGTGGCCGGGTCGTCCATTTCTCGTCATGGCCCCGTATAAGGCAAGAATTGTTCTAACCATGGATGGTGACAGAACCGGTCGACGCTCCAGAATGTTCCAAGGTGCCCCACGGTGCTACGGGATGCCCTGGTGAACCCAGCCCAAGTAATGCTACAGATGGCGCTGGCAGACGCAATGTCATCGCTGCGACAGCAACACCAGGCAATACTAACCGCATCCTGACTTTACATTCGAACTGGCCTTATTCAGTCACTCCTGGCATACAACCTCGAATTGTGGCCCAGTATGCAGGTATCAGTAGCGTCGTCCGAGGGGGCAAGCTGTGTCTGACAGCAACTGATCTGTCTGGGGTAGAATCGGATCTTCAGCGGCTGACATGACGATGACGATAATCACCTCCCATCGGACAAGAGTTTGACAATGCTGGATTTCTCGTCACTCCTCCGCCTTCATAGATACTTCCTTACAGCATCGAGCGTCAAAACTGCCGTCTCGGTTTGTAACTGCGACATCGCCCGAACCTTGACGGGCTACGCATATGCTCGACCTGTGATCCAACGAGACTCTTACTCGTCAGAGAAAGTACGATGTACCAGCATGAAGTAGTCGAGAGAGAGGTCGCCTCGTCGATGGAAGGGTATCTGTACAGTATCAGCCGTGAACGTTGTTTGATCTTGCTGCAAGAACGACAAGTGACACACAACCCTCACATCTCCAACACAGTTCTTTCTCCAGCGTCCTGTTGATGTCAGACTGCACACCGAGTCGGCGATGCTCGCTCGACTGAACGGATGCGGTTCACTATCATTCAAAGTAAGTCGATGCAGCTCTCGGGATACCTATAGCGTTCGAAGTATACATCAATCGAGATGTGAAAGAATTTACCTGTGGCAGCCCAAAAGGTCATCATGCCAGAAATCGTATGAGTTTGCTTGGGGTTGAGTTGAGAAACATCAAGAAGGCCATCAGCCGTACGTCGTCTTTTCCCATTCAATAAGAACTTAAGCTCGAGCACAGCGTCGAAAGGTCGCGTTGACCGGCCTCGCCAGGGCCCATTGCAACAAACCACCCCCCCCAGCCAAACCTACCTGGAGGCATTCAAGCACGCCCAGGCTGGCCGTGCCATAGGGCTGAGGGTATTTGAGAGTAAAGCTCGGTCTCCTGGTCCTTGGGTTTTGGTCACTAGCTCTGCCCTCGAAGTTCGCCGCTCAGCCAATCAACCGTTGCGTCTGGCGAGGTTCGTATATCAACCCAATGGCCACCCCAGTAGGTTTTTGAGGAAGGATTCCGCGCTTCTCTCGCGTCCCACGACCCATCCCATCCGAGAAACGAATCCTTCCGCCGCCTTTCGTGCTGCGATCCCGCCCAAGGCTCGATCACACGGTCGACCATGGTACTTGACCAAGGCTGGCCTACTACGCGGGTTTTCCTGAAGGCGACACGCCTCGAAACCCAAGAACGGTAATATGCTGAGAGGATCGAGCAACCTAGACGGTTCTTCCTGGGTTCGATCAACGCATTGCCAAGAGATGGCTTTCGACAAAGGAGGCGGGGGTGTCAGCAGTGAGGCAGCTGACGTGGGAATAATCACACTCCCCATCCATCTCGATCTGTTGACGCGCAAACCGGAAAATTATCCGCTTTAAGCGTCTCGGACTCTTCCCAGGATCTCTGCGCCGGAAAGTGTTTGCAGCAGAGAACTCGATTGTAGTGGCGCATCGAAGAATCAGTCACCATGCCCTCATTACCGCCCCCCCCCAATATCTACCCGCCGCCCCTTTCACCCGAGCTTCTTCAAAGAAGCTACGGTATGTTCACTGATCATGATTTCTGAACGACGTCACGGCCTCTGCCGATATCGCAACACCGAATCCGCGCGTGACATGCTACACAGCATTCATTTCTCGGGCAGAGACTGTGCGCAACAATGACTAACCGCCCGGGACGGCCATAAGGATCGATAGGTCATGGCAATGGGACTTCGGTTGAGGTCCCACCACAGAGCCGCGTAGCTGACGATCGGCCTATCAGTCGCCGCCGCCGACGGGTGCGTACAAATCCATCGACATCAACGATCATCTGCCGTCCTCTGTGTGTCATGCCCGCGTGACGGCATGGAAGGATGAGAGCCACACATACACTTCATCGGCCTAATCGGGTCCCAACTTTACGAAGGATGCCGACGTCAACCTGTCTCCCACGCCCGGTGGGATCGGTTGTGCTTTCTGGAATCTCCCGAGGATGACGTGAGATGAAATAGAGGGCCGGGCAGGGTCAAGGGTATTAGAGTTTCGTTCCGGGAGGGGTGGGTGTGTGGAAGGGCAGTTTGTCCAGGTACAAGCGCATCCTGAACGCGATACCCGCCGCCTGCCTTCTGGAAAAGGTCATGAGGGTACTGACGAAGTTGCTGACCCGGCGGTAAGACGGCAGTGGAAGACGTGGAACCCACAGTTTCGAGTAGTTGGATCCCGAATACCATCACTAGACTGCCGCTCCTCGTCGTCCAGATGCTACGAACACACCGCCTGATCCGCTTGGGGATGCTGAGGCGGTCAGGACTTTCTGGCACGGCGGCAGCTGCTTCAAGTCGGAGAGGGGGGGGGGGGGGGGGGGGAGCCGTTGGATTCCTGTGACAATGAAGCGGAATCCTAGACTCGCTGCGCTTATGATGAAGAAGGGTGACGGTCCTTGACTTGCAGTGGCAGCGGCAGTGGCGGGGTATCCCCAAAATCCCACCATGGCGAATGGTGATGGGCGATATCGCAACTCGTCCGAGAAAGCCCCCTCCCCCCTTTTCTCAGGTGAGAGAGCACTCTGGCGCAACACCACAGCGTCTACAACTTCTACTGTTTCCAGCGGATATGATATAAAGCCGTTGTGACATGGATGGTTCGTGAGAGCGCCTACACCGAGGAACTTGACTGATAAACACGGCCTGGGGAAGACTTGGAAAAACAGAAATGTTAGAATAATCTTTGGGTTAGGACCAAGTGGAAAAAAGAAAAAGAAAAAAAGGAAAAGTACACATTCCTACGGATACCATCACGACGCTAGGCGGATCTCCCTCCGATGGCGGCTCCATGGCGAACGCGCGTATCCCCGGGGCGGGGAGGCGAGTCTTCCGAGGCTGGTGGGCTTCCGGCCTAGTTTTGCTGACCGTCTCGTGCTGTTCCGCCAGGCTGGGATGGTATAGGAAACCCAGAAGGATCATGAAGAAGGGGGGGGGGGGGGGAAGGAGAGGGGGAGATAAGCACCTGTCATTGATAGATCAAAAAGACACTCGTCTTGCTCCATGACTTCGCAACGATATCTGTTGCAGCAGGGGAGAAAGAGGGGGGGGGGGCTCGAGATGCTGACAAGCAACCTCAAGCCGTCATCCCCCCCTCCCCTGCTACTCCCTTCCCTACTCCTTGAAACCAACATGTATGACTGACGGAGGGAAGCTCCATGTTACACCGACAGAACGTGCCCCCTCCCGATCCGCAGTGGCCTTCTGCCCGATTGTCCGGCCGGACGGATCACGCAGCTTCACCTTCGGCCCGAGGGGGCCTCGTCGTGGCTTTAGACAGTAAGGCAGCCAGCCATTGAGAGAAGGGGAGGGGCTGGGGCCATTTAGCTAGTATTGGTGGACTGGAAGAGACTCGGCGCGTCGACCGTGGAATCGGGGAGTGTAGCGTGGTGCTCGGAAGCGCGTGGTGTCATTCTGCGGGAATCAGGTCGCATTGCTTTCGATAACGGAGGGCAGACACCATCTGCGCCGCGCCGGGGGGTTATTTTTTTTCGCTTTTGATATCATGAACCTTTTTGTTGTTTGGATTACACACACGCGCCGTACATACATGCTCTCACCCTCGTGTAGGCCTCTTCTCCTAAGCCATGTTCCTCTCGCGGAAGAAAACCTGCAGCCCGTCTCTTTTCTCTCGAGCCGGACATACACACAAACAAAACATACAGGGCATTCCCCCCATCTTCCACTTTGTGACCAGAAACCGAGTCGTCAGCGTCGTCAAGTCGTAAATGTCATCAAGCGCGAAGAAGCTACCAAAAAGATGAGAGGGTGAAAGAGAGAAAATAAAGAAACCCATACCCTTCCCACCCCAATATCACCTGTAAGCTTCTAAAGCCCGTGAAAGAAAGGAGCAAAAGAAACAAAAAGCCCCCCTTCTCCACCATTAGACACACCAGGCAAGGCCAAAAAGAATGACCGAACGGGCCCAGCTCTCAAGCTCTGTGAGCTTGAGAGTAAAGATACAAGACGACTAAAATGCTGCAAGGCTGAAGCCCCTTCCCAACGAGATTTAAAATCGAATACCGAACAAACCCATTTTGTCCCGCCGTAACGCTGGTGAGGCCCTGCTCCCACCTCTTTCTGCTTTACGCCTCGAGAAACCAACTCGTACCAAGGGGTATAGACAGCCACTGATCAGACAGCTGTTTGTAACCGACTCCAAGAAAGGCTCAGTACCGCTTCTCCTCTGGTAAAACGTTCTCTCCATAGAAACCGCCGTGGTGACCATCATCACCGGATGCTGCACAGGCGAGGCAGACGCCGCCGCCGTACACCCTAGTGTGGCGTTTCCACCCTTGGCCGGCATCATCAAGGAGAGAGATGATCTCGCCTTGAACTAGGATCTCTCGATTTGTGGCCTCGTCGTAAAGGATCTCGCCGTATATGGGAGGAGGTCCCGGCAGCAGAGGCGACGTGGGCGGGTATGATGACGGAGAAAAGGTCATCTCGGCATCGTCAAGGATAGGACTCGTTGAAGGAATTGGCGTCCCAATAGACAGTGTTTTGGTGTAGGATCTCCTTCGAGGCGTTAAGGACAAGCGCGTAGTATGCGTGCTCTGTGTAGCTATCGATGCTCCTGTAGACGTGGATGACATGTAGTCTGGGTTTGGCTGTTCAAAGAAGGAAGCGTCTAGTTCCGATACGCCACTGGTGAAGCTCCTCCTGCGCTCGTCGTATGTGAAAACGGACGGCGATATTTCCGGAGGCGTCATGGGTGGCGGAGGCTGGGGCCTCGACAGCATGAACCGGGCCGAAGCCATGTTTGAAGGCTTTCCCGGTGCAGCAAACATGGCGCCGCGCGACGATGGGTCACTGCCGTTCCCCTTTCCCTTACCCTCTCCCGCTTCTTTCTCATTTTCAGACGAGAAATGTAACTGCGGATCTGGGTCCCCGGCCGATCGCAGCCCGCCGACCTCAGTGTCACTGCTGACTCGACGTGTCTTTTCTTCCATTACCCAGCCGTCTTGCTGAGCGAAGGGATGATGAAGCCGTTGATGTCTAATGAGATGGTTAATGTCGTCAACGACCGGCGTATGGCTCTGGGCGGCCTTTTCCTTCTTGCTCGTCGCAGAGGAGATGGCACGACATGCTACCAGGCGGAAGACGGTCAGAAGTGCAATTAAGGCGAGCCCGGTGCATAAATGAGAGAAGGTGAAGTGGTGGTAAGAACGGGCAACCGAGGGCGGCTCGTACAAGCCCAGCTGAGGATGATTGACAGCGGGCATCGCTGCTTAAAGGCTGGCCCGGCTTATTCGGGCAAGTGATTAGGCTTGGGAGGTTGTAAAGGGGGTCTCTGCCAACCTTCACCACGGAAGTAGAGGTACCTCGGTCGGTGAGCTTCAGATGCGGTATGGTCGGTCTTTGGAGGGGTATGCCTGTGCCTGGCGGCCTAGCCAAGAACTAACGGTGGCTTGCGAGTAATGGAATGGCGCTGCTGGACATAAGCGACTAGGGGGTGTGATGGTGGGCCTCGGCCGTTGCATCTGCCGTACGTCGGGAGGAAAAGTTGTCTTGTCAAGAAAGATCCGGGTTTGTTGAGCTGATTGCTTTGTGTGGCTCGTTCAGTGTTCGGATGAGGAGGACAGGAAGTGAAGGGATAGTAGAAGTGGCAGGCGTCCGTCTATATGATCGATGTGTAAGTGCTTGAGCGCTTTTGTGGTGCTATTTTCAACTGGGTGCCGCGCGCTAGGGTGGCGCGAGGCTCATTGCGCCGTAGGCTCTGAAACGAACCCATGAGCAGAACATGAATGGTTCCCACGCGTCGCGGGCAGCGGCGTCGTCGTCCAATAACTGCATACGATGCCAGACTTACAACAAGGCAGGTTCCAGATTCCTCCAAAGGCTGCGAGCTGAAGTGAATTAAGGGCTCGGTTCCGTTCTTGGCAGATGCAGGTCGCAATGGTTGAGGGATGAGGATAAGGACGAGTACGAGGACGAGGACAATGCTTTGTCTTCTGGCGACGACAATTTGATTTTTATGTGCCCAAAGGACGGCCAAAGGATGAATGAGGATCGGAACTGGGGAGGGTTAGGACCTGAATGGAGCGCTGGTGGGGTGGAAGGACTGCAGACAAAGCGAGACGGGCAACGGGCAGCATATATATAGACACAAAGTTGATGCACCAAGCCGCGGGAGACGATGCAGTACGGGGACAGCTCGCAAAGGTATCGCCAGATCTGGCTCGGCAAGAAAGGACTGGCAAAAGGAATGGGATAATGAGATCAAAGTAAGAAGGGGTCGAGGCCGTGAGGGTGTGGGACAAAAAAGGAGGTGTGTGGTAAAGGACGGCACACCCCTTGGCTGGCGTGGAATGAACAGCTCAGCCCAGGATCCCCCGTTTCCAGAGAGCACGGCCTTCGTTCTCAGTCAGCCTCCTTTCCTCTTCTCCCACTCTCACTCTCACTTTCAAGCGAGAGCCGGCGCAGACTAATGACGCTAGCCAGACCCTCGGGCGTTCTGGAACAGCCATGATGGCGACAGCGCTTTGTTTGATTTTGCCGCAAAGCGGCGCATGTAGTGGTGTGCGGTTATCGGCCTCGAGTGGTTGATTTCGAAGCTGGAGACGCCTCCATGTTAAGCGGAGTTGCAGAAGCGGGCGTGAACGGGATTGAAATGGATGCGCCTAAGGGTGTGGAGGAGACCCGGCTACAATGAACGCCATGGTAGTCTGAAAATGCGGTCATCATGTACGTTGGAGAGTAGTTGACTTTACATCCTTGGGTTGGGTAGGCGACTGACAGTTGGTTATCGTCTCGGCTGTTTGACTGGCCAGGGCAGTTGGGAACGTCAGCGCCAAAGCTGGCAGTGACATGGCAACGACATGGCCGCGACTCTGATAAGGACAGGCAGGCATAAAATATGGAGTGGAACGGCGAACGTGGTGTTGGATGGATGGTCGAGCAAAGGCGGTATACTCTTTGACGAAAATAGCCGAAGACGCCGGCAAGATTGGATGCCAACGATCCATACCTCGAACTCGTTTTGCACTGTTGGTGGTTGCCGTTTCTCCGAACAGAGAGCAATAGTTGGGGTCGACTTTTCTCGAAGCGAAGCCAGGGGAAACTAGCACAGCCGATCCCTGTCGTTCAGCCCAGCATGATCTTCGCTCGAATGACCCCATCCGTGGCACCCGTAGTGCTGGGAAGACCAAGCTGGACTGATCCCAGCACCAGTCCGGTCGCAGTGTAGGTTGGTGACCACGTAAAGTCCAGATGATCCACAAAAGAAACAAAAGAAAGGAAAAAGGGAGACGCGACTCTGCTTGGTCGTTCTGGTCTGACGAAGCGCAGCGCAAACTTGAGTGGCGATCCCACATTGTGACTGGTATTACACCATGGCTAGCACTAGGACGCTTCCAGTGGCCAACACAAGCCGGAGCGGACACCAGCTCGCGGGTCCCAAATCCAGGATGAGAGTATGGCCAGGGGAGTGGAAGACGCTGAGCAGCTGGGGCATTGCTGACATACCCACCATGGTGGTTGGACACAATCCACAATTGCCAGCGGCGGCGGTTCGGTGACCTCTGTGGTATAGTAGTACAAAGTAGCTGTCGTGATCGGATAGACCCTAGTCGCGGCAAACGGGGACTCGTCGGTGGCAGGTGACCGGTTCGGACCCAAACGGAAACGAAAAGTCGCAGAAGCAAGCTGGCAGAGACCCTGTCAACGAGGGTTTGGGATCTTAGGGGGACTAGGAGATATGTCGTAAAACCAGTTAGCGTTGGCTGAGTGGAACGGGGGACCTGTTCAGCTGAGGTGAGCCCTACAGCCACGCCATCTGGAGCCCACCCTGTCTAGCGGGGTGGAATACTTCCAACTTTGTTCCTCTTCTAGGCCCTCTCCATCGCACGATTGGCTGCTCAGCCAGCCCTGTGGCGCCGATCGATGCGTGCCCGTCAGGATGGGGAATTCTCGGGCCAAGCGACCATGTATCGCGACGCGGATGATGGAGTTTGACTCAAGACGCTGCCGGAGCCGGATTGGGTTGGGCGTTATGCGTGTCGGTATAGGTTGGTGTCACAGTGTTACTGCAAAACAGACAGACATGTCGTCACAGACAGCCGGAAACCGGCGTGCCGCAACAGACCAGGACAAAGAACCGGCGATGGGAAGTTGCCGGGCCTACATGACGTGGCGCATGAGGAGAGCAATTGCCGGAAGCTAGCAAGTGAGCAATACACGGTGGTAATGGCGACGATGATGGATGGGATGGTGCGACTGCGAGGTGAGCAATGGCAAACCAACCAGGGTGAGATGATGGTATAATCATGCCGATGTAGAATTCTTGAATAGACGGTGAGGTGCCGGGATGGGTGGGAAGTCGAGCTTCGTCAGCTGCGAAGATGAGTGGGTGTAAGAATCCGAGGAAGCGTTCGCACCATGCCGGTGGTAGCTCCGTGCACCATAGCAGGATGGATGTGGCGTTGACCGGGCGTGACTGTCTACCGGGAGGGAGGATGCCTAGACGTACGCCCCTGGGCGACGACGAAGAAGGATTGGACTGTGACTACTGATCCAGATCCATCACGCCCAACTGGGTTAACAGGGCCAAAGGCCAGTACGATGTTTGGCAGTGTCGGTGGCCGTGAAATCGGAATCAGGCGGAGGAGGAGCGTGCCTATCTGGATCTAGATTCCTGACAGGAAAGTGGTGTGCTACGGGAAGCTTTGTGGTGTGTGTGTGTGTGTGTGTGTGGAGAGAGAGAGAGAGAGAGAGAGAGAGAGAGAGAGAGAGAGAGAGAGAGAGAGAGAGAGAGAGAGACGATGGGCCCGTCCCTAGGTTGAAGGCTTCGAAGACATGGCGTGCACTGAATTCGGATTGGAACTTTGAATTGTCTGATGTGGCTTATGCGAAGGCATGAAAAGCGACGACGATGCGTGATGCGTGATACCTAGTCTGGCCAGAAAAGCATCCTTCATTCAGCCGGCGTTGAAGCGGCAAGAGCCTTCCATTCGCTCTTTCCATCCAACCAAAGGTGGAACAATGTTTCGAGAGGTGCATTCCCCAAGGGTTCCTGAGCACGAATTTAGTAATTAAAAAGAAAAAAGGAGAAGAAAAAAAAGAAAACACCAGTACGTCGTCCAAACTATGCATAGTTTGATTCATGCATCGCCCACATCTGTCATCTGGTGGCCTTGGCCCGAGTTATTCTCATCGCCGGTGGCCCTTGCCGTCCACGACAGTGACTAATTTGGGGCAATGCTGTAGAAGGCAACAGGAAGCTGGCAAGTCAGACATTGGAAGGCATGTCGTCCAATTACCTGCTCCTACATTGTGTATACTGTATACCACTCTACCAACTTTGGGTATCTTTGGGTAGGTACCTATCCAGATAGGCATGCGCGACTGCCTTCCCCTTTGGGAGTAGCCTCGGAAAGCGACTGGCTGTGATGTCCGAGCGTACGGAATCATACACTCACTCACTCTCCTCCGTATACTAAGTAGGTAAGTACCTACGTAAGTAAGGCAGAGGGGATCGATCCCCCGCCCGTGTGATGGCTTTTTTCTTCGTTTTCCAGTGAGAGCATCACATCACATCGCATCGCGGGGACAGGTCGTTCCTACCAACTTCACGCTGTCATCCTTGATGTGTTGCTGGTCCTGTCCTGTTGGATCGTGATTATCCTGGAGAAGCCGCGTCCACATCCATCCTTCCTGTATTCAGGCGCTGCTGATGACAAATGGTGCCCATACGAAACCCCGTCGCGCCTGCCTTGCATTACTGCACGATTAGAAAACCCCCCTCTTAATGGCCAAAAGACGACATTGCATGCCGCCATGCCAGCCGTCCCTTATGCGCGCAAATGAACCTCAAGTCGCTGCTGCTGCTGCTGCTGTTGCTGATCATCGCACTTGCTCCCGCCTGTAAGGTCCCGTTCCGAGCTTCATATCCTCGAGATGGGGGTACATCTTGCATCCGCGGCCACCATCAATCATATCCTGGCCCAGACATCCAACAGCTCCTTTCGACATTTCCTCGCTGTTTGGTTTCGCCTCCCGCCCCCCTTCAGCGCCATGGCATGCATGATGATGCCAAACGGCCTCTCACTCGCTTTACTTGCCAGAGATGCAGCGTTGCGGCCGCACCTCGCCGACACAGCCACCAATCCGGCCCCCGCGACCCCCTTTTTCTAGTCCATCCATTCCCAACGCATTTTCAGCTCGTCCCCGACACCACGGTAACGAATCAACCTCTCTGAGAGACGCACTCGTGTCTATTCTTGTGTCTCCCTTAGAAGCACGCGGACTGACTTTAGATTGCAGATGCCCCTCCCGAAATGGGGCGCCGAGCCACGGAGCCGACGCGGCCGCATCGCCGTCCGTGGGGTCCCGTTTTCCCTATGGACGAAGACGTGTACCTATCCCAATGAGTTCCCGTTCTTGTCCCTGTCCCTGTCCCCTCAGGCAGCCGGCCCTAGGCCCGGGTGCAACCAAAACGCTGCCACTTGACTTCTCGATGCCAACCAACGCAAACGTGCATAGTCTTTCGCTGACCATGTCTCAATCGCCCTTCCTCTAATGAACGTTGGCCCTGGCTTGCCTTGCCGGGCCCCTTGTCCAAGGCAATTTCCATTGACGAGTTTACGAGGGAAAGATCCTGTTCCTTTCTCGCCTCCTTACGAATCCTTCATTCGCCGGTCCTGTTTGGTCGCGCATCCCGGTCACCCTGGACTTCTCAGGAGCAGGAACAGCTCTCGGCAAGCCTGCAAGTCATTCCCAAGCAACGCCCGCTATGACAGCCCGGTGGGAGCAGCTTGACAGATTCTGCGCACTGGTGCAGGCCTTGTGTAGCGTCCCCTCTTCTGCTAACGTCTCACCCAACCGTTCTGCCTGCCGATCGTTCCCGAAGAACACAAAAATTGACCTACACGTGTTCTCTCATTCCTTGGCCGCCGTCCACAATCTCGCAACGCCCGGAGTAGACACTCCATCGCCTCTTTCGCTAGGGTGCAAGCGGTACCGAGACGGCGTCGAGGGTTAGGGACCAGGGGGGAAAAATATAATAAAAAACTCTTGTGAGAATTCGATGTTGCCACCACCAAACGTCTCGTATTACAGACACATCTGTACCACACGCCCTTGGCCAAGCAAGCCACCGGGGCTTCCAAGGCCATGCGTCTTGCAGCATTTGCCTGCCGTGCGCTGAACAAGGGGGGCAGGAAAAGTACTGTGCCGTTCCTAGTCCGGGCCAAAACATGGGGATTCGGCCAAGTGCTTATCCAGATGTCGTCTTGCTCCAACCTCGAAATGCAGCCGACCGTCGTCACCTCACCATGCATGAAATCTGCAATGCACCATTGAGATGTGTCACAAAACCCAAGCTTGTCACGTCCGAACCCCAGCGGCAAAGGTACAATCTTTCATCTGGCGTCAGCGGACTGGACCGATTTAACATCGGCCCTCGTGGTCGCGGCTGTCACGGCCATTCACGCTGCATCGCCGGCAGCCTCCCTTGCTCTCTCCCCTTGCACACATCCCAGCCCCCTAAGGCCCCAGGAATGCGAAGTCATTCGGGACCCTCGCGCACTTCAGCCTTACGAAGATCATGACATACCCTCGCGTCAGCATGTTAATCGGCCCTCATCCACTAGGCACTCCCCCCGGCCAAGCCCTTAGACGTCCCCCTGGTCATTGGAATCCCATTGGCTGACCCTTCTCGAATACTTTGCCTGACTAGCATGCGGATGTACCATCGGTTTGCTTCGATGGGGGAAAAGGGGGGGGTTAGCCAGGGTGGCCAGGCTTTATGAAATCGCCTCAGAACTTGGCCATCTAGCCTTGGCCTGTCGTTTCCATGTCACCGCAGTTTCCGCTGACCGCCTCGCTCACCCGAATGCGAACTGTTGATGTACCCGCTGCAAAGTATCTTCACGTAAAGCCGCTAAAGGGTCCTGCTGCCAAGTCGGGCGCACTAGCGACAATTCTCGTGTCAGGAGGGACGACGAGTCGAAGAGCCATGCACCCACTGCCTGCCATCGCCACTCATTCGGTGAGACCTCTCATGGCGCGCTTTGGCCATCATCAGATCATGATAATCCCCACGGGTGTAGCTTTCAGAATGCCCCGATACTTGATCACCATCGTAGCCTTGTGCTTCAATGCTACAGGTCAAGATACGACGTGCCTCCAGCCTTGGCGCGCGCAGCCGATACTTGATAATTGACGGCCCTTTCACACCCGCGGAACACCACATCCGGTTGACGAATCATGCCAAGCCATGCAAATTGCGACTGCGGCGACGGCAGACATGATTCCTCTCCAAGGATACCTTTCTACAGCGAAAGACTAGACTGGTCACAACATCACGCTTTGTCCGACTCCTGCCCGCGTCTTGGCCTCGGATGAACGCCTTCCTCCCCCGCCCATGACCAATGTTCGGATCCTGCGGCTCTGCTCCGACGACGTCGGAGTCGAGTCAGCCCTGCATCCCGTCGTGACCCAACCTCGCACATTGCCTCTAACGGTACCGAATCGTTGCGGTCGAAACGACGTCAGTAGTTGCAAAGTACGCAAACATGGTGCTGGCTCGGTTGCGCGCATGAACCCGGGAACCTCGGGGCGACGAACAAAACGTCAGGCGGTCGGTCTCCCTCGCGACACCGAGTCGTCGCTGTTTTTTATTGCGGTGAGCGTCGACGGCTAAGCTGACTCCTTTCTTACGCCCTTCTCACATACTAATCTCGTCGCCCGGGCCCGACGGGCATCGCATTGCCAAAAGAGGTAATATCCCCCCCCCCCCCCCCCAAAAGTATCACCAGGTGGACGTGACGCCGTGGATCACGAGACCCTACACCCCCGCCTTTAGGCCCGGAACTTTGAAATCAAGATAATGGGGATGAGGCGTCGTGATGGCTGGCTGGTACGCCGAGTCAGCCCGCCAGCCGTCACGACAAGCTTCCTTGCCCACACTATTCGAGCGGCCGGGCTGACACGTCGGGGATCGGTGTCGGGTACCCTTCCCGTCCCGCCATCAGTCAGCATCACCGGGGAAACGGACAGAGGGTTTGTCATGATGATGGTCCGTTTGTCATGTCCGGACTCTGCGTGAGAAACTTCGTTACGATTACGCGGCACTCTTTGTCTTTCCAGGTCTCCATCTCCTCTCCCCTACCCTCTCTCTCTCGCTTTCGAACCCCGCCAAGAATTACACAAGGTCTAGTCAGACAAAAACACTTGCGCGCTTGGTGGCCTCTTCAAAGTGCTCTTCTTCTGCTCGCCTCAGATCCGCTTCCGCACAACCATCCCACACTTTCCCCTTTTCCCGTGAATCCTCAAAACGCCAGTTGGAAATGAAGAGAAGAAAACCCAAAGCGTAAAGCGTACTTTGCTTTGCCTGCCCTGCCCTGCCCTGCTCCGCCCTGCCCTTGCTTGAGCGTAAAACACCGAATAGAAATCGACAGAAAATCCCGAACCCCTGTGCATTGAAGATATCTCCCCTTTTTGGAATCAGGCGGAAAAGACACTTTGTAAAAACATCACATGGACCGGGCGAGGCGAGCTCCATAGAGTCGCGTCGTAAATCTTACATCCAACCGCTGATTGCTCAGGATACGGCCGAGTGATGTGTCTGTTCACCTGCCTTGGCGCCTGCTGGTAATCCAACAAACAGCCGGTGCCACTGGGACTAAATGCCAATGCCGATGCCGATGCCGATGCCGCTCATTCCAACGTCCATGGGTTCGAGTCCTGAGCCATCGCCTGGCAGGTCGCGATCCTCCTCCATCATCTCGATGAGGTTATCCAGGTTCTCGTCCAGGTTCTCGGCATCGGCAGGAGGCAGGCACTTGCGCAGCAATCGGCGGTACTTGTCAATGTTTTCGCCCGTGCCCACCATGCTGAGCGCCTCGACATAGTCAGACTCGGACTGCCGCTGCTCCGAGAGCATGGCTTGCAGCTGCTTCGCCAGGGACAGACGGTCCTCATACGAGGCTTCGTCGACGTCACCGTTCAGCTTGCTTATCTCTTGGTCGAAGGCCTGTTGCACGTGCAGACGGTTCTGGTGGGTGATGAGGGACATGACCTGGTGCTTGGCGCGGTTGGCTTCGCTCATGATCTGCGCCGCGCCGTCGTCCGGCTCGAGCTGCGCCTCGAGCTCGGCGATCTGCTGTCGCACAGCGGCGAGCTCGGCTTGCGTGTTGGAGAGGATGCGACGGGCTTCTTTTTCTGCCTGATCTTTTTCGCGGAGCTCCTCGTCGTAGCTCCCTGCGAGGTCTTGGAACTTCTCCATGATGAGCGGCGTGATGCGCGCGTGCACTGTGTTAGCCGCCTCCGAGCTGAACGACGAGAGGGCAAGCTTCTTGCTGGCCGTCATTCTTTCTGGCATCGCGTCGCGGAAGGAGACGTGGCGCTGGGAGTCGGGCGCGAAGGGCGACGAGGAACGCTGGGGGCCGCGCTCTTTCTTTGTGGCGTTGAGCTGGGCGATGAGATCTTCCGCTCGTACGCCCTCGCTGTTGGGGATATCGGTTGACGCTTGGCGGCCGAGGAGTGCCCTGATGCATTTCCTTGCATTGCGTTGCGCCGCGAGGTGGAGGGCAGTATTGCCTTGCTCGTCTTGCGCATCAATGAGCTGTTGGACATAGGCGGGATCGTGCGTTTCTTGCAGCTTGTTCAAGATGTTGTCGAGGTAATACCTCGAACACGAGTGGCTGACCACCCTCCCGTTCTTCATCACCGCGGCGTGGTGGATGACTGTGCTGCCTGAAGCATCCCGGGCATCAACGGTGTCGAAGAGTTCCTTCATGACCTGGGGAAACGTTTGCTTCTCGTAGCAGTTGGTGAAATGCACCGCACGCATGAAAGGAGTCTCTCCCCTCACGTTCTGCACGCTCAAGCTGGCACCGAACCGACGGAGCTGCTTGATGACATCCACATCACCCATGGCCGAAGCCCAGTGAAGCGCCGTGTGTTCCTCGGAATCGATGATCCAGTTGGGCTGGAAATTGGGCGGGGGCTCGGGGCGGTATGCTGGCTTCTCATTTCTAGAGAGAAGGAAGTAATCGAGGAGCTCGTCTCCGTAGACGGAGTGCTGCTGCTGCGTTAGGTCCTGGATCGCCTCTTCTCTCTTCCTCTTTCTGTGGCCGGTGGACTGATGGGATAGGTCGAAGCGGTCGTCCTCACCCATGTACGAGGCCGAGGCAACGGTGAGGTTGTCTGGGGTATCATCATCATTCATGACCGAGTCGCCGACATCGTACTCTTCTGCCGGCGGGAGTGCGGCTTGCGCCGAGTTAGCAGGGGCGTGGACTTGTGGTGGTAATTGCTGCTGGTGCTGTTGCTGGATGTTCGTACCGGGCCATTTGGGCACTGCGGGTTTCTTTGGTGCCTTTGGTTTACTTGTGTGCCGGGGGGCCGGCGGCGGGCTCTGATCGCCCGGGGTGTATTCGAAGATGGGCCGCAGACGGTCGTAGATGTTGTTGCGCTGGGCGAGTGCGACGCCCTTGTCGAGGGGGATCCATGTGCCCTGGTACTTTCCGTATCCGCCCTGGATCTTCTCGTGCTTCTCCTTCTGTACCTCGCGCTCGAGAATGCGTGTTCGTGCTGGCTTATCAAAGCCAGCGGCCTTTAGAATGTGTGTAGCGTTGATCCAATCATCTTGCCGCCGTCGCATGACATGTTCCTTGAGGTCATCTCCGAATTGGAACTCGTAAACGGGGATCTAGTCGTACGACGAGTTAGCATATACGGTGCCAATTGGAACAGAGCGGGCCAATATGTCACTGGGCATGCTTGATTTCGACGTTGACATTGAAGCCATCCCCTTCCATGGGGAAGCATTTTAAGCGCCCAGCCTGGCCAGGCGGCTCGGGGTGACAGGATGAGAACCCCACGAGGCCCGGACAATAGATATCTTTACAATCCAAGAGACATGGACTTACACCACTGTAGGTGGCACTGTAGATGCCGGGCTGCGCATTGCCCTTGACCATCGTCATCAGCCTGGAGCAAGGGACAGGCCCTGCCGACTTGTCGCAAACTGGTCAAGAGACAATTTGGGGACAGGTCGTTTCGGTCGGCGGCAAGGAGAATCGACGAGATGGTGGTCGATTGCAGGAGGTCACTCGGAGTTTTCGTCTTTTTTGTGTGGCGTAAGGCACGTTGTTGGGCGAGAGAGGGTCGTTCGGTGAGGCTTGTAGCTGAGGATCGGCTTCACGGAAGATTTCACCAGATTGAGTGGATGCACTTCGGGTGATGGAAGTGGCACGTCGGTGACGCGAGACGCGCCTTCTTAGATTACCTTACGCGCGCAGGGCAGGCACTTAAGCAGCGCGAAAGAAAAGGTGGCCCGAGCGTCATTACCAGACAGTGGGACACCTTGCTCCTGATGGCAGGTCACGTGCCGTCTAGTCTTTAATCAGGACGTCCAAGCTTTCTATCCGTCAAGGGTCTGTATGATTCCGTATCATGTTCCCGTTCCATTACCGGGTCTTGCGAGAGTAAGCACCCAGTACGGATACGTCGATGCAAGTATCCCTAGGTAGGTATTCAAAAAACAGGACACGTCCAGTATAGACGTGCATATAAAATGTTTGTCAAGCCATCTGTATACACAAGCCATTCAGAGTCATCTTTGTTCCATGGATAGTTGCACAAGACGGTCTTGCACTAAGTCGCCTTGACAACAGAATGGCGCATACAGGAGCTAGGGTTTAGGAGTTAATGTTGATCCCGATAAAGCAAGACGTCACTCTTTGACAATAGGGCGGTTGCCAACGCTCCAGCTTGTAACTTACTCAATTCCAATCCAACCCATTCGGGAAGGAAGGGAGACCATTAGCAGCCTCCAGTTCAGAATAGGAAGCTCTTATTCATCAGTAACCCCCCTATCTCGGTGACGTCTTGCGTTGTCGCATGTGTCTTTGCCCCGCAAAGATGGTGGGGTTTCATCCCCCACTACGAGCACGTCCCCCTGGAAGTCTATCTCATCACGACATCGCTTTCGGACACAAGACGCTTGTAACTCCGATCACATCGACACCGGAGCAAAAGGCCTCATACATAAACAACGTCCAATATATATCCCCTTTGAGAATCTCAGAAGGAACAGCTGTGTCTTTGTCTGGTAGGCAACTCCCCGATCCTTAGACTCCCCGCTTTTGTATCCGCATTGTCCATCTTACTCAAGGGTCCCCAGCAATCATCATGCCTCTCGTCGCCTCAACCCCCAAGGACCGCGTTATCCTGGGTCTTATGACCTTCGGACCCAAGGAGTCTGACGGCGCCCGAATCACCGACCTGGAGACCTTCAACAAGGCTCTCGACGTTTTCCAGAGCCGTGGCTACAACGAGGTCGACACTGCCCGTGTCTACGTCGGTGGGCAGCAGGAAGCCTTCACCCGTGAGGCTAAGTGGAAGGAGAGAGGGTTGACGCTGGCCACCAAGGTCCAATATCCCGGACAGGCTGGCGACCATGCCGCGGCCAAGGTTTTCGAGTCGGTGGAGACGAGCTTGAAGGAGCTGGGTACTGACTGCGTCGATGTGAGCCGATATTGTGCCGCGCCGTTATCTGCGAAGAGACGAGCTAATGAAATCACCTAGATTCTCTACCTTCATGCTCCGGTATGAGTTGACCTCATCCGTCGTGACCAAGGCCGACATGGGCCGACTAACACTGGCTTGCAGGACCGTGCCACGCCGTTTGCCGAGACCCTCGAGGCTCTGGACAAGCTCCACAAGCAAGGCAAGTTCGTCAAGCTTGGCCTGAGCAACTTCACTGCATTTGAGGTGGCCGAGGTGGTCTTGACGTGCAAGTACAACGGATGGGTTCGGCCGACGGTGTACCAGGGCATGTACAACGTCATTACCCGCAGCCTCGAGTCCGAGCTGATCCCGGCGCTGCGACGTTACGGACTGGACCTTGTTGTTTACAACCCGATCGCGGGCGGGCTGTTCTCGGGCAAGATCAAGTCCAAGGACATGGTGCCGACCGAGGGCCGGTTCTCGGACCACAACGGCACGGGGGGTAATTACCGGGGGCGCTACTTCCGCGAGAGCACGTTCAGAGCGCTGGAAACCATCGAGGCGGCGGTAGAGAAGAACGGGCTCAGCATGATCGAGACGGCGCTGCGATGGACGGTGCACCACTCGGCGCTCAAGATCAAGGATGGCAACGACGGAATTATCATTGGCATCTCGAGCGTGCAGCAGCTCGAGAACAACCTCGACCACCTCGAAAAGGGCCCGCTCCCCGACGAGGTTATCCAGGCGCTCGACCAGGCGTGGGCCATCTCCAAGGCGGACACGGCCAACTACTGGCACCTGGATCTCGAGTACAAGTACGATACCCGGGATGCGCTGTTCGGGGCAGGGGCCAAGTGATGGATGATGAAGTGGAGTGCGAATAACCGTAGATAGGCAGGGCAGGCAATGACAGACAGACAGACAGACAGACAGACAGACAGACAGCCGGCAAGGGCGATGTTGCAGTTGTGGACGAATAAATGGACCTATCACATGTCAAAATTGGCGCACGCGAAGGGCACCTAACTACTTTGCAGTCAGTCCTTACTGCGATGCGCGGCGCGAGATGTGTGTGTGACGTGACTGAGAGAGTGTGAGAGAGCGTGTGAGTGTATGTGAGCGCGAGTGTGAGTGTGTGCCAATGAGAGTGTGTGGCAGCGGGTCGATGCCAGTCATGCGACTGCATGCGTGATGGCGTAGAATGGGGGTCGAGGTGGTACTTTTTGAGGCCCTCTGCTCTACCACGGCAGCGGTCTACAGGGATAACCGGGCGCACTACCGGTAGTCTAAGACATGGGCGGACTGGCGACCGGCTTCACAGCGTGAAGGTTTTTATCAGATGCAGCCGCAGGTGACTGACTGGGCTTGTCGCGTCGCTCATGAGCGCAACTTGTGACAGATCCGGTATCTACCTTAGTAATCGGCGCGGTGCCGTGATACTACTATACTATATCCGTAACACAGTCGGGACAGGTGCTGGCTGGTGCTCTTGCGGTCTGGCATCTCAAGGATGGACCTGGCAGGCTTAGTTCTGGTCAGTGCGGTAGGGACAGACGCACACACACACACACACACACACATACACACGCACATACACAGGACGAATGATTGCTTACTGGAAGTACACCATGGTACTTGGGTGAGGTTAGAGTGGGAAGGGCTGTATTAGTGTATGCGCGTGTTCGTCCAAGTAGCGTATACAGAGTGTACAGATATGTGAGGTAGGTGTGTGGTACAGAACGTTGAGACGGCGTTGCGTGTGCCTCACTGGATATCGGAGAGTGAGGGGAAAAGACGGAAATAGATGAAAAAGATGGGGGGAAGACCCTTCCGCGAAAACCGCCCATGCCTCCAGTCTGTGCCAACTTCCAAGTGAGGCAGCAAGTGATGTCTCGGCGTAGAGGATGGGGCATGGCATGGCCTATCCATCCGTCCGAAGGCGTTTAAACCCTTCCCTGAGATGAACAGGCAACAAGGGCTGAACGGGGGGTTTGCTTGTTTGTCTCGTGCAAGTCCCTCATCGCGGACACGGACGCCAACATGTACACATCGGATACTTTTTTTTTTATACTCGGTGCTCAAGGCGGACTCTTAGTAGTGTCCAGCGCATTCCGGGGCGGGCTCTTTTTTTCCCCACTGGGAATTCGCATCTTTCGAGTCCCGAGGCCACGTCCAGCGTCCCTGTCTGCATGCAAGTCTACGTCAGGTAGACTACTTAGGCACTTGGGCAGGTATCTACCTATCTGCAGGTAGTAGAACCCACCTAGATATTCAGGCATGTGCCTGTTTAGTAAGGTACCTACTCAGTAGTGTGCATGTGCTATAGTTCCACTCCCCCCAAAAAGTGACACCAAAGCATCTCCTGCAGCAAAGCGACTCGCATCCTATTCCCTTCCTTTCCCTTTTCCTACTCGACTCTCCTTGCAGCGCATCTCTCGTAGCAATTGGGTTTCCGATTCCAAGTCACTCCTTCTTGCCTAGTCCCTTTTCCTCTCTGCGCCTCTTTCTTATCTTCCGCCGTTATCTTTTCTCCCACCCTCCCTTGTCCCTCTCCCTTCTGACGCTCCTTTGGCACATCCCTTCTTATGCCTCCCAGACTCATCTCAGGGCCGGACGGAAGCCTCAACCTCCCCCATCTGCGCCGACTCGAGCAGTTCCAGAACCCTCCTCTGACCGCCACTACATGCGATTCCAACATCTCAGACTACATCGGTAGTGGAGCCAGTAGTCCTGCACGCACCCCCGGACTCGACGCGCGCCTGGCCGAGTTTGATGCATTGCGTAGCGGCAACGACCACTACTTCGAGCACGACAAAGACGCCGACTACGACTACGACGACGACTACGAAGACAACGACGATATGGACAACCGGCCACCCCTCCTCCGAAACGCTCACTCTCGCGCCGGCCAGCCTCTACTCAACCCCAAGGTCCGCGATGGCGATGACGACCACCGCGGCAGGAGTTATTCAACTCGTTCCCGAGGAGCCAGCCCCTTGCTGACCCCGAACCGACCGACCTTCTCTCGAAGTTCCACCATGCGAAACCACTCTCCCTCCACGGTCAAGGCCAACGCGAGGAGGAAGTATATGTACGCCGCCTTCTTCCTCGTCCTGAGCCTCATCTCCTTCGTCATCCAGACCGAGCTGTCTGCATACATCCAGCAGGAGCTGCACTGGGACAAGGCGTACTGCATGCTCTACTTGACCCATGGCTCCTGGGTCATACTCTGGCCAATCCAGCTACTCATCTTGCGCATTAACAAGCGCAAAACCTCCTGGCCCTCGTTCTGGCGCCGCCATCGTGAGCTGGTGCACACCACCGCCGTCATGGTCCAGAAGCAGGACCTCGACCTGTCGCGTCACCCCGCCCACCCTCGCTCCTCGCCGTGGTTCTATCTCGTCCGCACCACCGCCTTCATCACCTGCGCCCTGACGGTTGCCGGCCTGAGCTGGTACGTCGCCGTCAACATGACGACTCCGTCCGATCTGACAGCCATCTACAACTGCTCGGCCTTCTTCGCCTACGTCTTTTCCGTTCCCTTGCTCAAGGAGCCCCTGCGCATGGACAAGTCCCTCGCTGTCCTCGTCGCCATTGCTGGCGTCCTCATTGTCGCATACGGTGACAGCAGCCCTACCGACGACGATGCCGCTCACAGGCAAGCTGCCGGCGAGCGGCTGACCGGCAATCTGACCATTGGCGTCGGCTCCGTTCTCTACGGTCTGTACGAAGTCCTCTACAAGCGCTATGCTTGCCCGCCCGACGGCTGCTCGCCAGGCCGCGGCATGGTCTTCGCAAACACCTTTGGTTCCTGCATCGGCGCCTTCACCCTCACTGTGCTTTGGATCCCGCTGCCCATCTTGCACTGGACCGGAATCGAGTTGTTCGCCCTGCCGACCGGCTACACCGCCTTGATGCTCTTGTTCAGCGTCGTCATGAACGCCACTTTTGCCGGCAGCTTCCTGGTTCTCATCAGCTTGACGAGTCCTGTGTTGTCCAGCGTGGCCAGTCTGCTCACCATCTTCATCGTCGCCGTCACGGACTGGTTCCGCACCGGCGAACCCCTCAGCGCTGCGGCTCTCATCGGCGGTCTCATGATCATGCTCGCCTTTGGCATGCTGAGCTGGAGCACCTGGCGCGAGATGACTGAAATCGAGGCGGGCAAGGCAGTCGACCTCACAGACAGTGGCGAGGATAGCGACACCGATGAACGTGTGCGTTGAGCGAGATCGAATTGCATACGTGGTGTTGGCAAACATCAATGGCGTTTGGGGGGGGGGACCGGCGATTACATCTGGTTTTGTTTTCTTGTATTCAACACGGGCAATGGCATCATTACATCAGAGGCTGGCGGTGTTTTCTGGCATTGGATCGTAACAGCATGATCGCGACGGACCCCGAACCGTCACAGCGGACGTCAGGAGGGAAGGCAATGGCCATCGCCATTGAGGTGCAATGTTTGATTTATTGCACATCGGCCCTCGGCTCTATTCTTAACTGTTCATGTTATACTTTTTTCTTTCCTTTTTTTTTTTCTTTCCCTTTGGTTGGTATATTCTTGGGCATAGATGATTCTGGTTCAGGTTCATTGGGGACCCTTGTTTAGAAAAGCGGCAGGATCACGAGTCATCCACAGCTGCTAGATGGTAGTCTTCTTTTTTCTTCCCCTCGGGCCAAGCCTTGAAATAGGATTGCGATTGCTGCTCTGCAGCACACAAGCCAAAAACCAATGACTGACTTCTGCAACCATCTTCGCAGCCTGCCAACAGGCCAGCTGTTCTCCGGCCGCGAGGTAAGTGGCATTATGAAGAGACTACGGATACCGGGTTCGGTTGACTTGAAACAGGGGCGCTCAGCGATGAACCCGACCCACCCCGAGACGGGATCCACGTCCAAACCCTTGTATCATCGACTTAACCCCCCGGACAGGACCGACGGGCCAGTCACGATGCTCAGAAGCCGGCCCAGGTGATGGAGATGCTGGACATGCGAGATACAGATCTTCTTGACGCCGCTCCGCTGCTTGGGGCGCGACCTCGCAGCATACCCACATGGTAAAGTGAGCAGCAGATGGTGCGTCAGTAAGTCTGGGAGCGACGCAAGAGATTGACCTCTCAACTCAATCGTGAGTTAGAGTTGAGATGAGGCTACGGTGAGTCAGGTGCGCCCATAGTAAAGGGGATATATGGTGTCAATTCTCGACAGGTCGCGGCATCTCATCAGCGTCCGCGTTGAAGGCCATGGAGAACTTTATGCTGTTTACCCCGAAGATTAAAACAGGCCAAGTCTGTGTGACGTAGCTCTCTTCCCTTTAGCAAGGTATGCAGTTGTAGTTATAATCGTAGGCGCCCATCTCTTTACGAGACATCCTGTCCGTCCACAATAGCGTCAAAAGCTGCTTGCTTGCTTGCTTTTGGGTTCCCTGGCCCGCGTCCACAAAGGGTGGGACTTGTTCTGCTCGACAGACACCCAGCACGTCCCCCCCCCCCCTTTTCTAATCACCGACTTAGTTTTCGTTGCGCGCGCCCCGCCACTGAAACAGGTTCGACGTCCACACTTGGAGCCTCAACCCGTCGTCCGTCCTGCACTCCCCCCCCCCCCCCCCCGCCAATCAACGGAAAACATCCAACAATGCTCGATCAGGCGCTCAAGACCATCGGCCTCGTCTGGGTTCTCTACTCGGCCTACCGCCTCTACGATGCCCTCGCGCTGCGGATCCTCCCCGCGGTGCCGCTGACGCGGTACCAGAAGAACGGCCCCTTCGAGTCCTGGGCCCTCGTCACCGGCGGCTCGGCGGGCGTCGGCCTGGGCTGCGCGCAGGAGCTCGCCCTGCGCGGCTTCAACGTCGTCCTGTGCGGCCACGACGTGGACGAGCTCGAGGACGCGCGCGCCCTCGTCGAGTCCGAGTGCCGCCTGCGCCGCCTCAAGGGCGACGTCGCCGTGCGCCTCGTCGTCCTCGACCCCGTCGCCAGCTCGGCGCGGCAGCTGCAGGCCGCCGTCGACGGCCTCGCGGACCTCGACGTCACGGTGCTGGTCAACAACGCGGGCGGCGTGCCGGCGCAGCAGCAGCAGCAGGGGTGGCCGCTGCTGCGGGAGATGAGCGTCGACGAGGTCGACGCGACCATCGACCTGAACGCGCGGTTCATGGCGCGCCTGACGCGGCTGATGGCGCCGGCCCTCGCGCGGAACGGGCCCTCGCTCGTGCTCAACGTCGGCTCCTCCTCGACGACGACGGCGGCGGCGGCGGGGAGCGAGCCGGGCTCGGCCGTCTGCTCGGCCACCAAGGCCTTCGTCGCGTCCTTCAGCCGGGCGCTCGCGCGGGAGATGAAGGCCGACGGCGCGGCCGTGGACGTGCTGTGCGTCGCGGCCGGGGAGGTGAGCGGCGGCACGCGGGCGAACCCGGGGTCGGTCGGGCCGCGCGGCGTGCCCGACGCGCGGGCGTTCGCCAAGGCGGCGGTGGGAATGGCGGGCCGCGCGGCGCGGAGGGGGGTGCTGGAGGTGACGCCCTGGTTCCGGCACGCCGCGCAGCGGGCGTTCCTCGAACGCGCGCCCGAGTGGCTCGGGCGGAAGCTGGCGACGGCGCCGTCGGAGAGGAGGAGGCGCGCGGCGCACGACGAGAAGGTCCGGAAGGAGGAGTGATTTGGAAGGGCCGTCGGGCGCTGTTTACGAGGGGGGGGGCAAGAAATCGGTCCGGTACACCTGGCGTCATGCCATACGGATCTTCAAAAACGAGATGGGCTTCGCCGAGTATAAATGCGTACCGTACAATTACGACATCCTATAACATGACATCTTATACGAAGGTTTCAGTCGGAGGAGCTTGTGGATGATGCTCGAAGGGGAAACCGAGGAGACGGTTACGCGGTTCGAAGGAAGAACGGCAGAGGAGGCCTATATAGAGCTTTTCCCCCTCGGTCGAGTCTGCGGAGCTCGCAGAAACAGAAATGATGAGGCCAGAGAGGCTGCATGACCATGGAGGCAAGAGTCGAGTTCCGGACCCTCCGCCGCCTGGACTCGACTTCTTGACTGCTGCCTTTGGGAACCATACTAGTCGTAGGCAATCGCAAATGATGTTTTCTTCCATACAGTGCCTGCACGCTTTTTCCTTGGGAGGGGGGGTGGCCCCCCTTGTTATCACGCCTTACCCATTCAGATCACAACGTGCCTAGTTGGTAACCTAGGAGAGTTGATACTACCTCGGGGAGAGGGGGGCATCCATAGGAGACCTAACGATGGCAACTATGCCTTTTTTTCTCCTACTCAAGCCGACCTGGCGATGGATACCTCAAGGAGAATAGCCGTAAAATCGGTTCGCTAGAGTCGGTCGGGTGATGGAGAAAAGCGAAAGCTAAGCAAGTGTAACCACCATCTCCTCCGGACGAGCCGCCCAAAAAGCACAGTAATTGACCTTCCCTCCCCCGATTCTCTCCGAAACGCCGTCCCGGTCCCTCAGAAGCAGCACGTCGTACACGTCGATGACGCCCACCCCGTTGAACCGTCCCTCGTCCCAGTGCGGGTCTCCGTTCTCGTTGTCCGGCGGCGCCGTCCGCGGCTCCGCCGTCTCGTTGGGGACGCTCGCTCTGCCCGGGCCCGAAACCCACTCCTGGTTGAAAAGCTGGTGCTGGATCTGATGGGGGTGCGCGCCCCAGTAGGCGTCCCAGCCGGGCGCCGGCGGCGGCACGTGTGGGAGGCTGCCGCGCGTGATGGCGGCCAGGTGGTGCTCGGCGCCGTCCGACGGGTCGTACGGGGCGTTCAGGCTGAGGAACCCGGCGCGGTAGCCTTGGTGGTAGACGATCCGTTGCCAGGGCGGACGGTAGTTTGCCGAGCGGTCCTCGTCGTTGTAACCGATCTGCAGGTGACGGTCCTCGATTTCCATCTTGAAGGGTTCTTGTGCCATGTCGCAGGCCACGACCGGCACAGCGTGCGCCATGAAATACAGCATGCCGGCCCCGTCTGGGCGATCGTCGACAGTCTGGCCCGGCAGACTGGCCGGGTATGTGAACCTTGCGTTCTGGTAAGCGGGGTGGGAATAGACATGTCGGTTACGCCCTTCGTCATGTTCCACAGCCCAGCCGTCATCCTCCATGTCGTCCATATGGTAAAGCGAAAAGGGGTTGAGCTCTCGCAACAGCACTTTGGACTGGGCCACCCTCTTGGAGTATTCCTCGACCTCCTCTTCCGTCCTCTCCCCCGACTCCTTGAAGTTCTCGATGATCCATTTGGGTTCGACCCTGACCATCCAGCGTATCACAGGCAAAGGCTCCCAGCATATCGAGTTCTTCCAACCTCTTCCGCGATAGGACACATGGCCCCGCCAGGCGGCCCACGACCAGCTTGGGAAAAGGGATTTGCCGTTCAGAGAACGCCTTTCGAGGACCTCTCCGGGATTCCACATGAGGGATCGCTCGAACGCGAAGGAGGGCAGTCCGTACCAGAACTTGGCGTTCGTGCCCTGCCTGACGATATGCTCTACGCCGCCAAAGGCGTCGACGGCGTCCGACTCCCAGCTCAGCTTCCGTTTCGTGTAATCGTCCACGGCGAGGCGGTACAGATCCCAAGGCGTCGATGCCTGGGCCTCGCCGAGGGAGCTCATGAAATCCCGGGCCGCGTCCACCGTGACCTTGAAGACGGATGCCTTCTTCTTCAGCATGTCGGGCCGGAAGTTCTCCAAGTCTATGTCATCGGACGACATGATTGCATCGCCGAACCCGTGGTCCATGGCGATGCCTCGGTTCGCAAACCGTCCCAACGAGGGATCGCTCCAGATGCGAGGCATCAGGTTTTCCTTCATCCGGTCTTCTGTCGTCGAGTATCGGAAAGCCGGGTCGGCGACCGGCATGGACTCTTCGAACATCTCCGGGCCGTGGACGCACTTGAAGACCATCTGCGAGCGCGTGAAGTGGACGGATCGCCGTGAGAGAGCCCGCTCCTGGAACGTCCACGCGCGCGAGCTCCAGACGGAATCCTCGATGTCCGGTACCGGTCTCCGGGGGTCATGCAGCGCAACAGCTAGAGCCATGCCTTGTATCTCTGCGGTTGTCTGGGCGGTAGGACGCGGGGCAGTGCCCATTCCTGGGAGGCCTTCTTGGGGATCGGCGTTCGTAGAGGCAACAATAGTCAACGTCGCGCCGCCGTAAATAAGCCCCATCTTTGATATGAGTTTAGCCTTATCTGCAGCATCGTCTTGAAGGATGCAGAGAGCATCGACCCACAAGTAGCGCAAGCCGGCTTCCTGGGTGACTTTGATGGCATCTTTGATTGTCTGGGGCAAGCCGAGGGAGTTGTCCGCCAATCCCTCCGGTGCTTCTAACGCCTCCTTTGTCGCGGTGGTGTACTGTGTCTGACTCCCCTTCCCCCATACGTAAGAGAGGCAGCTATAGCGGAAGGGCATCTCCACCTCCTTGATGCAAAGTTCCTCGGTATCGATGACTCGCAGCGAAGTAAGGTCGGGATCGGCTCCCTGACTGGAAACCTGATGCGTCTCCTCGCAAATACCAAGCCAGTTCCTCAAGCGGCCCATGTCAGCGTGGTCTTGCCGCACGATTCGGCCAGCTAGAGGCTGTCGCGACAGTTCCTCAATCTTGTGCACTAGAAACCTCTCCGGCCTCTGCGCCGCTCGGTCCTCGAGTTCCACCTCCAGTCTCAGCGCACGTTCGGGGCCCTCGTCGACCACGTTGAGGTAGAAGCCTCCTTCAGAGATCTCTTCTGCTGTCATGCCGGAGACAAGGCCGTCGCCGGTGATCTTCTGCCGCAGCATCCTGCAAAAGGAGCAACTGTTCTCTTCTTGCATCACTCTCCACAAGCCGTGAACAGTGATCCGCACGGCGCCCGAGGGGAGCCCGCGCTGGGACAGCAGCAACTTGAAGTCGATGTGCCGACACATGTCGCAGAGATACGCCGGGTCATCCTCGGGCAGGACCTCTGGCGACGCGATGAACCACGCCACGTCCAAGGTCGCATCCGACGACCTTGTTGGCCCCCAGCTCTCGTCTGGCGAGCTCAGCGGCTCCCATCGTTTCACAAACGTGTAGTGCCTGAAGCTGCGGGATGTCTCACCAACAGACTTCTTTTCCTGTGGGTCATTGTCGTCTTCCTCTTCGTCCTTGAGGGAGATGGTAATTCGCTCAAGGTCCTTGTCGGAAAGGCCATCGACATCGTGCTTCTTCTCGCTGCGAGATGCATCCATCATTGCCAGGGTCCTGGCGCCTCGCCGTTGATAGAGGTCAAGCAAATCCCTGTTTTCTGACGCTTGAGGCTTCTGCGACTCGCCTGCCGCGATGGCTTCGTTTGTACTCGGGGACGCCATAGTTGTTTAGCGGCGACTAGGCCGCGATTCTCGTTCAACGTACACACGAAAACAACACACTTGAGTTTACAAGGCAGAGATGGTTGAAAGGTCACAATAGCCAAGTGACTCACTCGTCTGTAAGAAGGCGAAGCTGGAGCGGCTCTGGTTGATCAGGACGTTTGGAGGCCTGCCGTCAGATGTCTCCACCATCCTAACCAATAAGCCCACACTCCTGGTGCGGTAGGATCGCGTCTGCCTAGTATAACACCGCGATGCTTACTCAAAGACGATTGTCTTCGTTGCTACACGGTTGCGAGTGAACGCAACGGGACTCGATCATTCCAATGCTCGCGTCAAGACACTTTCGCTTGTGCTCTGAGCGAGTAAAAACCCCGTGTGTAATGCCCATGAACTCGACTTTTGGGCCAGCGGGCGCCGGCCGGTACCTCGACAATGTTTATGGGAGCGACTTGCCCCCATATAAGCGAACCGGGATGATTTCCACAAGACGTCGAACTCCGCATGATCTCAAAGAGCTAATGTCGTGTTGCCGCATATCGACACTACCCCGCTTTGTTATCATGTCAGTCTAACATCTGAATGCATCATAGTCTGCGATTAGGCGGGGTTGAATCATAACAACAAATCAAAACCCTGATGGCTTTCCTCTCTCTTTAGTACCGAACCGTCGTCCTCTTTCCTTGGTACCCTCACGTAACAGCATCGAACCCCCCACCCCGCCTCGTCTCTTCCGTGGTCCACAATCATAATGGACAAACGCGTTGCTGATAGTAAACCCGCGCTGGTCTCGCTCTCCCCCGTTCAAGCCGAAGACGTGCCGGCTCTCTTGAGGGTCCACACGGCGGCCTTCAAGACCGACCAGTTCTCGAACCTGATGCTCCTCAATCGGGACGAGGACGCCCACCACGAGGTCATGGGCAGGTCGATCAGACGATGGATTTCGGACCCCGCCGCCAAGCTCACCAGGGCTCTGGACGAGGACGGGCGGCTGGTCGGCTGGTCGTGCTGGATCGTCAAGACCGGGTACGAAGAGGAGCCCGCGCCTATCCGGGATCCGGTGGCGGACGCAGGGGCAGGCCGCGCCGAGGCAGGGCATGCCGAACGCGGCCCTCCCCCCGAGGCGCAGAAGGAGCAAGACCCCGCACGGGCGCTGGGCGGGCTGATGTTCAGGGACATGACTTCGTGGGAGGGCAAGCACCTCGGCGGGAAAAGGTACGTGGTGTTGCAGGCTCTGGCGACGGACCCGCGCTACCAGCGGCAAGGGGTCGCGACCAAGCTGGTCCGGCACGGGCTCGAGAAGGTCGACTCGCAGGGTTTTCCGTGTTGGATACATGCCTCGCCCACGAGCCACAGCCTGTACGTCAAGGCCGGGTTCGAGGAGGTCGGGAGGAGCGACTATGATTTGGACGAATGGGCACCTGGTGGCAAGGGCGGAAATCGAGGTTGGGGAAGATACACGTTCAGATACATGTTTCGACCAGCGAAGAATGTCGTCTAGTCACACAGTCTCTGGTCGTTGGTCTTGTGCACTTCCCGAGAGCCAACACGGGATGGGGTGGTCTGGGGGTGTAGCTGTAGCGATCAAATGAACAATGGTAGAACCGAACAACACACCTTTGACCTTCGACTCTATCTTTAGCCATCGTTGCTATACTTGGAAGTGCTTGACGCTGGTCTAAGGACGGATAAACTGGGCACCCAACACTAACGGTGTGGCGGTCCGAATTCCAAGTACATATAGTATAGGCCTTCTGCAGCCTTCGGTTATACCAAGCTAGCTTGTGCCGGAGTATGCGAAGAACATCACTTGACTCTTTGAGCCCATTGCTGACCCGATAAACTTTCCATAAACGTCTGAACTGGTGGTATACCAGCTTGTGCCGCAATGACGGGTAACTCGGTTACACACTTGGAAGAGCCGAGGGCCTTACCAATTCACCCCGTACCAATAACAATAACTCAAACAAGTAGTGGGGGAAGGTCATGAATATCAACCTTCGATCCAGACCCAGAGACCGACTACCGAGGCAGATAGGCAGTGAGTGGACTGCATCAACGAGCGTCGAAGCTGTGGATCTTGCCGGCCTACCTGCCAGGGAGTATTGTACTCTCTTATGCATCGTTCCCGGTACACCCTTCACCGCGATAGTAAAGGATTGCGGCCAGACGTGGGAAAGTGGTGTTGTCACTCCAGTGGCCAAGAGTGATACTCGAGAACGGCGCTCAGAATGCTGCAGACCTGTCGAGCTAATTGTGACGGGAAGGAGATCGGCTGTATGCACATCCAGCAAGCGACGAACTATAAGGCCACAAGACAAAACGGCATGCGAAGGGACATGTCGCAGGTAGGCTGCCGAAGCGTGATGGGTAGAGTTCGGAAAGCACCTCTTGCTCTCGCTCTGATTCCTTTCATGGTCATCTGCCCCCCCACCCCATGGAAAGGGCAGCCATCGGCGGTTTGCAACTCATTACTCAAAAAAGCTCGGTTGGTGATTCTAAAGCAGTAGTCAGGCCCGCCCCCACGGGCCTTGCCACACTTACTTGCGCGCCACGGGAGCTTCTCATAGCCCATCTCGATTCGGACGTCTGCGTGCTGCGCCGTCTTTGGGTCTCCTCGACCACGGCCAGGTTGCCTAGGCGGTGCCAGCGCAGTCGGCATCCATCATGTGAGGGCTGAGCAAGCAGTCGACAAGGCATTCGTACAGCCGCGACCAACTTGTTCCTCCAACAGTTTGTTGGTCATCTGCAAGCCCATCCAACATCCGCGCCTCTAGCGCCAACAAGCAATGGCACCAACACGCCTGGCTGCCGACAAGCGCACTTCACGCCGCTTCCATCTCCTCGCGGCCCAAGCAGCCAAGCGGCCGAAGGAGCAGACGAGCATGATGAGCAAGCAACTAGCGCAAATGGAAGGGGGCCATCTCGAAGTCAGATGGCGGCTGACATGGGTGTCAACAAGACAAATGTCGGTGGGAAACTGCTGCCATGAGACCTACCAGCAATAGGCAGTCCAACGTTGGCATGCGTCCTAAGCGCACCTCTTCCGGATGTCAGCGGGTTTGATTGGTCGAATGGACGCCATGCGGGCCACACGCTACTCTGCCGCGGCGATTGAGCGTCGACCGGGAATGGAAGAAAATTGATTATGTGCAGTTAGTCGTGCTTTAGTAGTCCACCCTCTGCGAGCTGCTTGCGTTAGTGGACGGCGTCTGTGTAACTGGAAGTTGCGGTCCAACGTAGTCCGCGGAGGGGGATGATTGGGAGCTTGGGACCGCGTGATCGTTGCTTTCCTGCGCGAACCCCTCATCCCTAAGCGAACCAGGCTGGGAACGGCTCCGACGCAGGCCGCGGGATCTCGGACAAAGGCCGAACGGCGCAGATAAGAAGCTGTTTGTCAGCCCGATACCTGGAAGTCTGCTCTTGGTTCGGACTTGGCGTTCCGTGGTGGTCTATGGCACCTCGCAGGAGTGCCTGCGCCGCACGTAGCGTGCCCGTTGGAGGTAATAGTCTTGACGCCTGCATGATCCGTGCGTCTTGCAGTTCCAGAAGAGAGGCCAAAACGAATGCAGGATTGAGGCACGCAGCTTGGTTGCGCGTTGTACTTTCAATTGCGACAGACAGTTGGGTGCTCTAAAGTTCCAAACGAGAAGGCGAGAGAGGACGTGCTTTTGACAGCCTGAGTCGAATGCTTGGCGTCGATCAGACGGCCGAGTGCCATTCCTTTGGGTCGGCGAGGAAATCCTCGCCAAAATTTTCGACCAAGGACTGCTCGCTTCTCCCCCCCACGCTGCCGTTCGTCTTCGTTCTCGCTTGTTTATGAGATAGCTAGGAACCCCAACCCCAAGAGCCAAAGGGGCTGGCTGCAGGGGCCATCACACAGTCGCATCATCGTGTTGTGTAGGTAGTCAGTTAGTGAAGGCCGTTTAATCACGGATGGGCAGTCGGTTTGATCGTCGTACATCGAAGAAAAGTTTGGACGAACACCCTCCCGAGAAACATGATCCTCCTTTTGTTTGGATTGTTGGGTCGTTGCGGGGCGGGAAGCCTTGGGGTGATTGTCAGGTAGGAATGAGGGGATTCGGAGAAAGCATGGCTGGGGTGCCGCACTTTGAAACCCGGGGCTAAGTATTTAGTGGCCGCTTGAAACGGAGGGGTTTCCCTTGGCTTGGGAGCTGCGGGGAACGAATTCTTCATCGCCCGCAACGCGACACGGCCATGGAAAATTGACTTTACATCTCTGACGAATTCCGCCTGATCAGTCGAGGTGTGGGTGGCGCAAAATGTCTGAGACGCCATCAAGACGCATATCCCGTCCAATTTCGATATTCGCGATCGGCTCAAGGGATTCTTGTTCATGCCTGGGTAGATTAGATTGCAAGGAAAAACCTAGCAACATTGATTGCGGTTCGGTCTTGTCCGGGATTAGTTATTAGCACCAACACGATAGATGGATAGAACGAAAGCTTGAATTGCGGCCCCCATGGGTCTTCGTTTCCTGAACCCCATCTCGAAGCGACAATGAGGCCCCGCAAAGCTGTCATTATGATGCCACATAGAGTTTGAACCTGAGGGAGAGAGAGGGTCAAGCTCAAGATACGAAGCTTAACGTGTCGTGTAGGTGGTTCCGAGATTCTGGTTGTGCACAAGGGACTGTGGGAGTTTGTCCGATGACTTTCATGCAAAGAGCAGGACGGATGAAAGTTGGACAAACATGATTTGCCCCTGAAGCCTTTACGTTGTGGTTCAACGAAGCCATCAATCACCATCAGAGTGCCAACGGTAGGTGTCGTATTGCAGATCCCCAAACGACGCGACTGAACTGGGCGAAGTTTCAGGCTTGGCATGTTGAGCTCTGTTGCGTGGAAGACTAACCAAATACCTACCCGGGCAGAGATATACCGGCGAGAAGGTTGACTATACGAATACAGTTCAGGTCAGGAGAAGGTGAGTCTGAAATAAAGTGCAGTTGCAACTCCATCGCACAGTGGAGCACCGAAAGGCCCTGTCAGCCTCTGCCCGTTCCCGTGGCGAACAGTGATCAGGTTGCCAGGAAACGAAACGCCCAGGATGCAGGGAGAGAGAGGCGTGCCGAGCAGATGACGGTAGCGTGGAGGAGACCCGCCGATTGCATCGGGGAGCTGTCAAGCACCATTGTCAAGCAGCGGGCAGCTGACTCGGTTTCAAGGTGAATTTTAGTAGTAGTGTGTGCAAAACGCGACGGCCGCCGGGGAAAAAAAAAAGAAACCGGATGACGAGATAGACGGCCAGGGCTCATCCTGTCATACGCGTCTCTTTGGCGAAGGATAGCGACCTAATGCGATCTCACGACCGAGGGCCGGCGTGCTCCAAATAAAGAGGCACCCGTCAGAATTAGCAGCGGCCGCTAATTGAGCCAGTCAGCACGCAGGTGGATTCATGAGGTCTCGGCTCCTCGGACAGCCGTGCTATATTTTGCGAGGGGTGCTTACTTGGTAATGGAAGCGTGGTAGCCGAATGCCCAGCCACCATCAGCCAGTCGTCGAGGCTTTGACGCGGATTAGCGGGGGCAAACAGGCGCATGGGGATGGGTTGGTGAGGGGTCGAACTGTCAGCGTAGACGCGCCCACCCGCGATGAGCGAGAGATACGGAATGGCGAAGTAGCATCCAAGACGCTTTGTTTGGTTCGAAGTGGTGTCGGACTCGACAACACAAGCAAGGGCCACGTTGATGGTGGATATCTGGACAGTTGGTGGGTTACATGAAGGAAATGAAGTACCTGTACGGAGGTGCGTGTCAAAAGTTCATGCCCGATATGCCAGGACCAAATCTAGCTAATGGACCCACTTAATATATATCTAGCTAATCAGAAAGGCAGGATTAATCTACTGTAATTTCTTCTTTACAGGGGCTAAAGCAAAGTAGCCTATAATAACAACAATAACAACAACAATACCACCTTTTTGCTTCTTTAACTATTACAACTTATAGTGCATATTAACCCTTCTTTATAGGCAGTTATTCTTGCCCTCTAGAGCTATATTAGAGGTAAATTAGCTAATAAAGTTACTTAAGCCCTAGGGTTATCTAAGCGTATAGTTAATAATATTCTTAACTAAGTAAAAAAGTAAGGCTTTAATCTAACTGCTTCTACCTTCTCTTTATAACCTAAATATATTAATAATGCCCCCTAAGCTAGCTAGCTAAAGAAGGCTACACCTATAGTAGCTAAGCTTATTATCTAAAAGGTTTACTATAATTAATATAGCAGGGAAAAGACATATACTAATATTACTAGCAAGCTCTAAAGTAAGCTAGACATAGATCTCTTAGTAATAATAGTCTACTGTATCCTTTAGTAAGCTAGCTTTAGAAAAACTAAACTAATAAAGAAGCCTAGCTTAATAGCTTAGATAAAGCAAGAAAGGCTTTCTTAGTGTCTAGCTTATTACTACTAGTTACTTAAGGATTAGAAGAAGGTTGTCTAGTCTAACAAGACCTTAGTAGTCTTAGGCTATTGCTATAGTAGCTATTATCTATAGTAACAAGTATATAAAGCCTATATAAAGTTATATATTTATGCTTAATAAAAGGGATACTCTAAGTTTATATTCTAAGGCTACTTTATATATAACAAGAAAGGCCCTTCCTACTACTAGTTACCTAAGTTAGTAGTAATACAAAAGGCTACTAATAAAGAGATTATAAAGTTAAATACTAAGCTAGAGCTAGTTAAGTGTCTTAAATAAGAGTTAGAGAAGAGGATTAGCTAGCTTTAGCTTTAGTAGCTCCTTAGCTATAAACTAACTTTTTACTAGAATACCTATACTAGTAAGTTAGTCTATAAAAGTAAAGAAAAAATTAACTAGTATTATTACTAGAAGAAGATTTTTCTACTAAAGCTCTTCCTATTTATTTATAATAAGTGCCTACCTAGTACTTTTATTTAAGAGGATAAAGCACCTTTTTATAATTACTACTTTATTTACTAGACATATTTAACTTATAATATTAAAAAGCTCTACTAGTGTAGTAATAGCCTTAACCTTAACCCTATTAAGCCCTACTAGCCCTAGATAAAGCAATTTATAACAAGGAAAAGTGCCCTAGTTAACTAGGCAGCAGCTAAAAAAGCATAGCAACAGTGCTAGTAGGCATTACCTTAAGAGTAAATCTAGGCCTAGATAGAGAGGCTACTAGCCTATATTAAGGCTATTATTGCTCTTAATAGTAGCAACAAATATAAGGAGGGGCGTTATGCTGGCAGATATTGATCAGAAGTTCTAGATAGGCATTATTAAAATGTTAGTGGCAAATTTATTTGGGTGGCTACCCCTGTAATTACCCTTGTTAATTAACATGGGGTGGTCTTGGCATATTGGGCATGAACTTTTGACATGTACCTCCATAGTTTGACGACTGGAGAAAGGTGTGCATGCCAACAGAGTCAGCACCATCTCGGCCATCTTTGACCTGGTGCTCGTCCGAAGCCTCGAGGATCGTGGAGTCAGTCATGGGTGGTGGTACCAAGCCAAGAAACGGGGTCAGAGACGACCAAGAAGATTGGCTCTGAGGATCTCCGTGCTTCCCCTCCTCCCAAGCAAGCCTGACAGCAACACAAAGGCACATCCGAGGGAAGACCGGCTGACAGGATATGGCCGCCTGCGACCGCCGTGGATCCGAATTTTGATATGGGATGAGGTAAGGCGCAGGGGATGGGAAAGAAGGAAAGAAAGAAAGAAAACATACAGAGAGTATTACTGCATAGGTACGGAGTAGTATCCGTAATGTTCGTACCTGCCGACCTTCCTACCTACCTACCTACCTAGGACCGCAAAGGCCGGCAAACAAGCCCTTCCCAGCCACTGGCAGCCCCACCCCCTTCATCGTTCCTGCCGTCTTCAGTCACAGACCCACAGCGGTTGGTGGGCTGCCTTCCGACATAAACGCGCATTGCGCCAGGCATCCCCGCAGAACGAAGGCAGGGGTCCATCGTGGTGGTTGCCGATTAAGTACATCGCGTATATGTCCTGCATCGGCCGGTTACGAATACAGAGCAGGTAGGTAGGTAGGTAGGCAGGCAGGCAGAAGGTAAGGAAGGCAGGGAAACCCGGCCTTTCGTCGCCCGTTGGACCTGCCCTACCGATATCCTTCGCATGGTCCTCGAGCCCCTTCGTCTCATGAGGAAGGAACGCTATTGTTCGTGTGTGGGTGTGTGTGTGTGTGGGTGGGTGTGTGCGTGCCTACTCCCTCTTTGCACGTCTTCCACGTTGCTGTTCGCGATCCATCCTCGCAGCAACCTTTTCCGCCATGGTGTTTAGCTTGGCTTGCAAGCAACCCGCATGCACGGCACGGCACAGACGGACAATCGCATCACCATCTAGCTCTCTCTCTCTCTCTCTCTCTCTCTCTCTCTCTCTCTCTCTCTCTCTGATGCTCCTAAAGAAACCCTTGCCTCATCCCACCTGCGGGGTAGCGGTTAACAGGCAGACACATTGCAGGTCTGCCCACGGGCCCCCGAAGTACCGCACTGCAACCAACATTAATTATATTAAAATAATAGATATATTCGGATATTCTGATTAGTTAATCTAGTTAATGTAGGTCCACCACATCCTCCGCGTTTTTTCAGGGTCAACTAGACCACCTACCCACGCGTAACAACAGCAAGTCAACAACCTATTGCTGCTAACCTATTGCTGCTAACCTATTGTTAACTACGTTATTTATTACTAATTAACCCTTTACCTTATTATTATTGTTTTCTTTATGTTACTATAGTATTAGATATCCCTCTGTTAACTGCTAGTAAGGCTAACGTAATTAATATATTAGATAATAAAATTATAACCCTCTAAGTGCCCTTACTACTTAACTATAAAGACAATATAGTTAACTTTAACCTAAAGGACTTTTAGAAGAAGCTTAATAATAAGAATATTCCTTTTACTAGCTTACCTACCTATCTAACTATTTACTCTATTAGGACTTACCTTATATATCCTTAAGACCTAGGCTAGCCTTATTATTATACTTAATAACCTTGCTACCTACTATAAGTAATACTTTTACTTTACTAAGCCTATAGAGGTAGATACTACTAAATTTAAATAAATATAGGCTTTTATTAGTAATTTCTTTAATTTAACTAAAGCTTAAGGCTATACTTTTAGTAGTACTACTACTACCTACTATTACTGCCTACTTTAGTTAACTAAAGCTAATAAGCCTTAAGGTAGTAAGGCTATAATAACCTATAACTACACTATATAGGTAAGCACTAGTTACCTTATATATACTAAAGTTATTAAGTAATAGATAGGTAACTTTACTATAACAGTAGTTATTTTATAAGTTAGCCTAGGCCTTTATAACTACCTACTTAAACACCTTAATTAAATTTACCTACTATAAAGTATTAAAGACCTTGCTACTAAGCAAGTTGCCCTTAGTTATTTGCCTACTAAAGTCTACTATATACTCTAAGGCTACTTTAGCTACTATAAGGCTATTAAGTAAGCGCTAGCAACTATAGGTAGCTATTAGCTTTCTTACTAGGCTATATATAACATAGGCTACTACTAGCTAGCTATTTACCTTAACCTTTACCTTATTAGCTATAACTATTTATAGTACTTATAAGTTACTAAAGCTAAGGCTTATTACTATACCTATAACCTTTAATTTTAGTATTATATAGTCTAATGTACTAATAGGGTAAGTAAAAGGCTTACGTAGGCCTCTAAGGCTAGCCTTATATTATTATAGTAATATAGCCTTTTTACTATAATAAATATTACTTACTAGACTAACTAGTTTAGCTAGCTACTTTATATAGTTATAGTTAGAGATACTATAGGTAGCTAGATACTAGTTAGCTACTTTTTTACTAAAAAAGGTAATACTAATATTATTACTGCTTACTTATATATATTAAAGGGCTAGGCTAACTAGTAGTTATATTACTTTTTTACTAATAATTTAGCTATTAAATAATATACTATATATAATACTTTTTATAGCCTTATAGATAGTAAGATAAAGGTATTATACTTCTTTTACTATATCTACTATAAAAGAACCTTTTACTATTGTCTTATAAAACACCTAACTAGCCTACGCTATATAATCTCTATATTAAAATATTACTATATAAGGCTAGGTTATTATAAATCTATTGCTACTATAATAAAAAGTTTAATATATAAAGAAGCTGCCTATATTAAAAATAACTAGCTACTAATACTTAACCTCTAGGCTAACTATACCTATAACTATTTACTACTACTACTCTAGGCTAAAATAACTAACCTACTTAAAGGCCTTTATAGCGTTATTAAGTGTAGCTACTATTATATACTCTAGTAATTTAGCCTCTAAGGGGCTATTAAGTATATTAACTATATTAATAGTAGATACTTTACTACTACTAAGCTATACCTTGTAAACTTTTATAGTAAAGTCTTTTATAAACAATAGGTCTTACCTTATCTTTTTTGCCTACTTATACCTATATAAAAGTTAATTACTAGTAAACTTTATAAGGTAGAGGTAGCTACTACTAATAGTTTAGATTTACGTTATAACGTGTAGGCAAGTAATAATAGGCTAGTATATAACTATAGCTTTTATAAGTAGTAGGTTTTACCCTACTAATATATCCTCTAATAGGCTATAACTAAGGATAATATTATAGGTGCCTACTAGTAGTAATAAATATAGGGCTAAGGTAAGGCTAAGTACAAGATATACAAGGCTTATAAGGTATACTATATACTATATATAGCTAACTATAAAAGTATTCTTATCCCCTTTAGGCTTACTATTTAGAGCTATATAGAGGTTTTATTAAATTAATACTATTAACAAGAGGAGGCCTATTATAACAAGTAACCTAATTACCTTACTTAGTATATAACACAAGTAGAGGAGGCTATTACTTAGCTAGTAGGTCTTACACTTAATAATTAGTAATAAGGCACTTTAGTTAGCTATAATAGTTAATTTATACTTTTTAATATTATAGTAGGTAACCTAGTAAAAAATAAAAACGTAAACCTTACTGTTAATAAAGAGATAAATAGTAGTAATTATTAGTATATAGGTAATATAGCTAGAGGCAGTAGGTTATATAATACACTGCCTACTAGTAGAATCCCTTACCCTTGCCTATACGCAAGGGTGCTACTACACTTATGCTTCTACTTTACCTTGTTAACTAGTTAACTATTAATAACTATAAATTTAACTACCTTTTCTTAACCTTTATAATATTACAAGATATAGGATCCCTATTAATTAACTAGTAAAAACTAACATTAATTAATAGTTAATTATTACTAATAACTAGTAATTAACAAGGCTTACTATTACAGGAGTTTACCTAGCCTACTATAACCTAGCAGACTACTAACTAAGTTAAGTATTATTAAGGCTACCTTACCTCTATAAGAAACACTATAGCATCTATTACACTATTAGAACCTCTTTAATAAGCAAAAATCTCTTTTACACTAACCATAGCGCTATTAAGAAAAGACACTTAAGTAGTAATAATTACTACCTTATTTAACTTTCCCCTTTATCTTTACATCTACCCCTTTAGAAAACTATCCCTATTTACCTTATATACATAAAAATAACCTAGCACTATCTAGACTTACAAGTGTAAGTTATATTAAGAAGAAACTTACTACTTAATTACTACTATAAAAGTTATATAGTAATTACTACTAATTAACCCTAATAACTAACCTTATAATAAGTTAATCTAGCAGTACCTTATACCCTAAAGTACTTACCTCTATAGTAAGATATATTAACTATAAGAAGTATAGCTAAAAAATCCTTCTTAATAAGTAAGACCCTTTTACTATTTACTTTTACTTTACCTATTATATAGCTAAATAGGCTAAATGCGCCCTTATAGGTTATAAGCTCTAGAGGGACTTTTAATATTACTTTAATAGATAAGATAAAGCCCTCTTTAGCGTAGCTAGTAAAACACTACTATTAATTTTTTATAACTTCCTTCTTAATTAAGGTGTCTTTATACCTAAAGACTATTAATAAATTACCTTATACCTTATTACTATTATTAATAATAATAAGTTTTATGTTTAAATAGATAAAGAAGTTAAAAAGGTATAGTATAAGTTAGTAATATTTAATAGGCTTATTAAAACGTATAATAGCTTCCTAAATAATATTTAACGTAGTTATATTAGCCTAGAGTAGTGTAAGTAAAAACAGTAACAGTAACCTATTACCTATATAACTAAATAAAGCCTAGTAATATTTATAAACCTTAAGTAATAATTAGTAATAATATAAGCCTAACTTAATAAACAAGTGTAGAAGTTATAGTAGTAAAAGCAGTAGACCTTAGTATTACTACAGTAGACTTAATCTATATAAGATTTACTACTTCCTCTATATAATATAACATAGGGACTATCTTAACAAGGTAATAGCCTATTATCCTTCTCTACTTATTATTAATTACAGCAAGAACCCTTTACTTGCTTACACACTAATCCTATAGAACCCTAAAGCACAAGATAGCTACTACTAATTAAGAATAACACTATTAGTAACTATCCTTCTCCCTAGTAATTAGGCACTTTAACTAAGATTATTACTAATAAATCTAAGTATACTAGTAAAATATATAATATATTTAACGTTAAGTTAAACTTATTCTATAATAACTATAGTAAAATTAGTATTAAGAGACACTAAATAGCATTAGCCTTCTTGTTAATACTTAAAGGCAAGGCTTTTACCTTTTATTTTACCTAAATTAGCAGTAGGAATATCTAAGACCTTACTACTATAGTTACCTAAGTAAAAGCTTACTTTAAGAGCCCTAAGGCTATTTAGATGTACCTTACTAAGTAGCAAGATACTACCTTTTACTACGTTGTATATAATAACCCTAAAAAAAGTAAGCTTAAAGTGCTTAAGAAGCTTATTAATAAACTTACTCTTATCTAATAAGCACTACCTAATAGCTACTACAATAATAAAGTCCTTTAATCCTAGCTATTAAATACTTACTCTAGAGTTTACAAGTATAAATTATGCCTATTTAATCTAGTGCCTATATTAGAAGAAGTCTATAACTAACTATAGTTATTAGTAAGTACTATAATAAAACATAATAACAAGGTTAGCTAGTACTAGGTAGACCCTAATAATTAATACTAGGTTAACTATACCTACTATAGCTAAGGGTATAACTAGTAGTTTAGTAATAACTATAGTAATAGTAACTATTATAGTAATAATAATAGTAACTATAATACTAAGAAGTACTATATCTACTATAAGCCTAGTTATTAGTTAATAAAATATACTACTAATAAGTAACATAAGGTATATTAATAATTTAAAAATAACTACTAAGTAAAAGACTCTTTACTAACGTATATTAATCCTTTCTTGCTAGCTACAAAGGTAGTTACCTATAGGAAAAAGAAGATAATAAAGATAATAAGGACCTTAGTTACTACCTTTAAGGTAACTACACTCTTAAAAGTAGTAAAAATAAACTAGAAGGTAATACCTTTTATACCTTTACTATATTCTTTAGTAGTGCTACCTTTAGTAGTAATAAGCTTACCTTTAGCCTAGCTAACTAAGTAGTCTATTACTAGTTAACAAAGGATAACCCTAGTATAGTATCATTAGATCTAGCTACCTCTTTTATATTAATTATTACTTATTAGGCACCTTTTAAGGTATCTTGCCTAATATAGGCGTAGTAACCTTCTCTACTACTAGTTACCTATAAGTAACTATATTACAGTAGATCTAACTGTTAGTAACTATTAATATAGCTACTACTAGCTAAGTAAAGATCTAGTTTAGTAGTAGTAACACTATTTACTTAAAGGGCACTATTATAGTTAGTATACTATTTAGGCCTATTACCTTTTATATAATACCTATAAATATACCCTTCTTGCTCTACCTAGTAGATATAGATTAACTACTTATTTACTTTAATAACCTTATAAATACCCTTTAACAAGGCAATATTATAGTACTAGTTATATAAAAATAAAGGCATCTATAAATACTCCTTGCCTACCTAAACGCAGCCTTACTAGTTACTACTTAACTAACATAGAGTTATAATAACTTTACTAATAATTTAGGCACCTATTAGTCTATTACCTTTACAAGGTCCTTTATAAGGCTAGTTATAAGGTTAAGGTTAAGGCTATTAAGCACTTAACTAAATACTACTATTACTACTAGCTTTACAAGAAGGCACCTTTATAATTTAAATTTACCTTATATAATAACTATTCTTTTAACTATAAGGTTATTATTAACGTTATATACCTTAAAGGTAACTAACTAGTTCTTTATATTATTAATACTGTAACTACCTTTAATGTAGTATACTTTCTTTATAATATTTCTATAAAGACTATATAGAAGGCACTTTATTACTACTAGATTAATATCTACTAAGACCTCTAGACTAGATTATTACTAACGTAGGCAGGAACTTTACTATAACTAAATTTTTATATAAAGCCTATATAATAGGCGTTAAAGTTAAGATTATCCTATTAAGGTACACTATAGCGTTAAAAAGGTTAAATAATACTATATAGTGCTTTAATAAGCCTATAAAATTATACATAAAAGTACTTAACTACTAACTATAAATCTATCCTTTAGAGCGTAGTCAAGGCAGTTAATAATACTATAGGCCCTAATAGCCTTATACTAACCCTCTTAGTATTTAGCGCTTACCCCTATATAACTACTAACTTTACCCTTTACTTAACATTATCTAATAGCAGCTACTATCTAGAAGGCTACTAATAACCTCTATAAGAGCTATATAATACACTAAGTTTATAAGGCACTTAAGGTATATAATAGCCTAGATACTTCTACTATTAAGGACCTACTGTTAGGCAGTAAGGTATAAGTATAGTGTAAAAAGGGTAAATAGTCTAGCCTACACTACCTACTATCTATTAACAGTAAGGATTACACTATTAATATTAATAGCCTATATAACTTCTATTCTACCTTAGTTAAACCTACTACACTAAAAAGGAAATAGTAAGCCTATTAATATAAATCCTTAACCTAACTAACCTATAGATACTAACTACACTAGTAAATATATAGAGGATACTATTATTATTACTATAAGGACAAGAGCACCTGTCTAAACTATAGCTTCTCCTCCTCTATAGTATACCTATAGGTAACTATATAAGACTCTAGTTAATATACTACTATAGAAAATAAATAAACCTCCCTTACTACCTTCTCTTTACTAAAGAAGAAGCTAACCTAGCCCTTATATAATAACTATATAACTAAGGCGTTATTACTACACCTAGTAAGCCCTTTAAACAGTTAGGTAAAAGTAAGATCTAAGGCCTTATTAACTACAGCGTATTTAAGATTATTATATATAATCCTTCTATTTACTAGGGCTATATCTTTAAATCTTACCTTATTAATAAAGTCAAAGGCAAAAATAATAAGCTATACAAGAAATTATAACTTATAGTACAAAGTTATAGTAATAATAGTAAAGAAACCTTGCTAGTTTAGTTACCTATAATTTAGAGAGCTAGCTAGCATGTAATTCTTACGCTTACCTTTTCCCTTATAGCTAACAGTAAGGTAATATAGCTATAAGATATAACGTAGGCCTATATATAGTTAACTTTATAACTTAACTATGCTATCTATGTATAACTTCCTCTCTAAATCTATAATTATTACCCTTAAGGCACTATTATAAAGGTTATAAAGCTATTATATAGCCTTACTAAAGTAAGTACCTATTAGTAAGCAATATATAACTACTACTACTATAAAAAGCTTAATATAGTTACTACTTTATATAACCTATGCCTACTCCTTTTATCTATAAAAAACCCTAACTTTATAATAATTAAAATATAAATAGATAAATAATTAGCCTAACTAGCGTTAATTTCTCTAACTATAAGGATAATAAGCTTACTAAGGTAAAGCTCCTTATAAAAAAGAAAATTTTACTTATAGAGAATAAACCTCTAGTATTTAATAAAGAAATTATCTTATTAACTTTAGCTAAAAACACCTTTATTACACTTTACTAAAAGGGCTAAAGCGTAAAGCTAAGACTTATTAACAAGAAATTACCTATAGCCTAGCAAGACTATATCTAGTAGTGCACTTAAGGAGTATATATTGCTTCTATTTACTAGCCTAAAGTATACTTTGACCTATCTACTGTAGCCTAGCACAAGGAGCCTAACAGTAAAGCTATTTAGTAACTTAACTAGAGAATCTAGTAGTAGATAAACACACTTAACTATAGCCTTACTTTTATTCCCTTTAACCTACCTAACGTAAAGCTTTTTATATTTATTAATAGATCTTTTACTAATAATTATAACTTAACTTTATAGTTAAGATTTATTATCCTCTTTACTAATAAAGAGGTTAATAACTAGTAAAATAAGTTTACCTTCTGTAGTAACGTCCTCTATTTCTTATTAACTAAATCTAAATAAGTAATATAAAGTGTTCTTACGTTAGAAGTCTATAGTATAGTTATAGGCGTTAATATAGTGTATACTCTCTCTATAACTATTATAATAGTAGTAAACAAGCTTAGTAACCTATTAATCCCTACTATTACTTACACTAACTTATACTTACTATACAAGTGCCTAGTAAAGTTAAGTACTACCTATAAAAAGCACTTAATAATTAATATTATAGTACTATAATAATTATATAAGTAACATAAGCTCTTTAAGGTATAATAGATCTATAGTAATAATAACCCTACTAATAGGTTTATAAAGTCCTTACTAAACTAAGCACTTAAGAGTCTTATCTCTTATAATAAAATAAAGATATAAATAAAAGGATAAGTTATATAAATATAATAAGAAACAACAAGAACAATAGGATATAGGATAATAGACACTTAGAAGAAAAAATAGGTTATATAAACTATATAGATTAATAGTAGTTAAATCTATTTAACGTAGGTATATACCTTTAACAGCTATAGCTAAAAAGAAATACACCTAAATAAGATAGTGTAAGCCTACCTTTACTAAGTAAATAGATAAATAAATTTATAGTAGTATATAACTATAAAAAGTGTAATACTTTTACTTTTCTTATTTTTATTATATTTTTAGGCTTTTTAGGAAGAATAGGAGCACTAGTGACTTTTACTACACAAGAAAGTTACTAGTGTTAGTATATAGGTAATATAGCTAAAGGCAGTAGGTTATATAATACACCGCCTACTAGCAGAATCCCTTACCCTTGCCTATACACAAGGGTACTACTACACTTGTGCTCCTACTTTACCTTATTAACTAGTTAACTATTAACAACCACAAATTTAACCACCTTTTCCCAACCTTTGTAATATCACAAGATACAGGATCCCCATCAATTAACCAGTGAAAACCAACAGTAATATAAAGGAGGAAAGAAACAATAGTTAACACAGTAGGTAGGCAAAGTGTTTATATATAGGTACAGATATAGGCACATCTGTGCTAGCCCCCCTAGTATGCCCCCTATACTGCCTCATTGGGTTTAATGCTGACTTCAGGAGAAATAGGTGGCCGCCAGGGCGAAAGTCCCTGAGGTACGCATGCGCACAGATGCCAGCCCCGCAATGTGTCTGCCTGTTAACCGCTACCACCTGCGGCCTAAGCAAACGCCATGGTACTTTGACGACTCACGCCCAACATCAACATGGTCCAGGGGAGTCATTCCGCGACCCGTCCAGCAGGATGCTTCCCTGCTCCTTCTCCCCCTCCTCTCCCTACACCAACGAACACTGCACCAACTTGTGCCCGCGATGGACACATACGGACTGCCATCGCGGCCCCCTTCGTGACCCCTGCGCCGCCTTGCATTCCGAAAAGGAAACCTGCCTTGTCAGACCGGACGAGAGTGCGCCTCGTTCAGGTGTGGATGGATACTGACAGGTCGCATCCAATTCCTCGTTCCCGGGTCCTCTCCAGCTTGTCGTGTAATGTTCAGAATCGATATAAAACCCATCCTCCAGTTCCGCTCCATCTCATCTCTTGGTCCGTCCCATAGCACAAACTTTACTCATCCTCTCAGCTCTTTCTTGTTTGCCATCTCTTTAGCTCGAATCTTGCCTGCTCTGCTCGCTGCATTACTACCAAGGGCCTTTTCCTGCACCTCTTTGTTTATTTATTCTCTTCCATCTCCCGCCCGCATTAGTCTCGCTTCTTGTCTCGGTCCAAGACCTTATCCGCCCCATAGCAGCGCCTGTAAGCGCCGTACCTAAATTCGGCTCAAATTACCCACATAACCCGCCTCCCCCAAGGTCATCTCCAAGGCGGCCCGCCGCATTACGCCCCTACTATCCGTACCGATATACTAGCCCCTTCTTTCTTTTATTCCTTGGAAGCAATCTTTTATTAGATCCGAATTCTCTGCGCGTGGCCTGGTAGCTACCCGCATACGTCTATATTACCTCTCTTCGCCGCGTCTCTACTTTCTGCCACCAACACCCAACGCCAGAGTCCAGTCCATTGCCGACCACAGCCAGCCCAACATGCTCGCCAAGACCTTTCTCCTGCTAGCCTCCCTGGCTCTCGCCTCGGCCGCCCCAGCAAAGAGAGAAGCCGGCCGCCCCGGCTGTGGCCCCAAGCCCGTCGCTCCGACCCTCCCCACACACGGGAATGGTACGCCACATCTGCTTACATCCTCTCCTTGAAGCCATCACTAACACACCCACCTTGAAGGCGCCGAACTTCCCGCACCTGCTGCCGACCTTGTCCTGAAGTACATCGCCCTCGGCCACGGTATCCAGAACTATACCTGCGTTGTTCCAAACGCCACAACCCACACCGCCGTCGCCACCGGTGCCCTCGCCGCCCTCTACGATGCCCGGCCTCTGTACCCGAACGCCGGACCCGGTTCCCTCCCCTCCGTCGAAGCCTTCGACGCCCTCACCACCAACGCCGTCTGGGGCTCCCCGCTTCCGCTTGTCTCCGACGGCGTCACCCGCTATGGCGCCTCTTTGGATCCCTTCCCCGCCCCAGCGGATCTCGCCCTCCCCAACATCGCCCCTCTGAAGCAGATCGGCGTGCACTTCTTTGACAACAAGGGCGTGCCCACTTTCAAGGTCGGCCAGGGCATACTTAAGGCTGCCAAGCTCAACGGCATCAAGGCTCCCGCGTCTGCTGACCCCGGCCCTGAGGAGACCGGTGCCGTCGACTGGCTGCAGTTGGGCGACAAGGGCGGCAGCAAGGGCATCACAGCTGTCTACCGCGTCGCCACGGCCGGCGGCGTTGCGCACAAGTGCACTACGGACGGCGCCAGCGACAGCGTGCCGTACGCGGCGTACTACTGGCTCTACGGCCCCAAGGCTTGATTGAGCATGGCGTTCCGGCCTCCTCGGCACCTTTCCCTTCCCTCTCTGGCGTCAAAAAGAAAATCATAAACCGGGTCACACGGCCCTCAACGGCAGTCATGACAGGCGTTTTTCTCCATTTTCCTTTCCCCTTTTCTAGATGTTCTTTTCTCTCTTAAACTTCTTCTTTCCCCCCGCCCCTCCCTTACAAAATTCTCTTCCAATCCCTCACAAAATCTTCGTATATACCCCCTTGGGCGCGACTGAGACGGATCGACGGAAAGATGTAATCAAGGTTGGGGGGTCTAGCTGGAATCGCATCGCGGCCAGAGAGGTGCCCCGTCTTGCCCTCATTTTCACATGTACTTATTTAGGATCTTATTCTATTTTACATATCACAGTACCCAGTCTGGCAATTGGCGACAAGAATATGTTTTGTTTCTCCCATTGATCATGCCCCCGCGGCTATCCCCTCCCGTGACTTGCCTGAATCCACACAAAAGGAAACTTGTGATCAGAGGACGCAGACCACCGGGAAACATACCCTTCATCAAACATTGGCTACGGCCTTCGATCGTGCATGCACCGGTAGGCCGGAAAGGGAAGGGGGGGCGAGACAGGTATCGCAATGACGACCTCGACTCAAGTCATCGCGTCGGGGGGAGGCGACAACAGGGACGACAGGGACAGGGCCGGCTGGAAAGACAAAGTCTTGTCGCAAGACTTGGAAGAGACTTCCCATTCCCGGAGCTGGAAAAAGGCAGGATGGATGGCTACACCTGCCGCTCACTTCAACTGGGCGTCGATGGAAAGATGGCGATTCCGAGAAAAAATTAAACCAGAAAAAGGTCGGCCACGGATGTAGAATCGTAGGTAGGGAATTACTGTGTAGGTAAATTGAGAGATTTCTCATCATCTTGGCCGTGTTCATTCATCCCCCCCTACTCTCAAAGTCGGGCAGTCTAGTCTCCTCCTTTCCTCCTCCCCCATGACCTCTTCTTGCCTATCCTCCTCTTTTTGCTTCTTCCCTCCCGCATCAGAAAAAAAAAAAAAAAGGTTCGCCGTCCAAAACAATGCCTACACCTTCTAGCGGCCCGAGGCGTCTCGACCTTTGATTTGCTTAAGCTCGAAATGACATCATGTCCAATGATCGCAAAACGGCCCGCCGGTGGTTTCTGCGAGTCAGACACATCCCCTTCCCCACCCTCCTTCCCCATCGGTGCGCGCCTATGTCCATGACCAATGCAGGTTTCTTATCTCCGGTGATCGAGACCGCCGGCAAGGTCCGCCTCCAGGCCACCTCCCTGGCCGGCGTACTCTTGCGGCCTGGGATCCGAGGACGTCCATCCCGAGTTTCCTGACGGGATGGGGACCTGGCTGGCACCTGGCTGCTGGCCGGCGGCCTGCGAGCCAGCCTGGGTGGCTCCGGGAACGGTGCGGACCAGTTGGCGGAAGCGGTAGACCTCGTCCAGGATCATTTTGCGCATCTCGCCGACGTCCTCGACGACTTCAAAATCGAAGTTGAAGGTCGTAGGGCAGTCGGGCTCATCGGAAGCGTCGTGCCAGATTTGAAGGTAGGGGTGCTCGAGGGCTTGCTCGACACTGATGCGGCTCGATGGGTCAAAGGCAAGCATGCGGTCGAGCAGGTCGAGGGCGTCGGGGTTGGCCTGAGGGAACAGGCTGGGGAAAGCCTTCTTGGGCATGAAGGGCAGGTTGCGCACGTATTCCTGGGCACGGGGCGAGCCGATGCGGGACAGAGTCTCTTCGTTGGGCGTTCCGAGGATGTGGAGAATCTGGTTCAGCTGGTCGACGTAGTCACGACCCTTGAAGAAGGGACGACCGCCAAGCAGCTCGGCCAAGATGCACCCGACCGACCAGACGTCAACTGTCACGATTGTTAGCCGGCCCGTCCAAACATGATTCGTGATGCCAGGCGCTGTGAACACGTACTGGCTTTGGTGTAGCTCTGGAAGCTCAGCATGATCTCGGGGGCACGGTACCATCTCGTGGCAACGTACTCCGTCATGTAGCCGGCATTCTCCTCGGGGTCGACGGAGAAACCACGCGCCAGACCGAAGTCGCAAATCTTGAGCTCGCAGTCGGCGTTGACGAGCAGGTTACCGGGCTTCAGGTCGCGGTGCAGGACGTTGGCGGAGTGGATGTACTTGAGACCGCAGAGGATCTGGTAGATGAAGGACTGGAAGTGGGCGTCGGTCAGGGGCTGGCCGGATCGGATGATGGCAGCCAGGTCGCATTCCATCAGCTCTGGAGCACGAAGCACGGGTCAGCAAGCTAGGTCGGGCTGCACGGGGGGTCTGTCTGCAAGCAAATTGGAAATGCGTACCTTCGTAGAGGTAGGTCTCGTTGAAGTTATCGGGTCGGGGGATGTCCATATCGTACAGGCAGGTGATCTATCGCGACAGGCTGTCAGCATTCTACCGAGGGCATTTCCTGCAACCGTGTGGGTGGCGGCGCTGACGGCTGCGCGCGCGCGCGCGCGCGGGGTTGTTGGGAGATGGCTTGACGGTGAGGGGGAGAAGGGTGACAAAGGACTCACGTTGCGGTGTCCCCTGAAGTGCTGGAGCAGCTTGATCTCGCGCAATGCGCGCTTGGCGAGGATCTTCTTGCTGAAGACATTTGTAACCTTCTTGATAGCAACACCTTCCTGAGTCTGGTTGTTCACAGCGGCACTGCGTGAGGAGGAAAGGTCGTCAGCTTCATGTCGTGGGCGCAATGGCGGGGCAGCGACGATGGGGGAAAACAGTGAAACGGTGTACACACCAGACGATGCCGTAAGCTCCCTGGCCGAGCTCCTTGGTGACGGTGTATCGCTCGTCGACGACGAAGTCCTGGTTGAAGACCTTGAAGACCTTGCGTCCCTGCAGATCAGCCATTTTTGCGAGGTTGTTGGTTTTTTCTTCTTCCTATTTTCCTTTTTTCCCCCTTTTCTTCGGTCGGGTCGGGGTTCACTGCGGGAAAGCTGTTGTGGATTTGTTCCAGTGGTCGAGTTGTTGCCGTGTGTCCAAGACCTTGAAAGCGAGGGGTATCTTTTGGCGAGTCAAATCGAGGCAAAGGTGGGGAAGCAAGCAAGGAATGCGATGGGATGCGACAGTTGCGGAACAGACCAGGGAGGGAAGCGAGGCTCAAGTATAGGAGAAGAAAGAAAGATGGATCGTTCAAGCTGCCGAGTCGACGAGGGGAGGCCGTAAGGTATTATATGGCCCCCTTTTCCACCCCTTCTCTTCCTTGTTGCTTCCGCTCTACTCGGTTCAGGATGACGGGTGACAATGCAGTGTCGCCGAAACAATCTTCGTCCTTGTCCGTCCTGCAGGAGGTTTATTGCTTTGTGTGGGATCCTTGGCTGTTTAAAAGGATGATGGGATGTGAAAGAACGAGAAAGCGCAAGAATGGCAGCAAGAGGGAGAGCCAGATATTGTGCAATTAGTAGTTTCGGGGGGGCGAGGAGAAGATACCTCGGGATAGGTACCTACCTACTCGAGCAGATAGGTGGTTTATCTACCTTAGGTACTGTAGGACGAGGGACGATGAGTGGGTAGAAATGGGGGATGGGATGATGGCATAGGATGGGCATGTCGGTTCAGCTTGGTTCAGGCACCACTTCTGGGCTGCTGGCTTATGGGATAGGAGAAGTCGAGAAAAGGTCAAAAGCAATGGGATAGGTACGTACGGTACGTGTACATACCATACCGACTTTGGGCAGGACCAGATGCAAAAGCACGAGGCGAGAGGGGGAGGGAGGAGGGGCAGTACACACACACACACACACACACACACACACACACACACACACACACACACACACACACACACACACACACACACACCATGGCGCACCAGGGACTGGACTGGACCTTGACGGGAATGGAGAAGGGAGGGGCAGCTGTACTGTCATACTTTGACCAAAGTGGACTGTTGTCGTTTGGATTGGATGGGACCCGGGAATTAAAACGGAGGATACGATACAATGCTCCTGCGATTCTGCCACGTCCTGTTAATCGTACCGTGCGTGCCAATACTAGAGCTCTCTCTCTCTCTCTCAGCTTTGCACGTCTCTCTACCTTGGTGCTTGCAAAGGCCCCTCCCTATTCATGCCGGAGGAGATAGCTACCGAGCAAGAAGCTCAGCTGTCTCCGAGTCGATGCTCCAGCTGCCAGGAGGAGATGTTCAAAAGTACAGGGTACAAGGTACAGGTTTGCTGACGTTAAGCCGGAAGCGACTTGGCGGGAGAGACCCGCACATCACCCCCGGTACCGCTCCTGATTTGCTGACATGGGCCTTCTGACGCTTGTCATTGGCCTGTTTCTGAACCATTTGCCTCGGGGCCGGTAACCGCTGAGCACCGTGATTGGGACTGCAGCTCTGCAACCGCGCGACAAAAAACAAAAAAACCCATCCTTGGTGGGGGTGTGTGCCTGTGCGTGGGCAAATACCAGGGAGACCAGACAAGTGTGTTAGTTACAAGTAAACTACCTACCTGTATGGCAATCCCGGTGAGAGTCAGTTGCCTATGGATCCACCCTAGAGGACGCTGAGAAGAAACGGAACTCATTGCTGAGGACGAGGGTTCGGGTTTCAATGTTTCCCCGGTCCCTTGGGCGAGCAATCCCGACCGGCTGGGATATGTGGTGAATCTCTCGAGACCGAACTCCGGAGCTGAAGAAAGGTTTTGCATAGTGCAGCAATGGTACCGTACTGGTTTCATAATGCGGGTAGATCGCTGTCAGCCATCTCAGCCGCACACTCTCGCCGAGGGATGCGCCTGTCAGCGCGAGGAACACGGAGACTGCTTGCCTAGGTACCGTACCGTAGGTACCTATCTATCTACCTACCAGCATGGCATGGTGTGTTTGTTCGCAGCGACATATCGCCTCAGCCAACAAGACATATCATATCGGCTTCCGGTGTTTCCAAGAGCAAGAGCCCCTCGTTCGCGGAAAGCTGACACCATAGCAACTCCTTCAAGATGACGCTGCCTGCCGTCAGCACGAAGCGTCGCTCCAAGTGCTCGTCGCCTGACGTGATCCAGCTCGGCGTAAGCCGACGCAACCGTGACGGCACACTGGGCCGGGCCATCATGGTCACGACTCACCGCCTACCGAGACCTACCTGCTTCGTCCTTCCTCCATGTGTCTGCAGTGTATAGGGCTGAAGACTGCCTCCTCCCTTTCGTCTATTTGGCTGTTTATCGTCGACCCGGTCACACTGTACCTCTGTGATGCCAAGAACATCGTTCATTGGCCGCCAACAGGGACGGCTTGAAAAATCAAATCTTCTATATGCAACTTGCATTTGCGGAACCAAACAAGACACGCTAATATGCCTCTCCCAATGCCTGTCTGTCTGCCGGATAATCACTTCACTAATGCATCTGGTTGTGTCGGTTTTCCTCTTTTTTGTCTTTCTCTTTCTGCAGATGGCCCTTTCCTTCCCCTGCCCTCGCTCAGCGCTGTACCGTAGACGTGGTCATCGTCGGCCTTTTTTCTTCTGCAACGGCGGAATATGTCCCTACTGCAATCTCCATGCCGCCTTCCAAACGCCTTGCCTCTCCACGACTAGTCACGTGCGAGCTGCTTACCTGTGCTCTCCGGCGCTTGTCGGTGCCCCTTGAGAGTGAATCGCCGTGCCTTATACCTTGGGGTCGATGTGGGGGAAGATGTGTTTGAGGAAATTGCCGGAAAACCGCGTGCACTGCTCGTAGGCCTTGGAGAAGCCCTCGTCGCCGCCATAGTACGGATCTTCCACTACTTCCGGCCTCCGCCCCCCCGAAAACTCGCCAAACAGCATCACCCTGGCCTTTGAGTCAGGGTTGCCGCGCTGCTGGAGGTTTTGGAGGTCTCGCAAGTTCGATCGGTCCATGGCGAAGATGTAGTCGAACTTGTTGAAGTCGGATGGCGACACCTATCCGATCAAGAGACTCGCGTCAGCTTACTGTTCGTTACGTGGCTCCCCGGCCGACGCGCTCGGGGTGGGAGGGGTAGCGCGCCGAAGGTTCGAGAGGAAACAGCCGTCGTACCTTGCGACCGGAATGGCGGTAATCCGTGATACCGTGGTCTTCAAGCGTCGCCATCGTCCTGGAGTCTGGGGGGTCGCCGACATGATAGGCAGCTGATTATCCCGTCGTTCTTGTGTCAGCCGGCTGCGCAACAAAAAATACCGAGACTTGAATCCATGACGTATTCGTCCGTACCTGTACCGCAAGAATCCACCTTGGCGATGAGGCCCTTGTACGGCGGCTTCTGCGCAATGTTGCGGAACACGCCCTCGGCCATGGTCGAGCGGCAGATGTTGCCAAGGCAAACGAAGAGGACTGATACCGGCTGTTCCGTCATGTTTGGCAGCGCTGGGTTTTGGATGAGTGAGCGGGAGGGTTCTTTATCGCGTTGGGGAAGCTGACTTTGTCCAAGGACCGACCGAATGCCCCGCGGTGTAGCCTATCTACGTACCTAGGTAGGTAGCTACGGGGGTAGATGGAGGGGCAGCGATGCACCGTAGCATCCGTCGATCTTTGCACAGTATGCACTGTGAGTGGATCTTTCGATTTCGATCTCGTTACTCCGTACTCCGTACCAAGCAGCAATTCCGACCTCCTTGGGTCCCCACCTGATTTTCCCTACCTAGTTAGTTTCCACTTCCTTCCCAATCATCATCATGTCGACGTTCAACTCGCTCACAGTCGTTGTATGTTCCGAATCTGCACCCGTTCTGCACTCGGTGGCAAAAACGTGTCGTCTACGACTGGTCTAGGGCTCTGAGAAACCTAGACAATTGCGTCTCCCGTCTCCCGACTCCCGCCCTCATCCTTATCCTGCTCGCGATGAAAAACCCGCTTTCGCTTACCATCTCACACCCAAGTCCCGACCTCCTTTGAAGCATAGGGCTTGGTCAAGCGATGGCCTACTCTCGGCAATATAGCCGAATGGAAATCATTCGTGAGCCTGGCGCGGATGGAGTTGTCGTTCTAGAGGCAGCGAATGCAGCAAAGTCGGGAGAGCAAGCGACCTGCTGACCAAAAATCCAACCATGATGACATTGACTTTCAGCCCTTTTAGACAGCAGACGAAAGCAGCGGCGGCGCCGTCAGTGGTATCAACCAATGGAACTCGCCGGAATGTCTGTCGAGAATAAATGCCATCTGCACCACCAAGGTTGGACCCTATTATCAACGTGCAGCCTCTACTCCGGATTGCTCTAGAGCACCGACTGAACGAATATATATGGCAGCATGCCATCTCGGCTGGTCCTCCCGATCCGTTTCTTGGTCTCGGTATAGTCCCAGAGACTGATATCTCCGCCCAAGTAGCAGAGCTGTAATCCACCTGCAGCGTCGGCCATTCATTCGAACTCCAACACCGGCGGAACAACTGATCCGGGAAGACGCGCCTTGGCAATGGTCATGACCACTATGCCAGAGCCAACCACACCACGTGATGTCGAATCACTGCCTCGGATTTGATGAATCGCTCTCGGCTGTCTCTGACTTTCCGTTTGCATTCCTTTCCGTTCATAGGGACAACACGACAACCGACCATTCCATATTTATGCCAAGACCGCCATTGCTTTCACCTGTCGGCGAAGCCCTGAACATTTAGCTCCAGCTACCTCGGCGAGGGAACAATAAATCCTGGATATTGCTTGAAATTGACAAAGCCACGCTTGCGGATCACCTCGGGAACGCTCAAGGGGCCATCTTCATTTGGGCGAGGTGCTTTCGGATACCGTTGTTTCCCACACAGGTAGACCATATCACGTTTTCCAATGCGACTCGCATGGATGGATCCCGCGTTTCATTTAGCAAGCGACAGCGGCATGCCAACATTCACATTCAGAGCGAAAGCCCTGAAGAAAGCGGTGACGCCACTCTTGATGATTACAGTTTGCCCTCACAATTGAAATACCAAGCGAGCGGATCGGGCAAGGTAGGGCTACGCCAAAACCTATGAGCTGACGACAAAAAGGTGAGATGGCAATCTCCTACAAGCAATAGATTCGACGGCATGATCTAGAATAGGTTAGCGGTAGGCCTGCCTACATTGCATCACCCCGACCAGTGGCAACTAGACAGCAGCTCTTGCTGCAGAGATAAAGCGAGTTCCACAAGAGCCCCTATCATCCCATCATCAAGTTAAGGGTCCAGGTGAGATGGTGAATGACGGCTAATGCAGGTGTATGTTGCCAACGCGACCCGTCCGCCGGGGAAAGGGTGAATATGATTGGTCAGGCATCTCGACCATCCTTCTGATCTGCATTATTGACAGGGGTCTACAGGAAGCTTACATGATGCCGGACGAGCTTAATCGACGTTCCCTACGCCAAAATGTCTCAAACCACAGGCTGAGATGGTTAACGACATGTCTGCCACATCCAAGGCACAAAGGTTATCGGGAGACGCATTCTTCTCTAGATCCTAGACTTCCTCGGAGAAACAAAAAACCATCTCTGCACGGTCATTCGGCCATTCCGCTTTGCAAAGGCTGTTCGTTGTTCTTCGAAATGTGCCAAGCGGACGTTTGCGGAGGACTGGCTTTAGCTCAAGGGTGGGAAATGGATGCTACTAACTGACCTAGGACCAGGTCTAGCCGCCTTTGTGCTATTGAGCCTCGACTAGCGCCTCAGCCTGCTACATAGCAGTAGAGAAGCAATGGAGGAAAACCACCGGGCCAGTCTAGGCAGCCCATCCCACCAGATGGCAGATGCCTCATGCTCAGGACGCCGTGGCAACATTAAGCCGATAGTCTACAAGCTACCAGAGACGAGTCGACATAGATTGCACGGACATCAACTCGGGCCGACGGGACCTCTTGGCCTTGTTCACTTCACTTGCGCCCTGCGATCTTTTCCGCTATCGAGACCGCGCCTTTACCTAATCCGGGATGCAAGATATCTACGGCGGGCTGGCGTTGACCGCATCTTGACGGTGTTGGGAAGCCTCGAGTAGACGACCTGGCTGGACGCGTCCATTTCGGCGTTCATTTGCTGCTTAGACTGCAGCGTAACGGACTCGAAGATGGTCTTGTCTATAAGAGCACCATGGCCCCTCGGCTGACTAGCTTACGGTTGATAGCAACAAGCTGTGTTATAACATCTACACCTCACGCTCTACCCACACTCTCATCGCAGCATCTATCAGCCCATTCCCGGCCACTATCGCCCAGATTCCGAAGCCCATCTATCAACACTTGCCAAGATGAAGCACACCGCCATCACTTCCCTGCTCGTCGCCATCGTCGCTGCCGACACGATTAACCAGCTTGTCGACCAGATCCCCACCTGCGCCGTCACTTGTATCAGCGACCAAGCAAATGCGGTCGGGTGCGACATTACAAATTTTGCCTGTTCGTGCGGAAAGATTTCGGAGCTGACCCCCAAAGTCGTCTCGTGCCTCGCCACATCCGGTTGCAGCACTGCAGATCAAGCCAGTACGTTTGCCACCCTCGTTTCGATCGCCGTCGATTCTCTTGGGGGACTCCTGAGCAGCCAACTAACGTGTGTAACCTACAGAGGTCTTCCAGATCACACCTCAGATTTGCGCTCAAATCGGCCAGAACACCACCACCGCCACCGCCGCCGCCAACGCCAGTAGCCCGACGGCAACCGGGGCCATGTCGACCGCGGTACCCGCCGCCGCTGGCAAGGTGCAGGCTGCTGGCTGGGCCGGTGTCATCGCCGCCGCCGCCGCTGCCGCCGCTTGGGCTCTTTGAAGCCCTGTTTGCCATGCGCATCATTCGAGTGGATTTTGTACAACCTGCTCTTTCTTCCAATCCCATTCATGGAGGTCGTCTGGGAGGGTAAGCGGTGTTGAGGAGTTTATCAGGCAAAGGGGGGGGAGGAAAAAGAAATCATCAAATGTGTATCTGAGAATGGAATTTATGTATAATTGATGCGCACGCACGCATGTCTAGCTCTATCGGCAGGTGTAGCAAACAACCCGTTCAAACAAAACAACCATGCCCCCCTCAGGTGCGAGAGACTTCCCACACATGTAATGTGGCCCTGCCCTTGTTTGGCTTGGCCAGGTCCTTGTACGGCCAAAAAGTTCCCAACCCTAGTCTATCTATATTCCAGGCAAAATTTCTATCGGGTATCAATCGTCCCTCGCCCTGCCCGCCCGCTTCTGCTCCTCCCCCGCCTTCACCACGCGACCCGGCGACTAGCCGCCAAACTTGGCCAGCGCGCTGCCGTCGCCGCCGTCGGCGCCGTCGAGCCAGCCGTGCAGGTCGTCCATGCTGGCGAAGCGGGCGGCGTACTTCATGCCCTCGCGGCGCCTCTTCTCGACCATCCTCCAGTCCCAGGCGCCGTCGTCGGCGACGTCGCTCAGGTCGACGTCCTCGTCGCCGACGCCGTTGGGGCCGCCCTGCCAGCCGCCGTCGGGGCGCTGGGGCAGCAGCTCGCTCTCCTCGAGGGCGACGGCCGGGTGGACGGTGAGGCGGCCGATCTTGAAGACGTACTTGCTCACGCCGGTGGCGTAGATCTTCTTCTCCCAGTCCTTGCTGTCGGCGTTGGCGTTGGCTGCGCCGCCGCCGGGGCCGCGGCGCACGCGGGCGGTGCCGAACTTGGGGTCGAGCCACTCGGTCGGGCGGGCGGTGCCCTTGGGGACGAAGTGGGTGACGATGTAGAGCCACTTGCGGTCCCAGGCGAGGACGCGGGACCACATCTCGTAGGGGGCGTAGGCGGTGATCTCGCGGCGGAAGGAGCAGTGGACGGCGCCGAGCATGATGCCGAGGGGGCCGCGGGCGGGCTTGCCCGAGGCCGGGTCGAGGACGAGGCCGGTGGTGGCGTTGTGGGCGAGGCGGCGGAAGCCGGGGCGGAGGAGGTAGGTGCACAGGTGGGTGCGGGAGACGTCGAGGTCGGCGAAGTAGGTCGAGTTGGACTTGTGGATGTTGTAGTCGATCTCCGTGATGGGCGCGTGGGACTGGCTGATCATGGGGCGGAAGAGGGAGCGCGGGCCGAGGCGGGGGGACTTGCGGATGAAGAGGTGGTAGATGATGGCGGACCACACGCGGTACTGTGGACATGGAACATGTTTTGTCAGTTCGGGATGCCCCCCTTTCTCTCTTTCTCTTTCTCTCTCTCTCTCTCTCTCTCTCTCTCTTTTCTCATATAAGCTTCTCCGGGGGAGGGAAGAACGTACGGTCCAGACAAAGGGCATGTTCTTGAGGTTCAGCAGGGCGAAGAAGAGCATCAGGATGCGGCTGACGCGGCCGGGGCCGGTGAAGAAGTTGGCGAGGAGGACGCGCCAGTGGACGCGGTAGGCGGCGTAGGCCAGCCCGCCGGCCGTGGCGAGGCGGACGAAGCGCACGACGCGGACGGGGACGCGGTCCAGGTCGGCCTCGGTGCGGGTCGCCTTCGCGATTGCGGACGCCATTGCGAGGGGAGTGTCGAGGTCAGGTCCGGAGGGGGGGATAACCCTTGCGATGGATTCTTATGTCTGTCTGTCTGCTTTTGTTCAGGACGACGCGAGAGAAGACGGGCTGGGGGATCTCCTCGTCTTGTCCGCGACGGCGGCGGTGGCGGCGGGCCGTCGGGGAGGAGGAGGGCGAGAAGGGAGCACGCGCTGACGGACGGCGCCGAGGAGCAGGACGACGAGGACGAAGGCCCAGAGCGGTAGGGATCGGAGGTGGCACCAGAGCGTGCTGGAGCATTGAGCAAGGAGGGAGGGAGAGGGTGGCATTGGAGGGACGGGGGGGGGGGGGGGTTTCTGGATTTATTAAAAATCCGGCGAGAACGCGGACCGACGGTTCGCAATGCGCGGCGGCGCGATTGTCCTTATCCACCCACCCGGTCGGTCGATCGGTCGTTCGGTCCGTTCTAGGTAAGGTAAGGGGTGATTGGCCTCCTCTTCTTTTCCCTTCTTCCCAACTCACTTTTCCCCCCTTGGATTTGCGAATATTGCGGGTCCCTCTCGCCGGGGTGCCGTCACGTCGTTGGGGTGTCGCGCGCCCCGTGTGGTTGCTTCTGTTGGGTCGGGGGGCGTGCGGTGCGGTTCTCTGGCTGGCGCATTCGAAGCCGTTATCACAGCAAGATTTGGATGGCCCCCCACTCCCTGGACTGGGTTCAATGGCTTTGGGTGCAAGTGACGGTGTGGGAAGGTTTGGGATGGTGTCGTGGTCTTGGTGCCGTGGTCTTGGTGCCGTGGTACCTGGACGGGCTTGTCTTGGTGTGTGTGTGTGTGCTGGCTCCAATTGGAGCTCGTGGTGGTACATGCTGGGCCTCGGCTCGCCCCTTGAACATTCGTTCATTTGGAATTTTCTCTCGGGGAATGGACCATGCATGTCATGTCACTCTGGGCCTCGGCCGCACTGGCTTTTCTTTCTTTGGTGCCTACGGAGGATCGGATTGATTAGCAGAGTTGCGCTGGACTCGGGTCCCTCGGAGACCCGAGCCTTTTGCTTGGTTGAAAGCATGAAGGACGGACACACACCCACGTCAGGCTCATTTTATGGCGAGTTGCGTCGTGGGATTTACCCGGGTGTGCAGTGAAGTGAGTGTGTGTGTCACTTGGATCTGGCAGGTAATCTAACCCAACGCCGTCGCTGCATGAAGACACACGCGCTAGCCAGCATCTAGCCCTCAAGCCCCATCATGCTCTTCGGCTTTCGGGCGACGGCTCGTTATTAACTCACCCGACTTTGCAATGCGGGCGGAGGCCGCTTTCGGTATATGGTCCCGGCCGGGACGCGGCGGCTTTTTGAAGGGGGGCCTTCAGCTCCGGTTCGCGCACGGCCGCTCCGGGATCCCGGAGTCATGGGCTTGTTCAAATGGTTAACTACGCTGTCCATGACTAGCTTATCTCGGCATCATGATTTGAAAACTGGCCAATTGCCTAACATATTGCAGCGGTAAAATCTGATCAGACAAACCTGACAGGTTGCTGTACATACTGACAGAAAGAGAACACTAGCTACTCCTCGCCTCTAGAGTCTTGCCAATCTTCCTCCAGCCTCTGTTCAAGACGGACCAGGTAGTCGTCGGGAAGAAGACTTCGCCAAGTGAACTCCAGGTCTTCCCGGCTTCCCAGCGGCCCTTTGCTCGCAGCCACTCCGGCCGGGTTCGTTAGCTCCAGCTTGGCTAGCTTTTCCCGCCCCCATATCGCAAGGCCCAATTTCCGAAACGGCCAGAATTCGACACCGCGTATAGGAGAGCGCGGGTTGGTGTGGAGATGGCCGAAAAACGCCCATGCCGTAGGCGGGGTGTTCAACCGCCTGGTCCAGCCCGGCCAGGCATCCGTCGGGGGCGCCTGGCATAATACTGGCCATGAAGGGGCCGAGCCGTTGCCTGTTGGCGGGTCCGGAAGCCTCATGTCGCAGTCTTGAAGGGCAAAGCGTTCTTCTGGTTTGGTTGTGTATTCGCGCACGAAATCCACCACGGTGAGCAGCTCCTCCAGCTGTGGACCCCAGACATCGAAGAAGTCTTCAGGTGTCATGTCAGCGGCCTCCCGCTTGTCTCGTTCGGACCACCTAGTGCGATCCTCGGATGATGCTGTTTTCAGCTCGTGAAACACCTGAAGCCTCCAGAGCCCGCGCATCACACGTTGCTCTTCGATCCATGTTGGCGGGCCCACGTCTCGAGGCCGATAAGGGATGCCATCGGAGCGTTCCTCCCAGGGCTTCGATGTCATCCCACAGGATGAGCCTCCCCGCTCAGTTCTGTGAGATGGCGTGATCGAGAGGCATCTTTCGCGGTAGCTGGCAATGCAAAGCGAGGTCAGGCAAGCTATGCGCCGGGCAATCAAGAGCAATTTCCTGACGCCCCCAAGCTCCTTCTCACCGCTGCATGTCTGACTGAGAGGCGGGGCCAAAGGGAAATACTCCTTGTCATCCGCCGCGGGACGGATGTACTGGCCCAGGAAGGCTTGGAAAGAAGGCGCTATTGGACTGCTCGGTGTTGACGTGCGTATAACCCCCACGAGCCGGATGAGTTGATGGATTTGCGGAGGCACAGACCGGGCAAGGACTCGCTCCAGGACCTCGGCGCCGACTGCTGTGTAGAGGCGGCAAGCGGCAGGAGACGCTCGAATGAGTTGATACAGAGCCCTGGCGTCGGGTAGTTCGGCAAGTATCAAGATGAGTATCTCTCTTGGAAGGACATCCAAAGAGACAGTTGGAGGGCATGCGGCCATTGAATGAGATCATCGACAAGGGCCGATTCCGGTGGTCAAATGGTGATCAGGTTGACGCTGCTTGACCAAGCTGGGAAATCTGACAGCATGTGTCGAGGGGCTGACTTGTATACCATCCCCTCCCCCTTGCAGCTCGGGCCATACCGTATATGTGCATCTTGGCGGTGCTCACGTGAGACACATGAGATGGTGTTTTAGGAGGCGGTTGAAAACTTGCCGCAGCGGACAGTATGCATATGCAAGCAGGATCTGTGTAACTGCATGCATGCTCTGTGATTTCAATCAGTGATTAATTCGCTCGAATGTTGTTGTCTGCAGTAAGGGTACGGCCGTGATGTAACTTTAATCGGAGAGTGTTGCCTGATCAAACGACGAGACAAAGCTGCCAATATGACTCTTTATACATAATTAAGTTATTAGCTGGCTTATCGTTCTTGGCGTCAGTCAGGAACGTGCCTGGTCAGTGGTCACTTCGCTTTACCATCGCGAAAGACGACCATGTGCCGAGTCTCGTGGGTGTGCATTGCCACACACGGGTTTCCCGCGCCCAACGAGCTCCTTTTTCAATTTCTCCAACGAATAAGTCGGGGGAGAAGGCTTCACCGTCGGATCTCTTGGCAAATCGTAGCCCTTAGGAGTCCTTGAGGCCTGTGAGAAAGATCTGTGTAATAGCCAGTTTCGACTTTCGCGGTGACCCGGGCGGCAAAATGACTGGAGGGAATGCGCTGTGAAAGGAGTACCACGGCCAACGGGACTTTGGAAAGGTTTCTGGGACTTTAATGTCGGCGGTATCACTTGCTCGGGACAATTTCACAACTCTCTGTGGTGAGTTGTAAATATATGCCTTCCTATGCATTTATAGCCTGTGGCAAAACTGACTGATTCTAATGCACTGAGTGCAGAATACGTCAGAGACAAGACATAACATAATAACAAGTAAGGGGGAAAAAAAACTAACTCTGAATATTGCAGCCTCAATTTTGTCCTTGTATGTTATGGGCCGTTGCCATTTTGAATCACCCGCGGGTATTCAACTTCACCTGATACAGGTAAATCAAAGTACTCAAAGGGTTATACCTGGAACAGTCAAGTCGCACCACGTTCCATCCGCTCCCAACTAAACTCTTTCCGCCTCTTCCTCGCGAGTTTCGTCATTTCGCCGCTCGTCTCCTCCGCCCACTTGCTGCCCAGCGCATCCAGGTCATCCACCCCCTCCTTCGCCGCGAGTTCCTCTGCGAACCTGACCTGTGCCTCGTTCAGCGAGTCCTGGTGTAGCTGCATGTCGCCCTGGAACGGCCCACACGTGAACCGGATCTTCATCCACAGGGGCGGCAACGCCCTCATCTTGCTGGTCGAGAACCTCATCCACTTCATCCACATCTTTATCTTCTGCTCCTCGGTCTTGCCGTCCAGCACCATACCCTCCTGTTCTTCAAAGTAACTCGGGTCCACATTCAAGATGGCCGTGAAACGTCGCAGCTTGGGGAAGTAGGACTTGAACAGGTACGCGTCACGGATCACTATGTGCCACAGCTCGCCGGCGTAGTGCTTCAAGGGATCGTACCTCTCGTACCACGCGTTGTATTCGCCGTACTGCCTGCAGCACATCTGCAGCGCCTGCGCGTGTGCGGCCGGGAACTTGTCAAGAACCTTTAGGGGACCCCCCTCGAGCCGCGGCTCGGAGCCGATTTCGACCTGGTTGTAGCGGTGGAAGACCTCCAAGGCCTCTTGGTAGACTTGCCGGCATGTTTGGAACAGCGACACGACGTCTTCGCTGGCGAGGAAGGGCCATCGCGCCGACGCGCCGCGACTGTAGTAGGCTTGGTTTTCGCGGTAGAGGTAATAATAGTAGATCCTATCACGGACCTCGCGGGGGCAGGAGAAGATGGCGGGAACGGTTCCTTCGCTGTTGAGGGACGGAACACACGCGGGTGACGAGGTCCAAGGCTTGGTGGACCTGTCCTCTTCGGCGATGAGAATCGAGCCCAGGGCCGATTGCAGCTCGTCAATTGCAGACGGCTCGGCCTCGGAAGACGATGCTGGAGGTCCATCATATTCAGGGAAATCGAGCGGATAGTCGAGGGCCTCCATGAGCGAATGCAATTCTTTATGGGACCGTCGTATGGATTGGTTTCTTCCATAGTCTTCCTGCACACAGCGCAACAACGCCACTACATATACAGCAAACCTCAGCCCCACAGTGAGAAGCACAGTACAGTCGTGGTGGAACTTTTCTACTAGTCACGGGGATGAAACTGGCGTTACAGCTCCTCACCAGCGTTATGGATAAGAACCAAGTGACGGCGGACATGGGGCCCGGGTCTTGGGTTACCTCAAATAGACAAGAACCACCTCGCACTGCAACACTGCAACCAGGTGACACGTGACATGCGGCGCGCGAAGCGGGTGTCGGCTATCTTCCCAAAGGTGAACGGGGCGTTGAAACACTGACGAGTCAATGCGCTTCCGACTTTTAGAGGGGGTGATAATATGGGCAATGGGGTTTTTGTGTTTCAAGAGTTCCTTGGTTCTAATCCAAACCCGTACTCATGCTTTTCTTGGGTAGGACCAGCAATGAACAAATTGAGTTACCCCACCGGTTCGTGGAGGCCATCGGGCGAATGATGGATTTGCCGATGGACAAGAGATCCACCTAAGCGAGTTTATTCCAGCGACTGACGTCTGGGGCTATGCGATGGACCTGGCTGGGTTGACATCTCTGCCGGGCTGGTATCTCGGCCGCTTATTGTGGTAGACCCAGCTAGATCAAGAGAGCGTGGAGTTGGTTGAAGAGATTCGGCGGCGAGATGGCATAGGCATTTGTTGTGCTGCTCACTCCATACCTCCTACGCTCCGGATGGCCCTCCGATTGGCTATAATGCGAACCACCCTCCTGTACCATCTCCCTTCTCGGGCTCTGCCGGGAGGTGATGGCCGAGGTCGAGTGCGACTTCGTCTCGCGCGCAAACCGCGACGGATGGAGGACTCTTGTGGAATGGATAGACATACAGAGCCCTTCCTGGTCCCGTGAGCTCACATAAAAGGGACTTGTGTTCACACCGGCTCCATAGACTCGCACGTGAGGAACGGGCCATCCAGGACAGCCCGGAGCCACGACTTCCGCACAAGCGCATCCTCTACCTCTACCGCCGACGGCGGGAACGGTCCTCTCCGCGTGAGGGGAGCCCAGCAGGCCACGGCGTCCCTCACGGAGACCCGGGGCGCATCCGCCCAGGGGACCAGCGCTTCAAGCGGCGCGTCGAGGCGGGCGCGCTCGTGACCGAGACCCTCGTTCAAACGGCCGCCCGACCGCTCGGAGGCGGGTGCTTTCCCACCATCGAGACTGCCCGCCGGGGGTTTTGCCGCCGATGACATGGACATCGCGGACTGCGTGCGCCGGGGGCGACGGAGGCGACGTGGGACTTCATCGGCGCCCCGCAGCCGTACCATCGTCGGTGTGCCCGTGAAGGTTCCGCGGCAGCACGCCGCCCCGAGGCATACATGGTGCCGACGCCGCCGGGCGGCTCGCGGCGCTGCAGCGTCCCGCCTATCCGGAGCCGGTGGGGCCGGATCGGCCGGGGCGGATGGCTCGTGCGGCACAGGGCCAGCGGACCCATGGTCCTCCGAGCACCGGCGCGAGACATGGTAACATACAGGTTGTTCTTGTAAGGTAGGTAGGTATTTAGTTAGATTTAATAACCGGTTCGTCCTCGACTGTCAAAAAATTAATAAATTTGGTGCATCACATCTGCATTAGGGCGTCTCCAATTCCCGTCTTCGACCCCCAATGAAGTGTCCCCCTCCCGTCGCCTGGACCAGTTACAGCGCTAGCAAACACCTAAACACCCGACTCTTCTGACCCAATCGTCTCCAAGCACCTGCACCACCACCAAACACCTTCCCCCAGCTGCCGGTCCTTGCGTGACTCTTTCCAAAGCCATTCCTCCCCCTTCCCCCCCTTGCAACGACCAGACAAAACGAAACCCGACTTCTTCCCTGCGGCTTGGCTTGGGCTGCTGGGCTTCGAACTTCTGGAAACGCGTTTTCCTCCCGTGTTGCGATGCGCTGGGGAAACAAACACACGTCCCAGTCATCCACCGTGACTCCTCCTGCATGGCGTGCCACGCCGGTGGGTGTGGGGGGGGGGGGGGGGGGTTGAATAGCCATCCACCATCCACCATCCACCACCAAACCAACTCCCCCCCCCCTTTTTGTTTGCCCTTTTTCGCGTCAGTACCGAGTAGCATTCCGAGGTGATTCTAGATAGTTGGGGCTGCCAGGATGACGAGGGAAAAAAAAAGAAGATAAAAAAACAGACACATGCCGTGCCGGTCCTGCCACGCACTTGCCTCTCTCTCTCCCTCCTTGTTTCCTCGCCCTCCTTTTCTTCATTGACGTCGATGACGCTGGCCGTGTCGTAGTCCCCTCTCCTCCCCCTTGCCCAGTCTCTTGGATTCTTCGATTCCATTCAGTTACTTCCCGCTTCTCTTCCATTCGCACAAGGTCTCTGTGTGATTTAACTTGACACTGAGAAAAACTCTCAAGAGCCGGTCTCACTACTCAGCTACCGGTTCATAAACACCATCTTACCCTCACAGGCTAACCGCGCCCCCCCTAAAACCCCATCAACGCCCGTCACCAAAATTGCAAGCCAACATGCGCCGCCCTCTCTCGTTCCTCCTCATCCTCTTCGCCTCCTCGGCCGCCGCCCTCCCGGCGGCGCCAGCCACACCGACAGCTCCGCCGCCCACCTGCACGGATCCGTCAGACTCGCCCGGCTCGCCGTTCCTGCGGCCGCCAGCCGAACCGTTCCTCCCGACCGCCGCACCGGTCGCGACGGAGGCCGCCCCCACGGGCCCCGGCCCGGCCCCGGCCCCGACCCCAATCTACTCGACCCTGCCCCGCCAAGGTCGCCTCTCGACGAACTCCTCGTCCCCCGCCGCAAACTCCACCGTCCCCTGCGCCGACGCCGCCTCCCGCAGGCCGCTCCGTCTGGACCCGGCCCGGTTCCACCGCAGGCCTCCCCAAGACCCCGCCGTCACGCCGACTTCCGCCTCCGCCTCCGCGTCTCTCGCCGTCCCCGCCGTCGCCATCGCAGCCGCAGCCGCCGCCGTCGAGACGCCCGCGGACTCCGGCCCCCGGGACTACGCCTCCCTCCTCCCGCCCGCCCCCGGCGTCACCCCGCGCCCGGAGCCGAACCTCGCCGAGATGGGGTACTACCAGACGACCTACTACTCCTGCGTGACGCAGGAGGCCTCGGTCCACTGCGGCTGGCACAGGCCCATCATGGTCGCGCCAGCCAACAACGCCGCCGCCGCCGGGTCCTCCTCCCCGGGTCGGCGGACGGGGACATGGATGCTCGTCGTCGGCCTGGCCGCCGTTCTTCTGGCGGGCTGAGAGAGAGGACCGAAGAACCCTCTCCTGGTTTTTGATAATGATAATGATGATAATAATGACGATGATGAGGATACACATCAGTGGGAAGTATCTCCGGCAAGGGACAGGGGAGGACCAGTGAAGGCCTCGCAAAAACCGCCGCCTTGTGCGGCCCTGCCCGGGACATTTACTAGCGCGGCTCCCGACGCAGGCTCCCCCCCCCCCTTCGGCGTCACCGAAAGAACCCCGCGCGGCGCGCACGCGCATCGGCACTTGTTGGACAGAGAGCCGTTGACATGGCCCCCTGGCGAGAAAAAATGTGATCAACGATGGATGACGGATGACTGATGACGGGTTGCCCAGCTGGCTGGGCAGGGAACGAACACGATGATATGGCTGGGTACAAAACATGCCCCCCATGTGTTCTCACGGCGATGTTGTAATTAAATAAGTAAATAAGAAAAAAAAGGGCCTGCACTCTTTCTTTCCACGAGAACGGCGAGAAGGTGGGATTTCATACAATTCCTTGTACATCGTTCCAATACAAACTTATAGAGAAAAGATAAAAAAAGGGGGGGAGGGGAAGGGGGCCAAGGAGAAAAAACAAAATACAAAAAACAAAAAACACCACCAGCCTATTTTTTGGCCCCGTCCCAAACCACGTTCTTTTCTTTTCGCCTTCTAAGAACTTCGGGTATTTTTCAGAACGACAACATGGAATGACACCAGAGAAAACGAAAACATGTAGGACGAGACACAAGCATAAAAAGACACAGCCAGCAGCCCAATAAAAAACCTATGATGGATGTATGTGGGAAAGGCCGTTCCTCCCCTTGCCTTTCCTTCGGCCCTCCTTCTGCCCCTCCCTTTCCATTTTCTCTCCGTATCGGCGTAGTTAATAACGTTACATTGAGAGTTTGGGTGGCGAAGAAGAAAGAGAGCTGTAGGCGAGTTGGAGGACCCGGTGCTGCCGATTATTAGTACGAGGAACCAATAGTCCTTCAGGGCGGTCATCGGCAGCGCGCTCTTCCGGAGGCATCTTTTCCTGAGCCCATAGCCCGGGCCGCGACGGGTTATCAGATAGGTGATAAACAGTCTAGTATCCGGGCGGATTCGGTTCGGGGGGACGGTCGATGCCTCGCTATGTAATCTGGAGTGACGCACAGATTGGGGAGGGTGAGATGGGGCTGAGCGGACGGGTGGGTAGGTGGGTAGTTCCGGTCGGCGAGTCGGTGAGTCGTAGAGGATGGGGATTGTGATGATGAGGCATATCCGTCGTCTTGTCGTTTACTTCTTGGCCGGAGCGGGGGGTGCCTTGACGTTATTGGACAGCCAGGCCAGGCCTTCGAGCAGGCCCTCACCCGTAGTCGCGCAACTGGGCACGACGTACCAGACCTTGTCTTTCAACTTGGAGAGCGAGAGGGCCTCGGTGACTTCTTGCGGCTTCATGGCTGTGGTAAAAACGTGCGTTAGCGACTTGCTTGCCGTTGAGGAGAGCAGCAGTCAGTCTCAGCGGCGGCGGTCCGGGTCCGCATGAGGGGGAGGAGGAGGAGGAGGGGCGGTGGTGTCAAACTTACCGCCGTTGATATCCTGTTTGTTCGCAAACACCAGTAGCAAGCTGTCCTTCATCTCGCGGTCGTTGATGATCCTGTGCAGTTCCGACTTGGCCTCGTCGATTCTTGCGCGATCAGACGAGTCAATGACGAAGATCAGACCTTGGGTTCCTGAGCAAAGGGGGGGGCGTCTCGTCAGCGCAATTGTTCAAACGGCAAAAGGAGGGGAGCATTCGCTCGGGCGAGGCAAAGGGAGAGGGGGAGAGGAGCAAAGCGGAGGCGGCAAAGACTCACCGCTAAAGTAATGTCTCCAGAGGGGACGGATCTTGTCTTGGCCACCGACGTCCCAGACGTTAAACTTGACGTTCTTGTAGGTGACGGTCTCGACGTTGAAGCCGACGGTGGGGATAGTGGTGACGTCTTGGCCGAGCTTGAGTTTGTACAGGATGGTGGTCTTGCCGGCGGCGTCGAGACCCAGCATCAGCAGGCGCATCTCCTTTGATCCGAAGATCTTGCCCATCATCTTGGAGAGTTGACCACCCATTGCGACGGTCGAGGGTGGGTAATGGGTATGGCGTGTTGCGTACAGAAGTCAGAATGTGGATGTATGTCGAAGGTGTCGGTCGTGGGCGGGCGTGTCGTGACGCGGTGTCGGACTTAAAGGGGATGTCGCAACGTGGTAGGGTGGGTCGCTCCCTCTGATGACTTGTGTTAAAATGCGGTGACGGCAGGCCTATCAAGGGTTCGGGCGGATGCTGCGCGTATGAATGATTGAACCGCAAAGGCGCTGCGCGGTTGTCGGGGTGAGAGGATTGTAATTGGGCGGTAGACAAGAGGGAGAGAGAGAGAGAGAGAGAGAGAGAGAGAGAGAGAGAGTATGTATGTGAGAGGTGCAAGTGTTGTGGTTGAAGAAGATGTCGCAGAGGAGAGAGAAGAGGGAGGAAAAGAAAAAAAGAAAAAGAAAAAAAAGGAAGCAGCCTTGCGATTTGACACTGGCGCGCCCCGATGGCTGTCGAGGATCGGAGGTTGGGGGAGGGGGTCAAATGCAGTTGGGCTCTTTTCTTTTGCTCAGGCATGGGACCTAGTGGACGATTGGCCCCCCTCTCTTGGGAGGGAGCTGGAACGGGGAATTGGTGGTGGTACTAGGACTGGGGACGTGGGCCGAGACGTGTTGGACATGGGGGATGGGGCTTGGGGAGGACAGGAACAGGAACAGGTCAGCACACTACAAGTATCATAACAGGCCAATTGACAAGTATATTTGGAGCGAGATTAATGCTAACCGTCGTCCGAAACAAAAGCTCAGCACGAGAGTGTACCGAACGTGTATATTCGTGGAGACGTGTGCCCATGCCTTATCCCAAGGTACCTACCTCCTTTTACCTTAGCTTACCTTAGCTTACCTACTCGGTCGATTAGAAACGCTGTGCTCGTCTAGCGCTGCCGTTAGGAATGAGGAACCCCGTCTTGCCTCACTCATGCGTTTCAACGTTTGCTGGAAGGTGGGGGGGGGCGAGAGGGATGGAGGCTCCCTTCCACTTCATTCAGTCCTACCTAAGGTAGGTGGGTAGGCAAGGTAGGGTCAGGCAAGTAAGCGAGTGAGCGAGCGCTCGTACTTTGTAATCATCAACCATGGGCACGGTTACATCAATGATCAGATGCCTTGCCTCGGATGACCGCTTGTGGTTTTTTTTTTTTTTTTTTCTCTTCTTCTTTTTCTTTTCTCTCTCCTGGGGCCCCGCGTCCAACTGTGATGGCTAATCACGGAGAACGGAGAGGAGAGATTGGACCATTGAATTATTAGACCATGCAGCAATGCAAGGCACATACATGTGTGTGTGTGTGTGTGTACATGCACAATGAGTGGCAGGAGGCCATGCAATGCATGCTTTGCCAAAGCATGCACGGAAGCTAAGTACGGATGGAGACTCTCTCTCTCTCTCTCTCTCTCTCTCTCTCTCCTGCGAAGAGGCAAGGAATTCGTAAAGGTACACACCGTACTTGTACGGAAACCTACTTCGTAAAGAGTATCCGTAATTATGGGACCTTCCTTTCCTTCCATCCTTCTGTCCTCTCACCCTCCTCCCCCCCCCTTCCCCCGATCCGTCCGTTTCTCTCTCTCTCTCTCTCTCTCTCTCTCTCTCTCTCTCTCTCTCTCTCTCTCGCTTCACAGTTGTTTCTCTCCCTTCACCCACGTTTGTCACCCCCCTTGGCTGCGCCCGACCAACTAACTGGTCCATCTTGACTCTTGGCCCGGAGATTCGTTGCGGGTAGGAGGTACGTACTGGGAACCACACACACACACAAACGCAAACCCGCCGGCACCTTTCCATTCCGCACGGGGACGAGGAAACTGCACCGGACCAATGAGCTGTCCCGTGTACCTTTTTTGGAGGTGGATTTAGGGACCCAAGGCATCTCCAAAAAAGAAAAAGTGGGATACCTCCAAAGGGTCCTGCTCTCGTTTGGGAGTAGCTTCATCCGCCGTGCTGCTGATGTCTCTCCCTTTCTCTGTCTTTCTCTCCAACGGGCTGCCCGTTGGAGCCAAAAACTGCTCTGCTCATCTCCTGCACGTCCCCTCTCCAATTTCTCCTTTTGGCTTCTCCGCGCTTACGACTCGCAACTCGTCGACCTTGATCCGAGGCCCCCTCCCCTCCACCAGTTCCCCCGATGCACTTCGCTCTTGGTAGCCTATCCCCCCCTTCAGCCTTTGCTGCCATGGCATCTGCTCCTCCGGCCAATGGGCATATTTAGCGACCTGCAGGCAACGTAGCCGGCGCGGCATTCCACGAGTGCACGTGCCATGCCGGAGTCAGGGGGGGGGGGGGGGGCCAAATCTGACATTTGACACTTTCCAAGCCAACTGACAAGAAAGTTTGATTGCACCGTCGCCTTGTCCGCGTACTGCGAACAAGAGAGAAAGAGAGGGAAAGAGATATACTAAGGCAGCCAAGGAGCTGTGGTCGTGCCAAGGTCTCGATGAGCGTGTCGACAAGACACACAATACTAAGCCCTTCATATCCGTACCGCCACGAGCGACCCTTTCTATTGTTGCCATGGTTGCCGCTATTCGCCGAGCCGACCCTTGCGTCATAATGCTCGTGGTAAAAACTCCGTTTCGACCCGCCTCGTCATTGTCCCCTTTTTGTTTTGTTTAATGAGGCTTAACGATATGAGATCCTCTCCCATGTCCAGGCCGGTGATCCTTCGGCCAATACGCCGCACCCAACTCAATACTTTAAGCGAACGCCCGCTGATGGCTGTCGCTAGCACAATCCAGAGGAACCCCCCTCTTCCCTCCGCTTTTCGCTCGCTCTCCCTTCTTTGCGTCTCGTGAACCCCCAACCCCCCCCCGGCCGGAAACGCCGCACGGGGCTGCTGGTCACCTAAGGCCGAAATTCCAGCACGTAGCGACGCTCCACCTGATGTGTAGTTGAGGAGTCGTTCTCGCCGTGGAATTTGAGATTGACCGTCTTGCCGTCCGCTTCCGTGCCGACAACGTCTGCCGCGTAAAACGCCGTCGTCTGTGGGTACAGACCGAGTACCATCTTGCCGGCCTCCAGCTTGGCGAGATTGTGCGTCTGGTTCTCGGGCGGGATTGGTATCATGCCCGACGCGAACGTCTTGTATTCCTTCGGCTTGACGTTGTCTTCCGGCTCCACGTCCAGGCACTTGTACCGTCGGCTCTTGCCTTCGCCGATCACGCCGACAACTTCACCTAGTATCCAGTCGTAGGGGGCCTCGCCCTGCTGCGGTTCGTCCTTCTTCCGCTTGAACGCAACCTTGTCGCCCTTTGAGAACGACACCTTGCTGCGCGCTGCCGATGCAGCGCTCGACCCCAGAGCGCCCGAGGACGACCCCGCAGTGTTGGACCCCGTGGACCCCTGCGGCTCGACGCTATCGGCCTTGGGCGGCATGCTGTCTCGGTTACTGCCTCTATCGCCAAACTTGCGCGAGTTGCCGCCGATAGGGCTGGGTACGGGAGAGTCGCCGGCGCCGTCAAAATCGTATAATGCCGCCGCCGCAGCATCTCGGTTGCGCGTCGAGCTGCCGGTCCTTGATGATGTGCTAGTCGCCACAGGAGCCTCGGTGGCTTCCTTGGCTTGCTGTACGGCCTTGAGGATCTTGAGCTGCTCGATAAGGTTTTTAATGTTGTTCGAGTTGTTCTCGGACAGTTTGACTCCCGAGCGACAGTTCTGCTCCATCTTGTTAAGGTCGGAGCCGGTGGGCTTGCCGCCGTCCATGCTCGCGATGGCGGCCTTTTTGTCTAGTTTCAACAGCTCGGCCAGGTTGTCGTTCTCCTGGTTGACGCCGCTTACTATCTCGTGAAACTTTTCCTTTGCCGACTCCCATAGTTGTACCTCCTCGCCGTGGCCACTGCCGTTGTTGCGATTCGAGCCGCGACCGCTACGGTTGCGTTGAGACATCTTGGCCTGGAGTGAGCCCAGAGGGCTGGGCTGGTTGTTGGGCGAATCACGTTTCTTCTAGACACCTGTGACGGGTACACCCAAGCCACTCGCCGTCGTCGTCGTCGTCGTCGTCGTCGTCGCAGGAAGGAATTCGGTGGCGGCGAGCTTTCTCTTGCGACCAGCGGGAAGCAGCCTGTTTGCCTTGGGCGTCGGTTTCTCTGGCATGTTTATGTCAGCCCCGGGGTCGCGTCTGATGTTGGGTTGGAATAGAGCAGTGGGTGTTGAGGAGGAGCAATCCAAAGAGGTGAAGCCTGGATCTGATCTGGGTCGGAAAGATCTAGTCCGCAGCTACTCACAGGATAGGGGAGGAGCGACGTTCACTTGGGCACTACTCTGCCAGCTGCCGCAGGTCCGAGGTCAGATCGAGTCGCGTTAGACAGATAGATGGAGCTTGCCTTGCGCTCTAGGGCTGTTGGGTATCTCTGGGCAAAAAAGAAGCTATGAAAGAAAAATTCAGAGTCGCGTAAAAAGGGGCTAGGTCATGATGCGATCGAAAAAGACACAGTCCACGATTATACAGGTACTTTGAAGCGGGCGAGGTCGTAGACAGGGGACCACGATACGTTGAAGCTACAGACGACGGTCTACCTTGGGTGGGGTTGCAGGTAGCAGAATACAGGCGGTAAGCAGTGGCAGCTGAGGTACCCGTACCTCAGGAAGTGCGGCCGCCGCGCATTCCCAAAGTGGAAAGGTGGAAACTCGGAATGCTAAGTAAGCCAATCAGGTCTTGGCAGTACACCTTCCGCAGAGCGGCCCGACCACTTGCCCGGCCCGTGCTCTAATCATCCATCGCATTGGAGGGGAATCTGGAGCAGGTAGTAAATTCGACGATTAACCCCCTTGGCTCCAGTTTGCGGGGTCTTCCAGAGTGAAGCTCTCCCTGACGTCAAATTCAATGGTGGGGTGAGCGTACGTACGTACTGCCTGCCAACTCTAATACCACGACACAGCTGTTGTTGTTGTCGTCGTCGTCGTCGTCGTCGTCGTCGTCGCCGTCTTCTTCTCTTCTTTTTGAGTCTTGCTCTTTACTTTTTCTTCGAATACATTGAGCGTTTAACACCTCTGCACTGACAACATGGTTCTGCAAGTCCCTCTGTTCAAGCTCCAATGCGGAGTGAACTCGTATGAATGGGGCAAGAAGGGAGAAGAATCAGCAGCTGCGCGCTTTGCTGCCACGACGCCCTCGGACGGCTTCAGCATCCAGTCGGAGAAGCCGTACGCAGAGGTGAGCTCCTGGATTCCTTGCTTCTCCCGCCCTTCTCTGACATGCGCTAACACCGCCAGCTCTGGATGGGTACCCACCCCTCGAATCCCTCCAAAGAGGTGCAGTCCGGCCGAACCCTCCTCGACCTTGTCCAGGACAACCAACAGCTCCTCTCCTCCCCCGTCGCTTCCAAATACGGCTCCAAACTTCCCTTTCTCTTCAAGGTCCTCTCCATCAACAAGGCCCTCTCTATACAGGCCCATCCCAACAAGAAGCTCGCCGAACAGCTTCACGCCCGCGACCCCGAGAACTACCCCGATGACAACCACAAGCCCGAAATGGCGATTGCCATCACCTCATTCGAGGGGCTCTGCGGCTTCCGCCCGCTCGCCGAGATCTCCCACTTCCTGGCCACCGTCCCGCCCCTCAAGAGCCTGGTCGTCGACAGCAAGGCTGACGAGTTCATCAACACGGTCAAGGGAGAGGAGGAAAGCGAAGACCCCGAAACCAAGGACCGGAACAAGAAGGCCCTGCAGCATATCTTTGCGTCGCTGCTGTCCGCCACGCCAGACGAGATCGAGAAGCAGACGGAGAAGCTCGTCGCCCTCGCCAAGTCGGAGGGCAGCGGCTTTGCCGCCGGCGGCATCAGCACGACCGACGGCGAAACCCTCTCGGAGCTAGTACTCCGCAACCACGGCTCCTTTGGCGCAGACATTGGCCTGTTTGTCCTCTTCTTCCTCAACTTGGTCAAGATGGAACCCGGCGAGGCCATGTTCCTCCGCGCCGACGACATTCATGCTTATCTCTCGGGTGACATCATCGAATGCATGGCCGCCTCGGACAACGTCGTCCGCGCCGGCTTCACGCCCAAGTTCAAGGACGTGACCACCCTTGTCGACATGCTCACCTATAACTACGCCCCCATTGATGAGCAGAAGATGACTCCCACCGAGTACCCCTACGCCACCCTCAACCGCGCCGCCTACAGCTCCGGCTCCGCCGTGATGCTGTACGACCCTCCCATCGAAGAGTTCAGCGTCGTTCGCTCGCTGCTGAGGGGGCACGGCTCCAAGGTCACTTTCGAACCGATCGAGGGTCCCAGCATCGTCCTCTGCACGTCAGGCAAGGGCACCATAGCGGTTGGCCCGACCGTGCACAAGATGAGCGAGGGAAATGTCTTTTTCGTCGGTTCCACGGCCGAGGTGGTGCTGCAGTCCGATGTCGACGAGGATGATGAGTTTGTAACGTTCAAGGCGTTTTGCGAGGTCGAGGAAAAGGCCGAGGGGAAATTGTAAAGAGCACACATGGATTCCACGTACACATGCGCACGCTCATCCGCTGATGAGGCGCGAAATTAGTTCATACCCAGTATATTATAATATCAAGCAATCACGAAGAACAGGAAGAGAATATCACGAGATATATACCAGGTTGGTGCGGGCGCCTGCTCTCTGTGTGGACCGTATCCGGCCCGGGCCCAACGGCTCTTTTTGGGCGTGCCGTCTTCGTGTCGTGGTTCAAAGAGTGATGATAGCTTTGATGGATTGGCATAAACGTTTTTTGGATTGGGTCTGCGCATCGCGGGAAGATGAAAGTCGAACAGCAATCTGGTGGACAAGCAAACGGCCCAACGCCGTCGTCGTGTAAGAGAAGCAGAAAAGCGAAACCCGATAGCGCCCCCCCGATTGTCGCGATATTTAGGCACCTCACATCCCGTCATGTCCTCTCTCCACATCCCAACTTGATCACGACCTCGTTTCCTCCAATCCATAGGATGAGAAGGTTATGGACGCCCCAAAACTCGCGCTAATTTTATGTATCACCGTACTCTTAGGACCAACCCAAGCCTTTGGGCACCGCATCATCCCGCCGGCCAAGGGAGACGCACCCAGCCCACCCAGTCTCTATGCCTATTAACCCCCCTATCCGCCCGTTATGCATTACACCTGTCCTCCGTGAGCGTTCCCAAATAGAGAAGCTCCGAACCCTAAAAGGCGAGCGGACGGACTCAGAGAGAATCCCGACGAAAATCAACGGAAGCAACAGGAAAAGGAAAGCAAAGAAAAGAAAAGAAGAAAAGCACACGCAAGAAAACAATGGTGAGCAAGGTGCCAACACAGGCCGGACAAGCAGAACAACAGCGGGTTGAGTATGACACACCATGCCCTGCATGCATAACAAGCCAGAGGCCGGAGCGGTTCTGACGTAGAAGAAGGCAGCAGACAGAGAGAGAAACCAAGGAAAAGTACTTTTTCGCTTCGGGTCACGCCCAATCAGTCGGGTATTCGTGCTTCCCCCCCCCCTCCCATGCCATTCCATCCCCATGGCGCTCCACGCAAGACCCAAGGCTTTTTCTTTTGTTGCAAAATGAGAGTAAGAAAGTGGAATATGAGAGTGAATGCGAACAATGAAAGCGATTGGCGAAGAAACGACGTCTTCTCATGTGTGGTGAAAGGAACGACCAGGATTGGTTTTGTAAATGGGGGGGCCCGAAGGAGAGGTGAAAGAATGTGTGGTGAAAGCTCCCGCACTCTATGCAGCCTCGAGGCACGTCATATTCCTAGAAACCTCGCCCTCCCCCCCCACCTTCTCTTCATCTGCCATTGAACAGAAAGGAAAGCCACCTTCGGAACAAGAGGCGGCGGCCTCTGGGGACACGAAAGGAGGGGCTGGAGCCCGGGCTGGACCCGTCCATTGGTGGCCCGGCATTAGGTCTGAAGCGAGCGGGATGGTGGGAGGGAACGAGGCGGGAATTTGGGGTTGGGCCATCGGGTCGGGTGGCCGCATGACGCCGCCCGGGGTCAAGTCCGATTTGGACCGTTGGACTCCCGACATCCACACGTTGACCCCTTTGCGGACAGGGGACCATCCACACACATCCCAAGACGCTATTCGACCGGTGACAGCCCGCATCAAGCCAAGAAGCCCAACGGTCAGCCTGGCCTTGTGGTTGAGGCCGGGGGAGGGGGGGGACAAGACGTCAAACCCCTTGCATTCGGACGCCTCGCAGCCGAACCAACCGTGATATCTCCGACAGCTGGCGGCGGCGGTGGTCAGAAAAGTGCATACCGGGCCGCAGCCGCGCAGTACGCCGTCCCAGCTGCTCCCACTCGCCCCCCCCCCCCCCCCCCTCCCCCCTGGCAACCCAATCCAGTGCCCAGTCCTGGCCCCGGTCTCATGCCAAGGCAAGCCACCTCGCTCCCATGGACAACAGGCCCTGCGTTTTGCTTCGACGACGTACGAGCATGTACGGAGTATGTGTGTGTGTGTGTATGTGTGTGGCGTCTTCCCTTTAGGCGGTATACGAGGCGAGCCATGAAGGAGAACAAGGCACACGGCGCCCTCGAAAACAACCTGCAGGCCGTCATCTCAAGAGACGTTGAGTTTCGGGTTGAGGAGGGGGGGCTTCGTATGTGAGCCCTACAGTCACAGTCCTCGGACGAATAGGGGGGCGGGACCGGGAACATTCTTTGAGGGATGCTGATACGTGCAGACTAGCTTAGCTGAAGAGGTCCCCAAATTAGAACTGAGAGGATATCGTCGCCTTGAATCTGGAATTATGGAACGTGATGGTTGGCTGCTTGTGAGCATGGCTGCCGAAGTGCATCTGGAAAAAATTGAGAAACGCCACCAGGCCCAGGCCCCCTCCCGTATTCTCCCTCCCATGGAGGGTCGGATGAGGACCTCGCTTTCTTGTCGTCTCTTCCCCCCCTCTCCCCACCTCCCCCCCCCCCCTCGGATGCTGGAAGCGATGCGTGAACGGGCGCTACGTGTTGGTATCGTGCCTAAAAGCAACGGGCGTAGAAAATGCAAAGAAAACAAGAAAAGAGAGAGAGAAAACAAAAATAGAACCACGAGAAGCAGCGTTGAGGCAGGCGGCGCTGACAGGGTGGGAGGAAGAGGGGGCTCCTTTCCCCTATTTCCTGCCCGGCACACTAGAGGGATACACCCATCCGGCCGTATGCCTACCCCCCCCCCCCCCCCCTCCCCTCCTTAGGATACGGATAATCCGCCGGCGGATCTCCGGCTCGCGTGATGCTCGGCTGCGGCGTCCTCGGATATCATGTACTGCGAGACGTGGTGCCGCCCGTGGCCCGCCACGGCGGCGTACATGCCCACGGACGGGGTCGTGACGGTGTACTGCTGGCCGTTGGACAGCGAGCCGGCCGAGCTCGCTGTCTCGCCGCTGCCGCGGCGGCCCGCGGAGGACGCCCCCGAGGACCCGTCGGTGTACTTGTAGCTGAGGTCGGACGCGGAGCCGTGCGTGCGGAGGCTCGCGTCCGAGACGCTGAAGATGGAGTCCGCGCCGCCGGCCGTCGAGGGCGGCGGGTAGCCCATCATGTCCGCGACGTTGGCGGCCCGGTGGTGCTGGTGGTGGTGCTTCTGCGGCGCCATCGAGGGGAGGGTGTGCGCGGGCGGCGGGTACGCCGTCACGGGCGAGGAGTCGTAGCTCCCCGGGCCGGCGACCGACGAGGCGCTGTAGCCCGCCGTCGCCTCGGACGCGGCGCTCGCGGGGGAAGTCTGCGACACGGGGCTGCCGGAGGACTTTGTGGACGACGGGGCGCCGCCGCCGTCTGTGCGGTAGGCAAGTACGTTGGTGTTGGGGAGACGGGGCGCCGGGTTCGGGAGGAGGCGGTCGCCACCGCCGCCGCCGGCGTGCGGAAGGGACGCCGCGACGGTGGAGAGGGAGAAGTTTGATCCCTCGCTCTGCTGCACCGATGCCGTCGCGGCGGGCCGGTGAACCAGGGACGCGGCCCCAGCGCCACCGTAACCGTAGCCTGTTGCGGCGTCCGCATTGACATACAGGTCCGCCGCGCTCGTGGCGGCGGCCTTGGCGGACATGCGGTAGTAGTAGCCCGGGTCGTGGTTCTGGTAGGGGTACGGGTAGCCCATCGCCGCGGCGCTGTAATCCACGGCGCCGGTGCCGTCGTCAGAGTAGCCCGGGTGGGAGGACCAGCTCGGCATGGTCGCCGCCGAGGAGTAGTACTTTCCTCCGCCCCCGTAGGACGAGTAGCTTGCCGAAGCCGGGGGGTAGCGGGACAGGCTGTCGTGCATCTCGGAGGCGTAGTGCGGCGGGGAGGCAGTCAGGGGCGATACCATGGCCTGCTGGGCTTGGTATGCCCTCGCCGCCTTGAGCTCGTACGCGAACTCCGGGGTCTGAACCCAGGGAGCTTCGGTCGAGGCGACCTTGGATGACGCGTGTTAGTCTTCGTGATTCAAGAATAGGGGGGGCGCGCGGGGTTTTAGACTTACTCGTAAGAACATGCAGGACTCGGCGCCGGCGGCCTTGCAGTTTTGGCACGGATGTCCGTTGCCAGTGTCTCCGCTGCAGCGTATTTTTCGCTTCCGACAACGACCACACTGTCCGTCTTGTTAGGTGTCTCCCTATTTTTCGTTTTCCCGCGCCGAGTATGGCTATCCAGGTTTCCCTTCCGGCGTCTTCAACGGAAACCCCTTGACAAGGACTCCATGGAACATTAAAAAGACACGGAGCAGGTTACATGGAAGATGAGATATAGAAAGCGAAGCACGCAAGTAGTGAAGATGAAAGACGGCAAGACAGAAAAGAAGATAGCAACAACGAAACAAGAAGAAACTTACAGCAACGGCAATGCGCTTGCGAGGAGGTGTGTCGGTCTCGGACTCTCGTTCAGTCATGGTCGACGACTTGCGCGCTTCGGAGGAGTGTGAGCGTCGCTGCTGGCGTTCGGGGTAGCTGTACGTCGGGTCCAGACGGCTATATCGTCGTCCGTCCGAGTAGTAACTCGGGCTGACCATGGTTGACGATAAGAAAAGAAACAGAGGAAGAAAAATAGAAGAGAAAAAAAAAAACACCTCCTCCTCGGATGATCTTGCTTTCCCGCGGCCGGGGAAGATACGGGGTCGTTGGTGACTAACAGGGACCGGTGTTGGGAAGGATTTGGCGCGCGTGCTGTTACAGGAAGCGAGGGCTGGGTCCGGCCCTTGGGTAGTTGAAATGGCCTGTTGTCTCTGAGAGGGGCATGTAAGCGCCGCAGCGGGTGATGTTGGGTGCCGGTGAGGTGGGTTGGGTCGCCTCAAGGCTGCGTGTGCCTGCGTTTCTTCGCGATCGCGATGGGACGATGGGCCTCGATGCTGATGCTGTCGTGACCAGCGTCTACCTGCCTGTCTCGTTTCAGCCCGAGCGGACCACTCCCTCTCCGTCTCTTTCTACCGCCTTGTCTCCCTGCGCTTGTGACTTCGATGCCGTCGAGGACCGGAGAATGACAGATGATCCGGAAGTCGTGGTGGACAGGAGGCGGACAAGATCTGAAAGGAGTAGGCTTGTTGGCCTCCCCGCGTCTCTCCTTGTCAGACGTTTGATGTCTGAAAGAAAGAGAGAGAGAGAGGAAGAGGATATGTTGCTCCGTCTTCCGGGTGCGAGGGAAAATGAAGAAGAGCAAAAAAAAGCGAGCAAGTCGGGGACTTGGTCGGTGTTCCACACGGGGAAAGGAGGAAACGAAGACCAGACAGAGATGTTGGTGGAAGAGAAGATTGATAGACAGAGAAGGATGAAGAAGCAGCTGCAGCCGGTGCAGTGTTATACTATCACAATCCTGGAGTCCAGACTTTGAATAGATCCGTGCAGAGAGGTTGGCCGCTGCGCCTGTGTTTGTAAGTCTCTTTTCTCTCTCTCTCTCTCTCTCTCTCATGCCTCTCAGATGTCACCTCCTTTCCACTCCATCAAGATCTGGTTCTGCCCTATTCTCTTGATACCTCCACTTTGCGTAGAGCGAGAACGGGATAGGGCGCAACGAACGACTAGGCTTTGGAAATTACGACAACACACATCTACACACTCCCCTCCTTCGCTGTATGCGCCCCTCCCCCATGAAGGCTTGAGGGCACAATACACGACATGTGTCATGGAACCCAGCGAGGGAGAGGCTGCTGCAACCATTGGCAGACCCCTTGTAAGTAGACAGGACAGGGCCGACCAGTTCATGGCAGATACCCAGAGGGAAGCCAGCAGACGGAGCAGACATGGTGCAAGATGTGGTGTAGAGCTTCTCGACTGGCAAAGACCCATGCGTCTGTATCACGTCACACCGGCGCGGGAGCTTGCAGAGGACAGGTGTAGAGGGAGGAAAGGGGGGTGGATGCGGTCCCCACGTCCGCTCTAGCAATGACAAACACGCATGGCTATGGGTGGGAAGTGGTGTGAGTGGCTGGAAGAGCCAGGATCCGCAAGTCCCCTTGTTTTTCTTGCTTTTCTCTGTAGCTTCTATCGGGAGTGTGCTGTAGATTTGGGGAAGGGTCTTGGGGGGGGGGGGGGGGGGTGGTAGGGGGGTGGTAGACGGACTTGAAGGGAACGAGACAAGAGCAAACAGAGAAGGGGAAGGGGGGATACCAAACGTGGTTAGTTGGCAGGCCACGGCGTGGGAGGAAGACGAGGAGACGGCGGATGGCGGACGGCTGAGAAGAGCAGGGATCCTGGCAGATCTGTAGGGCCCAGTGGGCGGCGGGCGATCTGAATCTTGGGATGAGTGTATCTGGGTATCTTGGGCTGACGGGGGGTCTAGGGTTGCGGGCCAATCTGGGCCCAGGAGACTCGCTTTCTGCAGCTCTTGGGAACCGGAGATGAGGAGCGTGAGCGAGCGGTCTGAGACCTTTTCTCTGAGACTGCTTGTTTCTCACCAAGACGCCTCACTCCCGCTGCAGGCCCCAATGAGATGGCGGTATGTCGTATCCCCCCCCCCCCCCCCCCTCAACTGGTAGAGGAGAGAGACCAGAAAGTCTTTTTCGGCCTTGGTTAACCGTCACCATCCCACCGAATCCACCCCTGCCCGCATTGAATGGCTACCTCTCGGAGAGGCGAGACAACAAGCTCAATATCGAGACGCATCCCGGACACGGCGAGCCTTGCCTTCTCCTTGGTCGACGCCTCCCCCCCTATCCCCACTCACGCGCGCTTGTATTGCTGAAGAACAGAGGCCAGACTTTTGTCGGAGCCGAGAATGTCGTAGACTACTCGGTGAGAGTAGACCAATGACGGAGAACTAGACAAATGGCAATACAATGCATTGGACGGCTGGGCTCCACGACGAGCAAGGCACATGTATCGTTGCCATGGGAGCTCCGCCAGTCTGCGAAGCCTTCTGCGCCTCTCCATCTCTCTATTTCCCCCTCGGTTCTCAACCACTTCCACAGGCCCAGGATGCTCAACATTTGCCGATTACGGGCCAGCTGTGGAAGAACAGCGAGGTCACACAAGGACCCAAAAAGGAAGAAGAAGGAAGAGGGCGGCATCTGCTTTGAGAAGAAGGGCGCTTCTCAAACGGTAAAAGCGCCCATGCTCCCCCCGAATGACACCGAAAGGGCCACCACGAGGCAAACACTGGGCCAGTGTCGTCCGGCGTCTGGTGAGACGGCCATCTCGGTCCCACTTGGAGGGCGGGAGAAGGGTGGGGGAGGAGGCAAACCATGGCACTCGGTTCGATTGTCCGACGCTGCCACGGTACATTGACCGTGAAGGCATGAATCGGGGCCATCATTTACGGCCGTGGTGGACGCGCAGAAGGGACAGGACAGGCTGAGTCCGCAGTCTTTTTCCCCCGGTTCATGTACATGCCGAAGGGGGGGGGGGCAGAATCTAATCAGAACCCGGACGGAGAGAGTATTTCATTCAACGACAGAAGGGGGAAACATGAAAAACAGCAAAAAGCAATGAGAGAAAACCCTGACAGAGCACACACACAAAGTAAAAGAAAGGAAGAAAGTCAGGACTGCAGAAAGCTACGTGACGCAAGCCATCGTCAGTGGAATACGCTTGTGTGGGTGTCGCTGTCTCCCCCGTGTTACGCTGCCGGAGCGGCCACACACCCCTCCCCTCCCCTCCCTTCGCTGTACACTACGTGAGGTCAGTCAGGATGATGCAGAACCGATCAAGGCAATGGTGATCGACCGTCCGTTCCAATCCAAGCAACCGGCGGGACGAGCGAACGAACGGAAACGGTCGCAGAGGCCCGTCTATCAAACGGTAGGCGCTCCTCTTGCATTCTGTCTCTCTCTCTCTCAGTATCAGAGTCTCTCAGTCTTTTTCTCACGCGCGCGGGTTCTCCCGGTCAGAGTAACACCGCCAATTGCTGAAGAAGAAGACAAGAGAGAAAAGAGCGGTGGGTTGGAGAAAAGAGTTTTTTTTTTTTTAAAAAAAAAGGCAAAAGAAACCCCCCATAAGAAAGGAAAGCAAATCATAAAAGCTCGCTGCTGCAGCTGGCGCGTGCTTGCGTTGCGTGCGTCAGGATTTTGTTCGCCAAACATTCCCATGAGCGGCCAAGGGTGGGAAGAAGCTTGTACTGTTTTGTAAGAAATGAGCATCTTAGGTGTGTGTGTGTGTGTGTATGTGTGTATGCATGTGTGTATGTGTGTATGCATGTGTGTATGTATATTTGTATGTGTGTATGTATATATGTACGTATGTATATGTGCACATATAGTGGCGGTGTCGGAGGTTGGCCGTGTCGGCCGTGTTGGTCCTGGCCGGATAAAGCCCGCCCGCCACCTGCATCGACAGCAAACCTCGCCCTGCATCTGCCAGGCCCGGCGGCGGCTGCGGCAGCTTCCGCGAAGATCCTCTGTCGAACAAACCGACCCATGGCTGGCGAGGGAGAGCAACATGACATGTCAGGACGCTGGCGGGTTCGCCGGCCGGGCCCTTTTCTTCTTCTTCTTCTTCTTCTTCTTTTTCTTTTTCTTCACAACATCTCCCCCCCCACGCTCCGAGACGGCCGCGGCAGTGCGTTGTTTGCTCTAGTGAGTGTATGTATGTACATATATATGCATCTATATGTACATACGTGCGTATGCTACTGTTGGGAGGGCAATCGGGGCTACATGAATGGGCCACCATGGAACGGCCGCCGAGCCACCCCCCCCTTCGTCAGATGGCCACTCAGGGTCTCTCTAGAACGAGAGCTGCCAAACAAAGCCGTATTCTGTTGCACCGTTCTCTTTTTTTTTTTTTTTTTTTTTTTTGCTCTTTCTGGCTTAGACCGGCCGCGCAGCGCTTTTCTCCATGCTTCCCGCTCTCTTGCTCCCCCCCTTGCCGTGCTTCTAGAGGCCATATCCGCAACGGCCTCGTTTCCTCATTCGTCTGCCTTGCTCTCTGATAAGCGATCGACCTTGGCTACTGGATTTTTTTATGCTTCTTTTTTCCCTTTCGTTTTGCTCCGTCTTCCTCGAGCTTGCAATTCCGAAACCGCAGCTGACAGCCTGTCTCTGGGGCGAGGACGGGGGGGGGGGACGGGCAGCACACGCTCTTCGACACCGCCGCACAAGAGGTTGGACGACGACGACGGCGGCGACGACGACAACAACAACGACAACAACAACAACAGCGGCACTCCGAAATAGCAAACGGGGCCGCCGAGGGGACGGCGTGGTGGTTGTATCCCGAGGCGAAAAAAATGCTTGGTATGGCTCCCTCCCCGCTTCTGCGTTGCCGTCCTCCACACACACACACGCGCGCACACACGTGCGGCACGCAGGGCGATATGCATGTCCGTTGGCGTTAGCCGTTTCTCTTAATTTTTTAATTAATGTTTCATTTCTCTATATCTTGTTCTCTCCCTCACCCTTACATATATCAAAACCCGAATGCAACCTCCGACCTGCTTCCGCGAGGGGAAAGGGGATGGAGGGGGGTGAGAGGTGGTCTCCACACCGGGGGGAGAGGCCGGTCACCATCCCTTGACATTTAGCGATGATGAGATCGATGGGATGAAAAGCGAGAGAGATATGAGAGGAGGCTGCGATGCTACCTCGTCCGATATCTACCTCCCCCCCCCTCCCCCTCCCCCTTCCCCCAATGCCGTGCATTTGAATCAGGGGCAGATGCCATGCATGAGCTTTAAGTGAGTTTACTCGCCCGGCGATGGCGTCATCATGAATGGGCTAGTCCTTCAGGCCTCCAGAAACCGAGAGAGAGGGATAGAGGAGGAGGGGGGGAGTCTCGCCTATGCTTGAAGCCGACGAGGAGATCGTGTCGACAATCGCGATTTCTAACGTCCGTAACGATGCGTTTTCCAGAACCAAGACTCGTGCGCCGTATATGCTTATTGCTTAGAGGGAAAGGGAAAAAAAAAACACTTTCTTCCTTCACCCCGGCAGCGCAGCGGGCACACTGAGACATACCCTCGCTTCGTTCGCGGCCATATCTGGGCCGAAAAAGCAGGTCTTACGGATAAACCTGAACCACCCCCTCCCCTTCTACCACCCCCCCCCCTCAAAGACAACAGCAATAGCCTCGCCAGGGAACATAGTTTTTTCCCTCCCAAGAATGGGCAGTTCGTATCGAGAGTCGACTGAGGAGTCGTTGGCGGCGTAGCACAACATCCTAGCACTGACATCATGCCAGCAAAAAAAGATGATGGATGGGCTCCCGCTGGCCCCCGAAGTCGACGACGACGACGACGACAACGACGTCTCGACGACGATCAGGCTACTGCTGTGATGATGCAGATCCCGGCCACCCCACCCCTCTTTTTTCCTGCCTCTTCACCGGGCATTTTCTTGTGCGTGTGCCTGGCCAGCGGGAGAGGGGAGGGAGCTTCTGAACAGGAGGTCCCCCCAAAGCATCACGCACATGGCCCCCGACAGGCTCTTCTTTTTTTTTTTTTTCTCTTTCGTCTTCGTCGACAACGGAAATTTTTTGCGGCCATCGCCTCCGGGGGTTGCTGCATGTACCCTTTTCTTTATGGGCTGCCAGAGCCGGTGTCTCTATGCGGGCAGCCGTTTGGCGACACGACGCGCGAGCCCGTAAGCGATTGGATCGGGCTTTCAGGGGGGGACAGACACAATGCCATCTGACAAGGCCATACAGCAGGGCGCGGCCATGTCCCGGAGCAGTCCGGGAGAAGGTCTTTTTTTCCCTCCTCCATTTTCAATTGAGATCGTCCAGGAGAAGAGGCGACCGCCTGGCCAGTCGCGAAAGGAGAGGGCGGATGGGAAGCGCGAGAGACGAGCCGATCCGGCTGCGCCCCCCCCCACTCTCACGCGTTGGCCGATAATGGACGTCATGTCAGGCCCAGGGTCTAGGCCTTGAGCCTTTTTGGGGCCCCTTGCGAGGCTGTGTCGGTGCCGGCTTTCCAGGTACCGTGCCAACGAATATGCCGTGGTTTGGCTCGAACAGAGACGCCGCTTGCGCTTGCATTGGGGGGACGACCGGCGTCCTCCGTCTCTTGGGGTCCCGGCCATCGTTGCGCCCCTGACCAGCACCTGAGGCCACGAGAGTGAGAGTGAGAGAGAGTGAGAGTGAGAGAGAGTGAGAGAGAGTGAGAGTGAGAGAGAGTGAGAGTGAGAGAGAGTGAGAGTGAGAGAGAGTGAGAGTGAGAGTGAGAGTGAGAGTGAGAGTGAGTGAGAGTGAGAGAGAGAGAGAGAGAGAGAGAGAGAGAGGGTGAGAGTGAGAGAGAGAGAGAGCAGTAAAAGAGTGACACGGCTAGGGGGTCGAGATTCTGGCCCTCGAATGTCTCTCACTGAAGAAGGACGGCCCGTTACACAGGACCTAAAAAGACGTAATGCCCGTTGACCAGAAATAAACTGCATACAACTACCTCCCTCGCTCTCTGCAGAGAGACTCGACACGTTGTCACTTTCTCGTGATCCTGTGCGACATCAGCAGCTGGAGGGGGGGGAGAGGGGAAGGGCTTATTTCCAACAGTGGCAGACCTTACGAAAGAAGGGTTTATGGAGGCCCATTTCGGAGGTCACATCGGGGTCCGCGTCGGCAGCAGCAGCAGCAGGGACCGGAATTCCTAAAACGATTAAGAGTCGGCCATTGTCGGACGCAGGTTGAGAACGCCGCCGGCGTGAGCTTTTCCAGCTCTCCATTCCGAAAAAGCACCCTGCAAACCCCCATGTGGCAAAAGCTGGACGGTGAGGATGGGGGGGGAAACTTGGTAGACCTTGACAGGCCCCCCCCAAAAAGGCGTCGTTGCACCGAATCCTGGGTGTTCTGCACGAGGGGCGGCTGCGGACTTGCATATGGGATGGCTTGTTGCATTGCCCATCGCCCGTCTAGATGCCGCCAAGGTGCTGTCTTTCCCTCCCCCCTCCCCCTCCCAAGAACACAGGAATTTTTACCTTGAAGATGTGACAACTGACAGATGACAGCTTCATCAAACGCCAGCGGGCTGATGTAACCTCCCCACCCTTCGCGTCACCAAGAGGGTGCATCAACCTCCCCCCCTCCCCCCAGCACCGCGGGGCTTTCGGAAGGACGCTTGCTTGCATATGGCTCTGCAAGTGAAATGGCCTCGGTAGCGTGTTTGCAACGGCGGGAAATAACGACACAGGAACTTTGCTGGCTTCGAATAGGTCACTCGCCGCGTCGCACACGGCGAGCCGCCCCACGGCTTCTTTACCTTCTGGCGATTTCCCCCTTCCCCCTCCGCTGCACCCCCACCCTCGGACTTCCATGGCCCTAAGGGGAGGAGACAGAGAGAGAGAGAGAGAGAGAGAATATGACAGTAGGAGAGAGAGCGAGGGATGGGGCTCGCGTGCAGGTTGCCGTGGCCCGCATCTCGACAGGTTCAACTTGTTTTTCGTTCCTGTCCATGAAACACTAGCCTTACGCGGGGGTCAAGTGGCCGGTATTTGGCGGTCGATTTTGTATGTATTTTCTTCGAAGGGGGTCTACATCTGTGACCGACCGACCGACCGACCGCGCGCCGCCGCCGCCGCGAGATGGGGTTCAACGGCTGCTGTGGGTATGCTGCTTGCGCCGCGGACGAAAAAGGAAGAAAAAAAAGAGGGGGACGAGAAAAGCGTTGGGCTTGCGCCGCCGCCGATGCTTTCTGCTGCCCAATGATTGCCAAATCCTGCTATCTTCGTCTCTCCGAGTCTCGATCCCTACCTCGATTTCGATTGTCCCAATCTCTGCGGTCCCTGCGACCCGGGTCCCGATCGTCTCGCCGTCGGTCTTGGTGATCGTACCGCCGCCCGGCACCCCGGTCGTCGGGTCGAAATCGATCGCCATCTCCCCTGCCGTCCCTGTCCCTGTCCCTGTCCCTGGCCCTCGGACGTCCGGGGCTTCGACTTCGCCTCCGTTCCCGCTCTGCTCTGGGGCGGTCCCTGTCCCGCCGGTCTCTGTCCTCCTGCTCTGCCCTCCGCTCCGACGGCTCCGGACGACCATCTTTGGCGCGCTCGTGGCGCCCCTTCATCTCCTCGTCGCCGTATACGAGGTTGTATCCGTCTTCGGTCCGTTCGTACTCGTCGCGGTACTGCCGCCTCTTCTCGAGTTCGTCGACTCCTCCCCAGCCGCCTCTGGAGGCGTGCTTCCTCCGCTTCTGGTTTGTGTCGTCTCGCCAGACCTGGCTCAGCTTGCTCACGCTCTGCGAGAAGTCGACGTGGATGCGGCGGTCGTCGATGAGGACGTCCTGCATCTTGGCGTAGGCCGCTTCGCAGGAGGCCTTGTCGGCGTACTCGATGAAGGCGTACTGGAGACTGTCGCCGGTCTTGGCGTCGCGGATCACCTCGCAACTGAGAATCCTGCCGAACCGGCCAAAGATGAGTTCCAAGTCGGCATCCGTGGTGACCGGGTTGAGCTTGCAGACGAAGAGGACGTTCTCGGGTGGGGCGACTTCGGCGAAGGGCAGGTCGCCCATCATTTCCAGAGTGAGTGCCTGCGCGCGTGCCTCCCTGTCCCTCCGCCGCTTCTCGATGGCCTCCTCGTCCAGGTCGTCGTCTTCGTGCAGCGCGGCCTCGTCGGCGATGCGGACGGTGTCGAGTTGTGCCTTGGTCGGAGGCGGCGAGGCGCTGGGCTCGCGCAGCTCGGGAGGGTCGGGGTACGGGTCGTCGAGGATGATGGTGTGCTTGATCCGGATGTCGACGAGCGGGTGCCCCTTGTCGTCGACAATGGCGTCGTTGATCTTCTCGAGGACGTCGAAGCCCTCGACGACCTTGCCGAAGACGGCGGCCTTGCCGTCGAGGTAGTCGGTGTCGTCGCCCAGGGTGACGATGAACTGCGAGGCAGCGACGCGGGTGTCTGGGTCCGAATCCAAGGGCGCCGTGGCCATGCTGACGGTGCCCCGCTCGAGGTGCTTCAGCTTCGGGTGGAAGAAGGCGGGGAACATCTTCTTGGAGCTGTCGCCGGACAAGAGGCCCCAGATGGATGTGCCTCCATCGGACTCTTTGGACAGGGGCCCCAGGGGGTCGCCGGTCTGAAAGGAGAAGTTCTTCTGGACGGAGTGGACGGGCGAGAAGTTGTAGTATTTGACTTTGCAGAGCTTCAGGAAACTGGCGAGCTTTTGGTTAGCTGAGCAAGAGCTGTGACGCGGCGACCGGGCGGGGGGTTAGAGCCGGCGACTTACTTTTCGCACAGCTTCGGCGCGTAGTCGACCAGAAGGTCAATCACGATGTCGCCCGAGCTGGTCTCCAAGAGGACCGACATGGCGCCGGGGTCTCGTATGCGCCCTGTGTTTCTTGGCCTCGGCGGCTGAACGAAGGTAGTCGCAATGGAATGGCCGCAGTCGTCGCGGTTGTCGCCGGTGGGTTTGATTGTCTTATCCAAGACGGAGCTCTCCGGAGCTAGTTCTCTCCCCTCGGCCTCTGCGCCGCGAGAGGTGATCGACACAGACCAGCCGCTTGGAATATTTCGCTTGGTCGAATGCGCAAGCAAGATCGGCAGCTCGGCCGAAGACAGGGGTTGGAGGGTATGTGTGTGTATGGGTTCGATGGCGTTTGCCGTGAAGGCGGTGTGATGATGTTGGAGCAACAATCGGTCGGACAGAAAGAAAGAAGCCCTCGTCACATAGTCCGAATCCACTCGGTTATCCATACTTTGCACTGTAGAGAAACCAAAAAAAATCATTGGCGAATCAGGCGGTGACGAGAGCTTCTGGGATGGGTCCCCCCCGCCGTTCCGCTTTTCTACAGTGTAACCGTACATTAGCAGCTTTGGAACTTGTCCGATTGGCATTCTCTACCACAAGTGTCTCACACCACTCCACCACAGCATCTCTATGCTCGCACGCGTCTTGCCATTACAAAAACCTCTCCGTCATGGCCGGGCCACTAAGCACAATGATCGAACAATTGATTCACTAATGGAAGAGGGTTGGCCAAGTATGGTAAGTAGGTGTTGGTAATCCGGTGTCATATCAGTCATTACAAGCTACAAGCTCTACTACTATGTAAGTTTGTGTGTGTCTGTGGTATCCGACAACCCTCCAACTGAGAAACGTATATGCCGATAAAGCACGGCGAGTGAGAAGGAAAAGAAAAGAAAAGTAGAAGACAGAATAAAAGGTTGGTAGGCTGTTGTATGTCAGGCCGCTCTCGCCAAATGACACCCAATATCCGACGGGCGAGGCGAGATTGAAAATAAAATAGAATAAAACAATGCCCGCCCGTTTGCGCCAGCTTTTCCCCCCCGATCCTTCTGATGCGGGTGGCTCCCATCAAGCCCAAATAATGCCATGCCATGCCATGCCATGCCATTGCCTTTCTCGGCACATGTCGGAAACCCGCATCCCTTCCCATAACGCCGTTTGATAAGGTAATATCCTGCCCGTCCAACGCCTCCAAACGATGAGTCTCCGGGGCGATTACGTTGGTTAAATGACGATGCCGCTATGCCGCTCTTTCTGTGTCGATCCGTGGGGATTTGTGTGGATATGTGTGTATGTGTGTGTGTGTGTATGTGTTTTGGGTATGATCTAACGGCGAAAGGGACATGGTCCTCACGGGGCGCTTTTGCGTCGCCGCTCGGAACGCAGCTCCTTTTCCGTATCCATCAGGCGGCACTGCACCCACATGCGGAACGAGCTGTCGCTCCGCACTTGTTCGCAGTTGAGGAGCTCCATCAGGGCCCGCTTCATGCCCTCGTTGACGTCAAAGAGGCGCCGCTCCTCTTCCGCCACAGCCCAGATGGTCGTCTCGTCCGCGATGGGCGCGAGCGAGCTGCTGCGGCGCGCCTTGGGCCCGGAGAGCGACGGGCACCTGCTGCGGCCGTGGTGCCTCCGGCCGCCGCCGCCGCCGCCGGACGAGGCGTTGGGGTACTGCCCGAAGGGCGAGCAGGTGCTGCGGGTCGGCGACACGGAGGGCGACGACGAGAGCGACGTGTTGCATGTCGTCATGGGCCTGATCTGGTCCAGGTGCTGGCGGAGCTCCTCGTGTTGGGAGTGCAGGACGAAGTATTGCTGGAGGGCGAAGTTGGACGTCTGCTCCTGAGGAGAGACGGGTGGGGATGACGGGGCTGCCATTTTTGCTGATGTTGGTGGATATGGTCTTGGTAATGTGCAGGTAATGTGTCTCTGGGCTATTGACGAGCCCATTGGGAATTGACCGAGGGCTATTTAACGGAGAGGGGTGGGTTTGGCTTGCAGGTTGGTTGCTATATGGTAGAGCCAGGTGGCGACGATGCCCCGAAGCTGTTGTCGATGGAATCTGCGCTATGAAGGTTCCCGTGTAAAGGTGATGTGATGTGATGTGATGTACGGCGGGCGGGTTTAGCTTCGGCCGATGTCGTCAGCGTGATGATGCTGCCTAGTAGTAGTAGTAAACGGCGGTTCCTGACAAGGTAGATATATATATGCGTCTGTTGACTTGGTGAACGTTTGGCGAATGCTTCTGTTTCTTGTCTTCCTCGTTGGCGGGAGAGGTAAAAGCCCAAAAAAAGACAAAACAAAGGCGTTGGCAAGGAGTAAACACCAGGTCGGTGAGCGTGGCTGGTTTGACGAAGAAAGTTGACTCGTGGTCTGGAGCTGGTGGTTCGAGAGGCAGAGGAGGCGGCGCCGAGTACTAATACTAAACGAGACCAAATGAGATAGATGTAGGTACCTTGTAACAGCACCTCAGTCTGGAGCCCCCGGCCCTGTCGACGGCGTCGATCTCCAGGTGGACCCGGCGGCCTTTGTCTCCTTTCAAAATGAACTGGTACCCCCCCGGTTGGGCGTGCAATGCCTACTAGGTACTAGACGAGAGAGGGGAACACGCGGGCGTGCGTTAGAAGCTTGCGGGGGTTGCTGGTAGACGGTCTGGACAGCCCCTCTCGACCGTCGGTGCTAATTGTGAAGAAAAGAGGAGCGCGTGGTCGCTGTCGGACAGATGTTTGGTTGACGACTGAGGCACTTGTGTCTTCCGGGGGGGGAGGGGGATGGAGGGCAGGGGTAGGAACCAAACAAGTGATATCTACGGAGTATAGGTAGAGAGTCCAAGAGGTGTGTGTGTGTGTGAGTGTGTGTGTGTGGTTGGTATGTGGCTCTGGTTCTTCTTCTTCTTCTTCTGCGGCTGCTGCTGGGGTTTGCAGTTTGCGGTGTGCACGTCCGATGCGGCCGCGATGCAGATGGGGACGCAGGATACAACGCAGCTAAGTACTTCTCCCCCCTCCACACCTGCGAGCAGTGAATGACTTCTGATTTTATTATTATTAGGCAATTGTGGGTGGCCCGGTAAGTGACAGATGGCCTGCGCGAGATGCGGGAGACAAAAAAAAAAAAAAAAAGAGGGGAAGACGAGACTTTTCCCCCCCTTCTATCCGGTCTGTGAAATAAGGTATTCCAGGATGTCGCCGAGGAAATCAAGGCCAAATTCCGGTACGGCAATCACAAATGCCTAGGCGCCCCCCTCGTGGAAATGGAACATTCAGCCACAGGGCGTTTACCACCGACCGGGATATGTCCGATAGTTAAGGGGGTGTGTGGTATGCTTGTGTGTGTAGAGTGTTATTATGTGTGAGCGAGTCCCACTGTTAATCAAGACAACGACCGAATATTAGTACCGGTACCCGCGTTGCAGACGGAGAGCAGGGCAACGGCGGGTTCGGTAGGTAGTCAGGAGTAAAAGAAGAGGAAAATGTGCGCCCCCAAACCTTGGTTTGAGGGGGGGGGGGGGGGGGGGAACAAAAAAAGGAACAAAAAAAAAGGGGAGTACGAGAAGTGGCGCCGGTCCGGTAACCGCTCGGTAACCGAGACGAGGTTTTGGAAGCTTTATGAGAGCCCACGATGCTTTCGATGGAGCGGTTCAGGTTGGTCGCCGTCGCAGAGTCAAAGCCCCTCGACACTACCTAAGAGACTAAAATAAAAACCTTGCCGGTCTAAGAGCCGTGGTGTGGTGTGCTGATGGTGTGCTGATGGTGCTTGTAGCCGTGACGAAGGCAACCAGAAACCTTTTTTTCTTCCTTCTTCTTCAGATTGTGTGTGTATCTACCTCTCCTTCTAGGGATAGCGAGGGATGAGGGGGGCAGCCTGATAGCGTACAGTGTAGGAGTACTACGTAGTGTAAGACGGGATATGACGGGGATATGGATGTCTGAGAAATGGGTGTGGAAGGGGGGGGGGGGGAAGCTCCTCACTCTCCTTAACCCCACCCCTGGTTCGAATCAATATGTAGACCCGGGGCCAGGCCGGATGGGATGATGACGGGAAATACGAAGAGCGTCACCGAGTTGGTGGAGGGACGCTTCGTTATCGGTGGTGCAATAAACCGGCTCAATGTTGCGCCATTCAACGCAGCCACAGCGTGCGTCTGTTTATGCAACCCAGGATGGGAGAGAGCCGTACCAAGTCGGTCCGCGCTCGTGGCCAGGCCTTGTTCTGCCCCGTAGCGCAGCCCGCAGCGTTTGATAGCGCTAACGTTCTTTGGTCTGACCTTGGGCTGATAGGGCCCCCGGTTGGGTTTGAGTTGGTGGGTGTGTGCTGGTGCCCTGGTAGTGTACGAGGAATGGGTCGCCCGTCAGTCTCCTCAAAGGGGGGCGACGTGACGATGATACGCAGGGTCGGGTCGGCGTGGCGCTGCTAGTGCCGACTTGGTGAGATTGTGAGACGGACGATGCAGTCGGGGGGAGGCGATAACAAGAGTTCCCTGATAAGGTGCGAATGTCTCTGAGGGCGAAATCGACCTCAGCTGGCCACTAGCGCGATTGGGCGTGGCTGCAGCCACCGTAGGGGTTCCTGATGATGATGCGATGGCAGAAAAGTCTGGCGAATGGGAACCGGCTTTGGCTTCACCTGAGCACTGGCCCGCGGCTGTTGGGTGCCAGAAGATTCAAGAAGCCGGGCAGGTCGTAATGCTGATGTTGTTGCTGCTGCTGCTGCTGCTGCTGCTGATGGGGCATATGGCTATGCTCGGTGGGAACGGCCGCTTGTTCTCGTGATTGTTGACGTTGATGCTCCTCCCGATATTGTGGTCCTTGTTCGGGTTTATGCTGGTTTTCCGAGGGATCGGGGGTGTTCCACGTTATATCACAGTGATACATATCAATGCAAGGAAAGACGGCCGATGTCAAGACTTGTCTCGTTCGTGTCTGGCGAGATGAGATGGCTTGTCGTACAGTTTGTGTATGTGAGTATGTGAGTGTGTGAGTATGTGTGTGTGTGTGAGGTGTGTGTTGTCAGATTGTCTCTGTAGACACTAGGTCCTGATGCCGATGAGGCTGGTGGCATTTTGTACTTGCAGAGTGTGAGCACAAGGTGACGTACTGCGTACATGCCTCCCTCACCTTGAACAGCTCGTGTCTCAGTCATCGATCCCACGTTTTTCTGCCTGCCTGGATCTGCTTCTATGAGTTACGACGCATGCACCCATCGGGGCATGGTTTTCTTCCCTTGATTTAATCTTGTTTAATCTGGGGACGGCGGACGAGGAGCCCACTCGCATGAGGCCCCGCCAACCTGTGCTGTGCTCTGAATAGAAGCAACGCTGTCCGGCCCAGCTTGCCGAGCTGCCCACCAGACAGAGAGGAGTCGGATGGCCCTCCCACAAGCAAAGTGTATCCTATCCTGCCTTCTGCCCCCGTCCGAAAACGCACATTCGTCGTGCGGGACATCCTCTGGGCAAAGACGCCTAGATCGACGCACCTCTATGAGCTCTCAAGCACGCTGCGCAACAGCCTAGGCTTGAGGACGGGCGTGAGGGGATAGCCTTGGGATTCCGAGAGCCAGCGGTCAGCCGCCTATGTGTACCTCCTCTCACTAGGTAGTGTACCTCACCGCGTGGCTAGGGGATCAGATACTTTGGGGGGCTTGACAGCTACTTTAGTCTACACTACACTGCGTGTGGTGACCAAACCCTCAACACGACCACGTCCGGTGTGGGTTTGCAAGCGGACACACGACCGGAGAGAACTTCACCTTCTCCATTCGGTCTGCTGGCGGCTGCAAACTTGACCGGAAGTCGGGACGTGCATCGTCAAATAATCGGGCAGCATTAGCCTCGCCTGACGATCCGGCTTCAGTGATCGACGGCCGGCGTACGCAACTGCAAGCCACGAGACCATGGATTTGGGCGTTGCGTGCGTACCTTGCAGAGATGCCTCTCGGGCCCAACAGTTGCAATGGGATGCCGGGGAGTAGGGAGAACTGACGGGAATTCCTCTCGCATGTTTTGCCATACCTACTGCGAAACCACACACACACATATACACACACACACATACACACACCCTCTTCTTCCTCATCGACAACCCATTCACATTCAACCGAACTCCCATAGAGGGGTGGGGAGCCCAGCACCGGCCCTCGAGCCCAGCTCGACCTTTTTCCCCCGATGCTCATCCACGGGGGGAGGGGGGCGGATACGATGACTTCATGGCCTCGTTTCAACATGCTCGACGCTGCCCTGTTTGTCGCCGCCTATGCGCTTCCGCGCTTCTGCCGTCTTATCGTTTCCCAATGCGCCAGAGAAAAAGTCTGAGAATGTGCCCCCCGCCGAATGGCTAGACCGCAGTCCCGATGTATTGGCAATGCGCTTGTGATCCGGGATGCTTCCCCAAACCACCCGATCCGCCCAATCATCGAGCTCCCCAACCCTTTTTTTGGTTTCTTTTTCTTCCCGCATTTCTGAATGATGTGCAAGGGTGAGCTCCTTCGTGTGAGCCACACGACCTCCAACGTCACTCTGACCGAGCTTGCGTGTTCGTCTCCAACGTACAGCACGTCGTCCTCCAATGATTCCAGCCACATCTCGAAAATCAAAGATATGACGTCCAACCTCTCTTACCGCTATGGTTTGCCTCGTCGTCGTTGCCACCTCCACAGTTCATTAAGCCGGAGCGTCATCTCCGTATCTGCTACCAGCACAACCTTACGCAATAGTTCCTTCCTCCCTACCCGGCAAGGCTTCTGCCATGAATTGAGTTCATGGGGTGCAGACCGGGAGGAGGGGGGGGGAGAAGGTACCAACACCATCCACCGAGCGACTTCGAACCTTCTCCGCGTTCTGAGACGGCCGAAAGCATCAGACCACACCCGCTTAGCTCTGGAAATGCGGGGAAGCTCGTCGTGTCTGACAGACGATAAACCTGACAAGTTGACTGTTCCGCGGGGACCTCCGCCAAAATTGTGTTTCGGATGGCATGACGGCTTGAAACTTTGATAATGCACCTTCATGATCGGGGCTTCGGTTGGTACCGTGTGCCGACTTCACTGCCAGTTTTTTATCCTTTGGGCCCAGGATGACGACGCTATTTGCCGCTCGAGACTCTCGTCCACCCTCGTTCGTATCAACAAGTTCATCACAGTATCCCCTCCCCCCCGTGAATCAAAGTTTCTTGCGTTTCGGGAGGCGCCCGCCTAGCTCAGTAGAGGTGCATCACCTTATCCGGAGCTCGGCTTGGACCCTGGGCTTTTGACAACCTGCATGCATGTACCTATGTCATTGCTGATCCTTGTTGCACCTCCAGACAACCTTTGCGCTGGAATGCAAGCCTGAAGTATCGGCGAGTCAACTTTGCTACGGTAGTTCACTTTGCAAATTGGATTTCTTTCATAATTGTCCGCCCGCACTTGTTGAGCCGATCGTCAATGGTTGACTTTGCTGTCAATGTACCTACTCTTCGCTATCCAATGACGTGCGGGCCAGAAATGTCTGGGAGGCCCAGAGCTGGTACTCGTGATGATTCAGGTGAGCAAGGGCATCGTTACTAGCATCTCATCTTGTCTCGACTTGCGCCAGTTGCATGTGCGACCTTCAAGAGAGGCCGCCTTGTAACCGTACCTCAGTCTTGGTAGCGTATCACGCGGGAGGTAGATGTCATCAAGTCAGCTGCTGCAACATGACACCGCGTCCGAACATTATCGCCCGCCCACCCACCCAACCATCTTACCGCTTCACGCCCGTGCTTGATGGCGCCGACACTCGACAGATTCGAATCGGCACTCTGTCGCTGTAGAACGGACCCGTTTGCCGCTCCCTCGCGGGTATCGGGAAGTCAACGTAGCCGAGGCCCATCCCGCGCTGACGGCAACGGCTGCAGAACGCCTCAAACGTTGCCTCGTTCCTCTGGGTTGCGGATATCAAAACCTCGACGTCCGGGAACAACGAAAACAGCTCGTGGATGGTCGCGATGAGCGCCGGGATGACGCTCTGATCATAGGTGATGTCTGCTCCGATGACCACGTCGACAGTCTCGCCGTTGTTCCACTGCTGGTCTTCTGTTCCGATCATGGCATGACCCCATTTCAATTCCATCGGTCTGACCAGACTGCTTTCTTGCAGATCATTAAGGAAGAAACTCTCCGGGAGGTTGTTGATAACGTCATCCGACCCGTCCGATGCAACGACATGCGTGGCGGCGAGGTGCTTGGCACAGAGGATGGCCAGGTATCCGGTGCCGGCTCCCAGTTCGAGAACCCGCTTCCCTTGGATGACTTGCCGGTTCGAGCAGAGATATTGCCCTAGATGCAATGCGGCCTCCCATGTTCGGAGGCCCGTGGTACCAGAAGCAGAGATCAGCGAACGGGACTCGAGCAGGGTGATGTCAGGCCTATGTAAGTGCGTCTCGGAAGGGTCCTGCGCAAGGCTGCTCATGTGGTAGGTGACGTAGGCCTTCTGCTGAGCAGAGGATATCTCAGAGGGAATTGGGGTTGCAAGAGATTCTGATAAGGCTGCCATGAGATCTTCCGAGACTTCCTAGGCCACCGTCAGAGGGGAATACACGCATCTGACGGCAGAGACGTCTTGCCACGGCGTCTTGCAGTAGAGGGCGCTTACGTGCTGGTCCCAATCCTCGATGCTCGACTCGATGCGTGCAACGAGCTCTTTCAGGACCTTTACGCGGTACCTCGCAGGAGGGCTGTAACGGGGCCCCTCGTCCGAGAAGAGATTCTTATAAATTGTGTCTTGCGCTGGTTGTTCCCGTATGACCTCGGCAGCAGGGTAGTCAAGGGTCGGTTCCAGTTGAAGATACTGGTGGCAGAACCGCTCGACGGGATCTGGCGTGGGAGTGGAATTCGTCATGGCTGTAACACGGCGGGCGTTTAACTCGTGAAAACGTCGTGTGCTGCCCGATTCGGTGAGATATGAAGCTTCAAGTCTGCGCTCTTCAAGTGCCCCCCCTGCAAGATACCTCGTAGTGTTTATTTGCCCCGGTCGAATCAACGCAACGCAGACTTCACCAACAAAGAGAAGCCCAGCGTTCTCCCGTGTTGAATCTAAGAGACAAAGAAAAACCCCAGGTCTGAAGGACACAGCGAGGTAATTAAGCGGCGACAAATCGTGGAAGTCTCATCTTCAGTCGATATTCACCAAATGCGAGGCAATGAACCAATGCTGAGTCAGAAGGAGAAAAAAAAAAAAAAAAAAAAGAGGTGTACCGTGCAAACACCGTGTCGTTTTGCTGCTGGGCCGCCCTTGGCTCTTCGCTTTTTCCGCACTGCCAAATCAAGCAATGGCATTGCGGACGTGGACAGGTCAGCTGATTCTCGCACTGCCAAAGAAGTGTGGTCCGTGCCGCAAGCGACCCACGTGATTTCTGTTTTTTGGTGCGGCTCGCCAGGCCTCAGGCACCAAATTAGGGCTTCCACCCACAGTTTGGGGCGAAAACTCTCGGACCCCATCACAACCACAATCACTCTGCGAACTTTTGACGATACCACACCTTTCCGACTCTTCTGTCCCAGCGCCAACCCATCTCGACAGACAGATCAGCCCCCCCCGACCGCAAAGATGGCGGACGTCGACACCCCCGTCACCCTGCGAACTCGCAAGTTCATCCGTAACCCCCTGCTTGGCCGTAAGCAGATGGTCGTGTGAGTTTGCCCCTCCAGATATCATTTCCCACGACGGAAGCGCGCACGGAAGGCAACATCGAAAAAGGAGAAAAAGGAGGGGGGGGAGAAGAAGATGAAGCACATCGTCAATTGGCATACCGACACACGCCCCCAATCAAGCTATTCGGACAGCCGCGGACGGGAGGAGGAAGAGGGACTAGGCGCGCGCGCGCGCGCTCTCCCGGGGGAGGGATCGATGAGAATTTTACTATTTGATTGTGTTGTGTACGGAAATGCTGACGGCCGATACGCACAGTGACATCCTCCACCCCGGCCGTGCCAACATCTCCAAGGATGAGCTCCGCGAGAAGCTTGGCTCCCTCTACAAGGCCACCAAGGACCAGATCAACGTCTTCGGCCTCCGCACCCAGTTCGGTGGCGGCAAGACCACTGGTTTCGCCCTCGTCTACGACTCCCCCGAGGCCATGAAGAAGTTCGAGCCCCACTACAGACTCGTCCGCGTCGGCCAGGCCAGCAAGATCGAGAAGGCCAGCAGACAGCAGCGTACGTCGAATCCCCTTCCCCTCTCCCCATCCGATTGCTGCCGCTGGTGTGACGGGTCGTCGGGTCGGACATCCATCCGTCTTGAAGACCCGGACGTACCTTGACACATGCCGCGGTGGCAAATCGCCACATCCAAGAGACCGCATGACTGACATTACCCGCGCTCCACAGGCAAGCAGCGCAAGAACCGCATGAAGACTCTGCGCGGTACGGCGAAGGTCAAGGGTGCCAAGAAGAAGAAGGAATAAGCGTCTCGCCTTGTTGCCTAGGGTTAAGGCACGCGAGGGATTTCCCCCGGATCATCCGCAAAACAGTGGGCGGCGTTGGTGGAACATCAAAAAAAAAGAACATACGAATCAAAATGTCGTCTTTGGGCTCTCGTGTTGTTGTTCCACTCCGGGGGGTAAACCGTTCCCTCGCCCTCTCTATCTCTCTCGCTCATGGGGTTATCCATTTCGGCTGCGGCCTTGTGTGCATTATTCCTTTTGCATCGTCCCTGTGCCGGTCCGGAGAGGTTTTATTTATGGCCGGCCGCACAACACTAGAAGTCAAACGCGGCGTGAAACGGGGGGAATGGGTTCATGATTCTCTCAAATATGAAATGCATCAAAAAACAAGTACGCCCGGCGGTTCCCCCAAACCCTTGCTGTTGTCCATGACGATAACATGTGCCGAGGGGTGATGACATCTTAACGCTCAACATTGTGATGTCCCAAAAGTCATTGTTCTCCAGGAGACGGGGTGGATGCTCTCCATGTAAATAAACTCTGGATTATTCTCGTGATACTGACTGACGCCTGTGGCCCTTGGCATTCCTCCCCTGTCGACGCGGACGCCGTGCCATCTCTCGAATCATGGTTGCTCTTTCATCGGTGGGCACCGTACGCATGATAACCTTACAGCCTACTGGATTTGTACTCCCTCTCCTCCGAATACCAACAGCTAAAGCGGCTTGATGTCTGACCCGTGTCGGTACATACCAAAAGAAAAGAAAGGAATAAAAGCCTAATCATACCGGGAGTAGGTTAGAAAACATCAAATCCCAGCCGGCCCAAGTGACAATTCTCTCTGCCCGTCGTCAAATTCCCCCCCGCTCCCTCCTAACGCCATCAAAGCAGCCAGCAACCTCGTACCACCGTACCGCAGCCACGTAGACGAGGAACGGCCCCCCCCCCCTCTCCCCGCTCGTTATCTTCCACCAGCTGGCCAACCAGGGGCGTCACACACTCTTCGTGCCGTCTCCCATCTGCCCAACCACCAAGAACACACGGGAGGGAAGCTTGTGCCATATCACTGCCCCCGCGACGCAGACCGCGTACAAACCGAGTAGCAGCGCACTACAGACTTCTCCTCCGTACCCCCTTTGACAGAACGTCAAACCATCCCCAGGTCCTACTCGAGGAGTGCGACGACCGAATAGGGCATATAAAACACTGAATAGCGAGCTTCACGAGAGGCCGTTGTACCTGGGTACGAGCTCAACTTACGCAGTCTCGCTCGAGAGAAGGGGGGGAGGGGGGTCCAAACCGAGAAGCCCAGATCCCTCGGTTTCATTCATCGCCTCGAAACTTTCCCCATCTACTTTTTACGTCTGCAATGCCTGTGAATTCTCTTCTATCAAACCTTATACAATGGTATCCGTGCACCAATCAGTCCCGTAATCAATGAACCCCCAACGCCATTATCCGCTAAGCCCGACCCTGTGGTTGTGTCTGTACGATGATCTGATGCCACTCAAACGCCATATCATGCTGCCGTTCTATATCCCCCACTCCTCTTGGGTGTCCTCCGGATGGAATGAAACCGGCCTTACACCTCCCTCAACTTCTTCGCTGGCCTGGCCAGCGAGTCGTCCGGTAGCCCGCTTCGCTTGGTCCCGGGCAGACTGCTCGTCCGGATATCATTGTCGTCCTGGCTCACCCTCCGGTGCGGGTACTCGTTCTTCAGCCCCTCGAAGCAGTGCGCGTTCAGCCGGTCCCCCGTCGAGAAGAACGGGTGTTGTAACGCCTTGGCCGCCGTCAGCCGCTCCACGGGGTCGTACTCCAGCAGGCTCGCCAGAAGCTTGTACCCCTCGGCCCCCAGGCTCGCGAGCGGTGCCCCGTTTCCCTGCGGTGCCGACGTCGCGCTGCTCGAGGCCCCCTGCGAGATGGTGCTGTAGTACCACTTCTCGAGGTTCGACCCGCTCGGCGCGGGCGGATGGTGGCCGTACCCGTGCCCGCGATGATGTCCATGGTGCCCGTGATGGTGTGGCGTCATGGGCGGCTGCAGGGTCGACAGCTGGGGGTACTCGGGCATGGACGTCAGAAGCGGCCACCGCTCCTTGGATGGCAGGCCCATGATATCGACAATCTTCTGCATCTGGTTCCGTTGGAAGGGTACCGTCTTCTTACTATCCATCTTGGCCTCCTCGCCCTTGAAGATGGGCCGCAGCGACAACAGCTCGGCAAAGATGCAGCCGATGGCCCACAGGTCGATGGCGGGTGTATAATGACGGCTGCCCAGGATGAGCTCCGGCGCACGGTACCAGATGGTCACAACGACTTTATCGCCGCTGAAAAGGGAATGCAGCGGCTTGTCGAAGCGACGCGCGAGTCCCAGGTCACCAATCTTGACCTCGCCGGCCGAGGTGACCATGATGTTGGCGGGCTTCAGATCGCGGTGCAAAATCCAGTTGGCGTGGAGGTACTGGCACCCGTTGAGAAGCTGGAACATGATGCTCTTGACCGTTTGCGGCGGGATCGGGTGGCGCGGGTTCTGGGTGTGATGGTGGATGATCTGCAGCAGGTCGTGCTCGGCGTACTCGAAGACCATGAAGATGCACTTGTCCTCGAGAATGATCTCGATGAGCTTGATGACGTTGGCGTGCCTCAGCTCACTACACAGGGACATTTCGCGGATGGCCGACTGCGAGATACCTGTGTACGAGATTTGCTCACCCTCCTTGTCGGGCTTGAACTTTTTGATGGCGAACTCGCCCGTCTGGCCCTGGCGGCCGAGGGCTTTGTAGACGCGGCCATAGGTTCCGGAACTAATGAAGCCCACGACCTTGTACCGCTCGATGACGCGGACTTTGGACTGGTAGTTGATATGGCCAAGGCCACGGTCCGTCGGGTCTGCAAGAAGTCCGGTCAGCAAGGCCGAGAGCGGGTGAAGTGGATACCGATGTGAGATCGGGAGAGGATGTCAAATACAGGAGCTGTGACTGTGTAGGCCGCCGTAGCCGATACCCCTCCACATGTTGTCTGAGAGGAATGCAAAATATTTACTTGTTCTGGTAGAACGAGATGAGGTATATGGGCGGGGCTGGCGAGAGGATGAGACTGTTCAGGAAGGAAAACACGGTATGCACTCGCTGTACTAACGACACATGTCTCTCTTTGACTATTTTCGTCCGTAAGCAGGTGGTACCAGACGATGCCTCAGAAGCGACACGCAGCTGACGATAGCCGGCCGTAAGACAAGCAGGAGGCAAAGCTCACCGCTGGTCAGAGGTGGAAACAGGCCTGAGGTTTGGGGACCGGATGAGGCAGACGGGCTTTGGGCATTCGGGGAAAATGCTCTAAGCTATAAACAGCAATGACAGAAAGTGGCACCGGCGGAAGAATGCAGACTGTCACCCGCTGATACACAATTCACAGCACAACGCTCGCGGAGTTGCGCCGGAATCCTCTCCCTCTTGGGAAGAGCGATCGTGTGAGATGCAAGGAGCGGTGGAGAGGGAAAAAAAGGAGGAGTCCGCAGCTGCAGATGCAAGGCCCCTCAAGAAATGTGTATCCTCCCCAAGACGGGATGGTATGTATACCCGGCAGCACGGGATAAGAGGGGGCAAGGAATAGGATTGGGATGGGGGGTAGGGGTTGCTGTTGGGATGTATATGTGTGTGGATGTGTACACGTCGAGAATTGCCTTGCCGAAAAAATGGGGCAAAGCGAAAATGTAGAGTATGATGAGGTCGACTAGGAACGGCAAGCGAGAACGGAAGCCAGGATCAATACCCGAGCACCTCGCAGTTCCCAGAACCAACAGTCTACTTGTGAGAGGGAGGAAGAGGGAATGTGGGCGTGTGCAGTAGAGCATAAGATATGCAGTATTAGGAGGGGGAGGGGAGCATTTGACGAGATGCGATTCGACACGCAAAGCGGGTGGATGGAACACCCGGGGTGGTGGTGGTGGTCGATCAACAAGAGGAGAGAGGTGTGGATAAGATCATACAACAACATCGGATACATAGTAGATGGTAAAAAAAGCCCGGAGAGCGCCGGCGGCGGCGGCGGGATAAATCGCGACGTATATCTCACTCGTGTCTTTTTCTCCGCCCACCAGAACTTGGTGTCCTTTTTTTTTTTTTTTTTTTTTTTTTTTTGCCGCACATTGCTAGTGTCCCTCACGTTCGGCATGTCACTTGACTTTCGGTTGACTTTCAGAACGGTACATCATTGACAAAACTCGAGTCAGGTCGAGGGCAAAAAACCGGGGTATTAGGGAGGGCCGAAGTGACGGCGTGGAGTTTGTGAAGAGTAAATGTACGATGGACCCGGACCAGAAAGCAAACGTCAAAACTCACCTTCAAACGCTGCCTGGACACTTCTCTTGAGGTGGTTACCCGTCCGCACCGAGCTAGGGCCCGAGGCGACGGTTGACGTTGACGGGTTAGTCAGACTCATTATCCGTCGCAGGGGGTTCGCTGCTGGCTTCGATATCCGTATTAGGGTCGAGTTCGAGATCCTATCAGGCTTCAACTGCCCAGTCCCGGGAAGCCTGGGCGGATGATGCTTTCGTCTGTTCTAACAAACTTCGCCGAAACGTGGCGATAACGACTCTCAATTTCCCCGATAGATATTACTCTGGGCAAATCTGAGTCTGAGATGGGGGTAGAAAGACCGCAACTCCGGCCAGAGTCTCCAAAAAGGCCAACGGCGGCTTGGCAAAGCAGGGTCAATGGACCAGTACCACGAGAAGACAAATCAAGGTCCTCTCACTCAACGGTCCGTCAGGATCAACTTCAAGGATAAGCGTAGACGCCAGAACCCAGCCAGAGCCTCGTACGCCGCACAAGGTGGAGAATGGCGCAGTGTTCTCCTAAGGCGTCAAGGCGCTGCTGATGTGCGCGCTTTGGGGGTTTCTGAGCCTTCTTATGTCGCAAGCCCAGGGTGTGATGCCCAATCTAAACGGCTCTGCACGTCGGATAAGACCAAAAAGAGAAGAAAAGAATTAAAAAAAAAAGAATAAAAGGGATATGCGAAGCCCAGAAAACGAATTGTTTGGCTAGGCGTCTGTGACGGGGCTGTATCTCTGTGCACGCGTGTGTGTGTGTGTGTGTGCGCGCGCGCGCACGCGGGAGTCGCCGATCTAGGTGTGAGTGCCCTGATTTTATCTCTTCAATTGCGAGGCGTCTCGGAGATCGGAGGAAACGCGCGTGGATGCCACGGGAAGACTTCTGGGGTCGTCGGGCAGACTGGGCACAGGATCTTCGGCGGGTTTGATTGCAAGCACTCCAACACCGTTTATGATGCGGCCGCGCGGCTGGGGAAAATGGCAATTCCACTGAAAAGGTCTGCTTTGCGTCTTGATGCCTGCAATGCGACGGTCGGCGTCGCGCGTTCTCGCCGTTTACTGCATGCGATAGCGATGAGGGAACTGAAGACCTCGGTGCGGAGAATGCCTGGACAGAAAAATCCCCGCGCGAGAGGAACGACTGATGGAGGGCGGTTCACGAGATTGTCAAGACGGGAGGAAGAAGCAAGCGCAAGCAAGCGAGCGAGCAAGACCGTCGTAGAGCAACTGACTGGCGAAAGCGAATGAGGTGATGAAGAGTCCCTGATACGGGTGTTCGTATGTGATGTGAGAGAGGGAAGAAAAGAGTAGGTTAAAGTGACGACGTTTCACAAGGAAGCAACGGGCGACATTTCGCCAGGGCGTCGCTATCTCGAGTGGCGGTAGACCACTGCCTGTCTCGATGTACAGTGCTAAAAGGCCTGGCGCGACACACGGTGTTGGCCGACAGACCGGCGGCTCAAACCATCGTGACGTTCCATCCCTTGCTCCCTCCCCCTTACCTAATCTAATGCCTCGACGCTTGGGCAACTTGAAGTGAGCAATGCACGGTTAAGCGTTACGCAATGCCAGGTAAAAGACTTCATCGACTTTTTTTCGTTAGAAAAAACAAAAAAACGAGGCTCTAAAACGTGCCACATGCATGCTAGGTCTACCACCAAGACTAAGACGGACCCCAACCCCGGAGAGAGAGAAAGTGTGTGTGAGAAAGAGAGAGAGAGAGTGTGTGTGTGTGCAGCTGCTCATCGTGGGCCGAGCTTCTCGAGCACACGCGGTCCCTGTTCATCCCACTCCGCCTTGGTCACCCACATAGCCTCCTTGTCGGCCATGATGTTGGCCAGCACCGCACCTCCGAGGAACACCATGTGTCTCCGGCGGGGTGGGTCCTCTATCCGAACCTTGAACTTGTTTAATCTCTCCGGGTTGCCGCCCAGAACCCGCGTCAGCCACAGCTGCTTGAGCTCCTTCTCCAGACGTGAAGGGAGACCGGGGTACATGCTGCTGCCACCGGACAAGACGATGGCCTTGTACAGCGACGACCTCACGTCCACGTCGGCGGCCTGGATCGTGTTGAACAAGAACTCGGCAATACCAGGCTGCTCGCAGTCCACGAGGTGAGGCTGGAACAGGCACTCGGGTGCCTCGAAACGCTCGCTACCCACCCTGATGACGCGGCCATCGGGTAACGTGTAACTCTCTACCAGCACCGTCGTATCTTCGCTCAGGCGCTTGTCCAGCTCCAGGTCGTACGAGACGTAGCAGAGCTTCTCCTTGATCTGACGGACCGTCTCGAAGTCAGCCGTTCGGTTGAGCGCGTATCCACGGCGCAGGAGGAGCGCAATCAGGTTGCGCGTGACGTCGCGGCCCGCGACATCCAGTCTGCGGGTGAGGTGGTTCAGGACGACCGACTCGTACACTGGGACGATGTGGGTCACGCCGTCACCGGAATCGACGACGACACCGGAACTCAGACCTGGAGGTCACCAATGTCAGACCCGTTGTGCACCATCACCAATTGAAGGGCCGAGAAGCTTGCGGGCGTGACGTACCTTGAGCGTAAAGAGCCAAGACGGCCTGGATCGCAACATAGACACCGCCGAATCCGTAGCGGTCAAACATGACCTCGCACATCTGCTCGCGGTTGCGCAGCGGGTTCATCGGCGGCTCGGTCAACAGGATCTTGCGGCCGCGCGGGTCGACCTTCATCTTCTCGAAGAAAGTGTAGTCCCAGAGATGCTGCATGTCATCCCACTTCTTGACAATGCCGTTCTCCATCGGGTAGCTGATCTGGAGCATCGTCCGGGCGGCGGCGGCCTCGTCACCGCACATGATGTCCTTGATGGTCACATCGTTGTCCTCGCCCTTTTCTTCGGTTCTGATGATCGGTCGGCCGACGATGGAAGGGTACTGGAATTCGGGGAAGTTCTGTGCTGCGTAGCCGACCTTGAGGAAACCTGTTCCTCCGTCGAGGACTGTGGATCTTTGCGTCAGCCACCTCCCCAATCGAAGCATCAAGGGACGGCAGCAAAGCCAAGCTGCTGCTGCTGCTGCTGCTTCTACTGCATCAGAGGCATTGTGTCTTACCGATGGGGGCCTCGGCTGCCATTGTGAAAGCAGAAGCTATAAGCTAGCAAGTTGAGAGCTTCTAGCGGAAGGGCGGGGGGGGGGGGGAAGTGAGATGAGGTGTGGTTGAGGAGAGCGCCCGGGAAGCTGTTACGTCTGTGTCGTCGATAGTGGGGTTGGGCTGGGTTCGCTGCCTTCCAGTCTCCTGCTGTCCTGCAACTGGATCGTCAAGCCCAGAGGTGGCTGAGCTACATGGTGTCACGTGATACCCCGCAGCGAGCATCTTCTCAGGCTGTGCACTGTCACTGAGAGAAAGTGCTGCTCTCTCTCGCAGACTCTCATGCAAGTGTGTGTGCAGAGCGTTGACGGACCGGTACAGCCCCACACTGACGGGAGAAATCCCCACCTGTTGACGGCGGGACAATACTGGATGGACATGGATGAAGGAGCTTGAAGGACGTGGAGTACGGCAACTTCACACACTCTTTTTTCCATCTGAATTTGCGCGGGTTCGGTGTTGGCCGAGATTCACACCTGAGGAACTGTTTTGTCCACAGCAGCAACCATGACAACCCGCGTACTTCGACGGAATATCAAGATCCTCGTGATCAACCCCAACTCGTCAGAGGACATGACGAGGGGCATGGAGAGGGCCATACAAGCAATGCCCTTGCACGACGTAAGCCGGGGTCGCGAATTCCACAACTCATAAGCGAAAACAAGAGAAGAAGAAGAAGAAAGGGGTCGTAAGGCGGCAGAGGCTGACTTCCGCGTCAGTCCCTTGAGATACATATGTACACGGCGCCGTCGGAAAGCCCGGCGAGCATCAACGACGACGTCGACATCCAGTTGAGCACCGAGGTCGTCGTTAAGGATCTCGTCAACAGCGGCAAGCTTGACCAGTACGACGGCGTGCTTATCGCGTGCTACAGCGTCCACTCTCTCGTCGAGAAGCTCTCGCGCCAGTTCCACTCGTCCCTCGCCGTCACCGGTATCTTCGAGGCAAGCACCCTCACCGCGACGGCCCTTCTGCCGCACAGCTCGACCGCCTCGTACCTCTCATCGAAATGGGGCATCGTCACCACGGGCGATTTCTGGGAGAGGCACCTGAGCAAGGGGGTCAAGGGCTACCTGGGCCAGGCAGAGGAGTCGGAGAACGTCAAGTTCGGCGGGGTCACGTCGACTGGCTTGACGGCCGGGGATTTTCACCACGTCAGCCCTGCCGAGGTGAGGGGCAAGCTCGAGCAGGCAACCAAGAAGCTCCTCGGCAGCGGCGACGTGCGCTGCGTTGTCATGGGATGCGCTGGCATGGCTGGGCTGGAGGACATCATCCGCAGCTCGGCCATTGACGTGTATGGTGAGGGCAAGGGCAGGCAGGTCTTCGTTATCGACGGCGTGAGGGCCGGCATCTTGCAATTGGAACAGACGATCAGAAGCAGACGACTCTTCCAAATTTAGGTCGTCTACCATCTATTAATAATACCCATCACCGGCAAATCATCCAACGCCAAATATTTTCTTTTCCCTATCCAAATAACAACAACACAAGTAACTTGTATGGCGGCCGATCACTTGCATGTCTTAATCAAGGCGTCGAGCTCGGCCCCAAACCTCGTCGGCATCCTTTTTGCCCTTTGTTTCGGGAACCTTGACTGAGACAAAAATAGCAAACAGCAGAGCAAAGCCGGCGAAGAGGAAGTATACCCAGCCGGCACCCCCAAGCCAATGGTTGAGCGCGTTGTTGGTGATGGGGAAGAACTGAGCGACAAGGAAAGTCGCGATGTAGTTGGACCCCAGAGACCAAGACTGGGTAGCGCCAACGGCCTCCTGTCCAACCAGCTCCGAGGCGAGAATGAAGGGGACTGGCCCCAGGCCGACCGCAAAGAAGGCCACAAAGGTCACGACCGACACAGCCGACAGGATCTTGGCCCCAAACCGGATAGAAAGAGCCAAAATGAAGGAGCTGACGCCCTGTCCAATGATGGAGATCAGGATGCACTTCTTGCGGCCAAGCTTGTCTGGTAGCGGAGAGCATGCGGCGGTAGTGATGAGGTTGACCACGGAGATCAGGATCGTCAGCAGGGCCGAGCTCACGGGGAGAAGGTCCGTCAGCAAAGACACGGAGTACATGATGATCGAGTTAATGCCACACAGCTGCTGCGCAAACATGATGCCGACGACGGCAGCGATGGCAGGGCGGGTTACCGGGTCCTTGACGACTTGAAAGAAGCCGAAATGAACAGGCGAGCTATGCTTGGAGAGAGCAGGAGACACGGGCGGCACGTCGTCAGCCTGGGCCAAAAGACCCTCTTGCTCGGCGTTGGTCTCTCCATCCCAACCCTTGACTTCCTCGCGGATATCAAAGTCCTTGCCGCGAATCCGCTGCAGGGTGCGGCGTGCTCTCGGAATGTCACCGTTGGCGGCGAGCCAAGCGGGGCTCTCGGGAATCAGCAAAAGACCAAAGGCCTGGCCCAAGGCAGCGAAGACGCCCGCGGCCAGAATCCACCGCCATGCCTTGCCGTAGCTCAGGAAGAAGCCCAATGTCTGCACAATCAGAATGCCAACGTTGATCGAGACCTGAGTCATGGCCCCGAACAGGCCGCGCTCCTTGGGCGGCGCAATCTCGCTAATGTACAGCGGGACGATGACAGTCGACGCGCCACCCGCGGCGCCTGTGAAGAACCGGCCGATGGCCAAGGCGGGAGCCCCTCCGGCGAGCGTCTCGATGACGGCGCCGACGACGAAGAAGATGGCAGTAACCCGCATGGCAGGACGTCGGCCGCGTTTCGAGGAGAAGGGGCCGGCGCAGAGAGCTCCAACGAGGCCGCCGACGGTGAAAATGGAGGAGACGGTGGCGAAAACGGCATCGGTCATGGGAATACAGTCGGGAAGCCAGCTGTTGGTGTCGGGGGACTTGGCATGAACCCATTTCAGCATGATGCCCTTGGAGGCAATGGACTTCTTCCGGCAGGTGAGAACATCCTGAGGTGCGTTGAGTTCGGCCTAGCAAACGGTCGCGGTTAGTTGGCACCCCGTTCCCAACGCGAAAAGGGCGGGAAGCAGTTGAAGACCAGGGACCACAGGATAGTGGTGCTATACGTACAAGGTGGAAGCCGAACTGCAGGGGGCCCAAGGTCGAGACAAGAATCAAGACAATGAGGTAGAGGCTGACATCGCGCATGCACTGTCGAAGACCCGAGGGAGCCATATTGAAAACGCTCGGTATTGGGGAACTAAGTGCGCCGTCCAAAGCGAATTCAGGTATTGGTGTATGAGGGAGGAAGCTTTGGATTTCTTGGTTTGGCGGAGAAGGGATTAAGGGTAGCTCAGGGTAGAGGGGGAGCTGGGACGACGAAGCAAGCGAATACGGATCTGGGGCACAGGGAGCTGTCCACATGCTTCGGCTCCTCATCCGTAACCGCCTACATCACTGTTGCGCGTTCCTGACCACCCCCACTGGGCATGTTCCAGGTTACCTACGCCAGCGGGCCCGGACCCGTGGATGGCCAGCGCTGTCGTCTCCCCGCACCACCTAATTAGCCATCGCATAAAATTACCATTTAATAAGGTAACGTTATAACATTGACTAGTTATATATATGTACAACTGGAAATTGCAATTGTTCCATAGCTGCAAGATGAATCAAGTGTGAATGGGAAAATTAAAGACCGTGAGTAGACGAATTGTTCATTTATTAAATACGAACATCTCAAGTTGGAGTCGTTCGGTATGGTGCACAAACGGCTTAGTTTACAACTTTGCTTTGGAATCTTCCGTCATTGGCGTATGGATCGTCAATTATGCCTCTCTTGAACAACTCTATTGAACAACTCTATTGAACCTTACCTAATGCTCGCTTCACGGCCACCTCCAACGTCTCGACGTCGTCAGGCCCAAGTCCAATTGTCTCGTTGTCCGTCTTCTCGTACAAGGTGCTGCCCTCGGCCCAAATGCGTCGCAGAGTGAAGATGGTGGCAAAAGGCACACCCTCGGCCCATGCCTTCTCTTCGGCCTCCCTGAGCTTTTGCAGCGACGAGTACGTCACATCCCACTTGACGCCTGTTTGCTTCTCGAACTCGGCCAAGATCTCCTTGCCCGTCGCCACAAAGGACTGCACCTTGAGGGCCTTGTTGAAGGACGCCTCGGGGTGACGGAGCGAGGCGACCAGAGTCGTGCCGACACTGGAAGGAGTCAGTATGAACTTGACGACACATGAACAACACAGGGCCGGCACTCACTCCTTCATAGTGATCAATCCGATCTTGCCGTCGCCGTCTTCAACCAGGACGGCCTTGTGGTTTGCCGAATCGAAACCACCGGCTTCCGGGGCGGCGGCGGCGAGTTTAAAGAAAAAATCAGCATACGGACCCGTGACCAGGTACGTGTACTGGAGCCGCCGGACGTTCTCGCGGATGTACTTGCGCACTTTGAGCTTCTTCTGGTGGGGCTTCTCGTGGGCGCTCTTCGAGTTGTACTCGATGTCCGTGCCGTACTCGGAGGGGAAGAACCACTTGACGGAGTCGGTCTCCTCTGCCAGCTTGATCAGGTCGATCTGCTTCTCGATGACGTCCCTTCCTAGCGCCGAGATGACAGTGTCGGCATCCTTGTAGGCGGTCTTGACCTGTTCTTCGTCGTCGATGTCGCCGCTGACAATCTTGGCGCCCTTCTTCCTCCAACCGTCAAGCAAGGATGCCTTCTTTTCGACAGTGGCGGGCGATGTGAAGATGGTGATTTGGCCGAACGGGGGGCTGGCGTCCAACAAGGCGTCGGTAATGAAGACGCCAATGTTGCCCGTCGCGCCAAATACGAGGATCTTGGAAGGGCTGAAAGTTGACATGGTTACGTGTCGACGGATAGTATCAGAGAGTGTTACGGGCTGTCAAGTTTCGATAATTCTTCGAGGTGCGGGGTTTGCGACACAAAGCAATGATGCAATATTTTGAGAATGTAGTTGCGACTCCTACGGCAGGTGGGAGTACGTCTAGAGTCATACGATATCGGGTCTGTTCCGTAGAGCGACAACGGCAGGCCAGAATCACCCCGCTGGGACTATATATCTGTAAGTCACCCCACAAATTTTCATCTTTTAAGTACTGCTGTATTTGTAAGACGCTTTGCTCATTTTGCTTGTCCGTTGTGCTTCAATCTCTCGGAACGGACCCCGGTTTTAAGACGTGCTTCAAAGGTTGGAGGGGAACTCTGTTTGGGCAAGTAGACCGTGAGATCCGAGGGCCGTTCAACCCCGCGTCGTTCGTCTCGCCTGTCGTCACCTTGACTTGAGGTAGTCAATGAGGGCAAAATTCCCGCGTGTAGGCGGCCGCCAGCCGCTCTTCTCCACATTAAGAGCTACATCGGGCTCCCACCTCTGGGGCCAAGCGAAACTTGTCAATTGCTTCAATGTTCGGGGGAGGAAGATGGTAAATCTCCAAGACCCGGCCTGGGTACGTACTGACCAGCTCCACTGAGACATCCCTGCATTCGCGGTGTTGTCTGATAGGCTGGACAACCTGGGCGCGGGAGACGGGCGACCCCACCACCGATCGGTGAAGTTTCCCTCGAAATTTTTTTTAAACCGAAAGAGAAGAGCGAACTGTTTTTCGAAAAATCGGGAACGCAGCTACCTCGCGACCCGCCGGGCGAGATCGACGAACACAACATAACGAAACCCGGCACAGCAGCACCCGCAGCCATGGCGGCGATCGATTCCCCGGTGACCAATGGACGCAAGTCCGACAAGAAGAGCAAGAAGGACAAGAAGGAGAAGAAGCGCCTGCGCGAGGAGGAGGATGCCGAGGCCGGCGAGGAGCGCAAGCACAAGCGCACAAAGAGCATAGGCGTGGTGCCCGACGACGATGAGTCTCCCTCGGGATCCCAGGACCTTTCGCTGGCCCCTTCAGCAGCCCTCAATGGCGAGCCGTCGCCCGAGAAAAAGAAGAAGAAGGACAAGAAGCACAAGGAGTCAGTAGGCGAAGCCGAAGAAGAAGGTGCTGCGTCGGACGCCGAGCGCAAGGAGAAGAAGGACAAGAAGAAGAAGCGCAAGTCACAAAAAGAGACGGAGGACGACCTCGAGGAACCCTCCGCCGAAACAACCGCCGCCGCCGCCGCCGAGCCGGCAAGCGAAAAGAAGGGAAAGAAGAGCAAGAAGGCCAAGGCGGCGTCTCCCGAACCTGCAGCCGACGACAGAGACGACGACGAAGACGACGCAATGGACGTCGACTCCCCCGCGAGGACGAAATCGACGTCCCGAGTCCACCAGCCCCCCGACGCGCCGCCCAAGCCCCAGTTCCCCTTCTTCACCCAGACCGTTTCCCTATACCTCCCCATCTACCCCGTAGGCTGGGACACGCCCTGCACGGCCGCGGCGTCGCAGCACCTCGAGCCCCTCGTGAACCGCTACGTCCCGGAGCTCAAGGGCGTCCTCCTCGCCTTCCGCAACGTCTCCCTCTCGGAGCAGCCCGGCCGCCGCCACGCCGCCACCAACGACAGCGAGCACTGCGACCTCGTGTCCGTGGACGAGTACGCCGTCGGCTTCGGCTACGTCACGGCGGACGTCGACCTCTTCGTGCCCCGCCGCGGCGCCTGGATGGAGGGCAGCATCAACCTCGAGAGCGAGGGCCACATCGGCGTCGTCTGCTGGGGCAAGTTCAACGCCAGCATCGAGTCGTCGCGCCTGCCGCCCGAATGGCGATGGGTGCACGCCGGCTCCGCCGAGGCGGCGTCCTACGTCGCCGACCCCTTTGACGGCGGCGACGACGACGACGCCGCCGCCGAGGCCGAGGACGAGCACGGCGCCGTGCGCCAGATCCACACCACGGGCTTCTGGGTCGACGGCAACGGCGACAAGGTCAAGGGCCGCGTCCGCTTCCGCGTCAAGGCCTTCGACGTCGGCGTCAGCGGCGACCATGGCTACCTCAGCCTCGAGGGCACGATGCTCGACGCCGCGGGCGAGAAGGCGGCGACCCAGCGCGACGCCGAGCAGGAGCGCAGGCGCCGGGCCGGTAAGAGCGGCGTTGGCGCCGGCGCCGGCGTCCTCTCAAAGGAGCGGCGCCGCATGCCCGAGTTCAGCGTGACCAAGTTTGGCGCCGTAGAGGACGAGGAGGATAAGGCGCTGCGGAAGGACGTGTGGGATACGACGGAGCCGGCGACGGAGAACAGCGAGGCCGGGGAGAAGGAGGCATTTGCGGGCATTTCGACCGAGGAGGCGTAGGAGCGGGGGGGCGGGCGGCCTGCTGCATAGCGTCGTGTCGAGCGGCTTGGCCTATGCGTCTGTGATTCCTGGCTGGGTGGCGGCTTTTCGGGCGTTTTGAGGATTAGGGAAAGTTTTTTGAACCACGACACCAATACCTGCACGCCCATGTCCTGATGAAATCGGACTACCGCGAAAAGCAGGGTGGCTGTACTTTGTAATGTCACCGTTGCAGCTCTCGAAATGGGAGCCAAACTATATCTGACGATCTGCTTGTGCACAAGCATGCCGTGCCTTTGAGCTATTGTAGCATGACATCTAGACGAACGCCCCCCTTCTGCCGCCGTTGGCATTATGGACCCCCTGCTCCTGTATCCTCTTGGAGCTACAATAAGAAAACGACGTTCAAGGAGTGCCGTTGTCGACGGCATGGCCGGACCCAAGCTGAATCGTGCAGCCAAATCTCGTTTCCCAGCCCGATACGCCTCAATCCCGCAACCGGGACGGCGTTTACCCGTCGTATGCCGGTGCTTTCCCGTGCCGCAAACGCCTCACCAGTCAGTGTACCAAGCGGTGGCCATGCGCTGCAGATGAGCAACGAACTCGGCTGCGGGCACGAGGTCGCGGTAGAGAACCCAGGAGGCGGGGCCGAGGAATCCTATCGCTCCGAACCGAAGCCGTCAGCCTTTTCTTCTGCCCGGGGGGGGGGGGTTTCTTTCTTTTTTTCTTTCACTCTTCCGGGGGGGAGGGGTTCCCCGGAGCGCGCTCCGCGGATATGCCTCGTCTGCCAACTTACCGGTAATGGACCCCTTGGGGCCGTAACCCATCCACGAGAGCACCGGGGTGATGAACAGTCTGATGATCATCCCGACGGTCATGTCTGTGAACCACGCGAAGACGGCGAGGATGATGTGGGCGAACGTCTGGGTGTAGTGGCAGCCGGCGTCGAAGAGGGAGCAGAAGAAGTCGAGGATGAGGAGGGTAAGGTAGGTCGTCATCTCCAGGAGAACCATCCTTGCGTGTTTCGTTTTGGGGTGTTTGCGGAGGATGGAGGACTCGACTTGATTCGGTTTTTTTACTTTTTTCCCGCGAGCTGTTTCGGGGCTTACCCATGAAGAGGTCTCTATTTTTTTTATTTTTTGCGGTCTTTTCTGTTTCGCAGTATGGGAGAAAGAGGGAAGAAAAACCTCGTGCTGCTGATCGGGAAGAGAGCCGAGAAGTGTGGTCTTGGCCCGGCAGTGTGCCTTTCATCACAGGCATTGGAGTCAGAAACGATCCATTATTAGGTCTTCCGTCCCCTTTTGTGGTGAATATCATCATGCGCGAAGGCTGGCTTTGAAATGTTCACGGCATCTGCTTCCTTTTATCACAGGTTTATATCCTTCAAGGAGGAGGGTTCGGACTACGGCCGGCTGCAGGTGAGGATCAGGAAATATGGTAAAGCCTAGAGAGAAGTGATTCGAGTAGCGTCTGGCTACATGGCAAGGAGAGCGTTCTTCTTCCGCTCTTTAGCAAATATCGTTGTGGTTGAATCTTACTAACTTGCTTCACTCAGATAGGAACGACTTGGGAATAAGGCAGAACGAATATAATGTGGAATTGTTGAGTTGGGAGCCACGACTACAGATTCATTACAGGTTGTAATACAACAGTGTAACAAGAAGCTGTCTGATTTTTTCGTAATCACTTTGAGCCAAATACCACTCGTGCTACCTCTCGAAACATCACTCTGTCCGCAAGACGACAAGACTCATAACACATTCAACCCTTCAGCCACCAGCGTTTCAATAACGGCTACCCTCAGACCGGCTTTCGGAGTTGTTCAGAGGCATAGCACCTGTTAGGAAGCAGTTGAAATTCGCGTTGAAATTGGGGATTGAATATCATCCCAGTTGTGACAACGCCCTGGAGGCGCGCGAAGAATCCTCTAGCAATAACATTTGCTCCATGTGTGGACCGATGGTAGGCAGCAGAGGAGTCTAGGTGCAACACGTTGTCATAAGGTCAGCCAGAGGAGATTAGCTGGGACCAGGAGAAACTGACCAGCGCGGAGACCGAAGTATCACAACCCAGTGAAGGAATATTTCCTTGCTACAACCGTGAAAAGAGCCGGCAAGACGAACCACAAAACCGAACTCAACAAACTAGCAACGAAAAACCCCATCTTGTCGATATGTGACGGAAAGTGCCGTGTGTGGCGTACGTAGTATGTAGCGTTTTGATGAGGAGCAAAGTGCCTTGGCAGAGGAAGAAGCGGCTTGGCGTGGACACTCTACGTTTGCCTCTCGAAAGGGGGTCTTTTTATACTTGAAAGACGTTGGAGAGAGGCATCACAAGACGGAAGGGTACCGAGGCCAACTCGCGTTGGCCTAGCCTTAACGAAGCGAGAGTAAAGCTGGTTATCAAGGTTCGCAATCGGGCCAACGAGACACGCATATGAATAGCCGCCGATGCTGGACAGAGGCCAAAAAAATGCAATTGGCAAGGGAAGCTTCGGTCTAACGCGGGAGGCCGTCGACATCAGAAACGAGACACTAAAGAGCCTTTCGGTGTTCCCAAGACATTGGCAATGCTTTCGTCTTCGCCTTCCCCAGCTAGAACCTTACCGAGAACCCATCACATCATGGGTAGGTCATGAGGAGAACAATCGCGAGATGAGATCTTGGGTAGGAAGTTTGATATTTTGGTACTGTCGCATGGTCAAGTAGCGCTATCGTGCTATCTTTTCTGGCATCGTGGTTCGCCGAGGACAAGAAAGTATCGCCAAACGCTCCATTCCAGAGTTCCCAATGACTTTATCCTTGCTCTGTCTTTTCCCTGTCCTTCACATGATATCTCATAGTTCGGAAGGCGGCGTGGTGTTTGAGTTGACGTCGAGGCTAGATGAACCAAGTCATGGCAACATGCTGACACCACGCAAAGATCGAGCCGGCGGGAACCGCTGCGCCGTACACGAAGCTCTGAAAGAAGGCAGCGAATGATCCTGTGTGGAGCAGATTAGCAGCAGATCGACCGGAGGAGTTTACCCTGGACGAGGACTGACCCGCAATGGGACCGAGGGGTCCAAAGCCAAGGAGATTAAGGCCGAAAACAACGGGCCAAGCGAGGAAGGCGAACATCTTGGTGGTGTTTTCTGATCGGGGTTGTAAGTTGTGGTGTGATATGTGGTGAATTTACACTGGGTAGTATGCCTGAGAGTGGAAATAGCGAAGTTGGGAGTGCATTATAAGGATGGTGATGGGAAAAGAGGTCAGGTTATATACTCATCTTTCTTTCTTGAGCGGGCAGACAGGTAGGCACGCCAGTTGGACGGCTTAAAGTGCGTGTGAGAGATCATTTGTCCCGAGTGAGCCTTGTTAGTAGGCCAAAAGGAGGCCAATAGCCGCGTATATTTCCTTGTCTTTATTCCATATATGCTGGCTTCTTCTTGCTCTCAGCAGACCGACTACGTAGATACTACTACAACCTAGACCTCACCCGCACCACCTTCCATATCGGAGCCAGAAGTCATTTCCATACCATTCCGAGGCGCTGAAAGAAGGAGAAGAGGGACCCCTTGGGCACGAAGCCCGCGTAACGGGCCTGCCAAAAAGAGGCAAAGGTGTCTGCGGCAGGACAATCAGCGCTCAACTCGGGGGGGAACAACGACAGAAAAAAACGGCGCGCGACGTGGGGACTTACTGGCGACGGGGCCGAGCTCGCCGAAGCCGAGGGCCTCGAGAACCCAGGGGGCGACGGCGACCAGGACGCCGATGGCGACGAGCGTGACGAACACCGGGTGGTCGGCGGCGAAGTCGAAGAATCTCTCGGCGGCGTCGGCGGCCGCGTCCGTGGCCCCCCTGACGACCTGGCCGATGGTGTCGCGGTGCCGGACGAGGGCCTCGACGCCCCGGAGGATGTGCTTCGCGATCTCCTCCGTCCAGGAGTTGGCGGTGACGACGTTCCTGAGGCGGCGCTCGAGGTCCTTGCCGCCCTTCTCGGCGGTGCGCAGGATGTCGACGAACTCGCCGGCGGCTTCTTGAGCGGACCGGACGGGCTGGTCGGCGATGACACCGGACGGCTTCTCCGCAGCGGTTGGCTGCTGCCGTTGCGGCTGCGGGGGCTGTCCGAGAGGGAAGCACTCGAAGAACCGGCTGCAGTCCATCTTTGTGTGATTTATGTTTGAGCTGCCGAACCGGGTATCTGAACAAGAAGCTGGCAAAAAGAGTATTTCCAAGTCTTGGTATGGTTCTTCCGGTTGCTGAAGGTGAAGAAGAAGCTGGGGCTGATGTCTTGAAATACCGAGATGTTGTGCTGTTTTGCCTGGCCCGGGGAAAGCCTGGACTGGAGTGGAAGGCCTCCCGCATCAAAACTAAAATCTGCCTTGCGTTGATGCTCTTGCCGCCGACCAGTGTCGAGGGCCATTCGCATGCACGTCTTGTTGGCCCGATTTTGAACCTAGCCAACCAACATGTCCTCAGTTCGATAAGACCCGACCAACAACCGCTGACCTCCTCATGAACCTGCTGTTCACATCCTCCGTATGTATATGCCTTTTCTTATTCGCTTATAGCAAGAGGCAGCCGGATGCATATGGCCTTTTCGCGTTGGCCCGCGCATCAACCACCATCTTGGTCGGCCCCTCACACGCTCTCTTTCATCTTCTCTCACCTACGAGGTCAAGTCAGCCAGCAAAAGAAAAGGGTATTTATTTTTCTCTCCAACAGGAAAAAGATTTGGGCCCTAACCAGGGATCGAACCTGGGACCTCTCCCAGAATGAATCGCCGTGAAGACAACCCTAAGGGAGAATCATACCGCTAGACCATCAGGGCTTATTGTGCTCATTGCAGGCTTGCTGCTGGATGACTGAGAGGGCCGGAAATGAAAATATGTTTTCTGTGGGAACGGAACGCCGGCCTCTCCCCACAAAACAGAACCGAATCCTGAGCAACAACCCCACCGTCACATCTATATTGTATCATTGCCCAAGGGTCAGTGTCATCTTCCCGTCTGTCATTTGCACGCTACGCATTCCACATCATTACGAGACCGGGTTTCATAGAATCCATTCTATCACTTCTATAGACGCTCGCTAGATGATAAAAGGTCCGCTTGAATATATGTACTTCATCATGTGACACACGATGACCTTCACTGGGATCGGGTCAAGTCCTGCAGGACCTTACGTCCCCTCAGCACGTCCTCCTCGTGGGTCGGCTCCCGCATCGTCTCGGCAATGCCCTCCTCGATCCATTGCTTGACGGCAGGGTGCCCCAGCAGCGTCTCCACGTACGCCATCGCGGGCCCCGAGAGCCGCAGCCCGAAAGTCTGCACGCGCGTGGCCACGGGCGCGAAGAAGGCGTCGGCGGCAGTGAACTCCCCGCCGGCGAGAAACGGCCCGCCGAACCGCCTGAGGCCGTCCGTCCACAGCTGGTCGAGGCGGTCGAGGTCGCGTTGCAGCGCCGTGTCGGGCGGCCCGCCGAGGTCGATGCGCAGCGCCACGTTCATGGAGCACTGGTCGCGGATGGCCTCGAAGCCGGAGTGCATCTCGGCGGCGGCGCAGCGGGCGAAGGCGCGGGCGGCCCTGTCCCGGGGCCAGGCGGCCGGGTGGGCCTCGGCGATGTACTCCACGATGGCGAGGGAGTCCCAGACGGTGACGTCGCCGTCGACCAGGGCCGGGACCTTGCCGCTGGGCGAGAAGGATAGGAACGCGGGCTGGCGGTGGCCGGGGGCGAAGGTCTGCAGGCGCTCCTCAAAGGGGACGTCGAGGGCTTTGAGGAGCACCCAGGGTCTCATGGACCATGAAGAGTAGCGCTTGTTGGCGATGAAGAGGACGAGGCTCATTGTGAGTCACGGTGGGTTGACTAGGAAGGGTCTCAGGGTGTCTGAGATGCTTGAACCGAGATTGGCTTAAAAGGAAGGGGTACAATAAAGATGAAGGGCAAGTCGTATGGTGTTCGATGGTACGAAGCGTGAGAGGGAATTTGATGTATATATATATATATATTGCGCACCAGCTAGCGGCTTGACTCACCTGGCGATACCCGTCTCCGTCTCCATCTCCGGATACCTCATTCGCGCCCCAATGGTCGAGCAGCGAAGAATCACGCAGGCGGAGCCATCCGGTTTTGGACGACAACGGACACTGGCCCAAATTAGGTAATTATTGGTAACGGGCCTCGAGGAGTCGAGCTTAAAACGACTGCGGGTTACCGGTACTGCAGAGGTGTGTGCGACTGAGGCGGCGCCAGTCCACATGGGTGCGGTTATCTGTGGAGCGCGTGCTGCTGTCGCCTGAAGCATATGTCAACGGAAGGGCGCTGCGAAAAGGGAACGTTGTGGGCCCAGCGAGCTAGCTATGGAGCTCTGCCGCTCGGAGATGAGGTAGAAGCTCCAGCTCTCGGGTGTTTCGGGTTTGGACTGTGCAATCGTTAGAATTGAACCTGCCCTTGTTCGTGTCGTGTAAGTCGAGGTCAACCAAGCCGGGGCGAACGCTCCGGTGCGGCCTGTGTGGTTTGGCTGGGGTCAAGCTGAAGGCAAGGGATCGATAAAATGTATCGTTCAACGGCCAAAACGGAGGATCGGGATCATTTGTAGGTATGTGAGAAGAGTTTGGACGAAGGGAAATGAAATGAAAGACCTTGATGTTGGTGGTTGTGTATGGCAATGGGATGAAAAATACGTATTACATAAGATACGTTTTCTGAGCAAAGACGCTGCACCTGGAAAACGTACCGGAGAAGCTCCTGCATGCAGGGTCGAGACCATTTGCAACCAAACTTTTTTTTTCTTTCTTTTTTTTCTTTGAACGAGCACCTCAATTTGGACCGAATTCCACCAATTCTCCCCCGCCAGCTCCCCGATTTCTACTCGATTATGCTCGCGGCGCCATGGGTGTGTCGGCGTTGCCTGGGAGGGCTCCTGAAGCCCAGAAGCACCCAATTCATCCGCCGTGCTAGCTCAGGCAAGCTCCTCTCCCCCCTCCATCGTCATCGTCTCTACACCCACGCGCCCATGAGCTAACACTGTCTCCCTTCCCCCCCCTTCGCAGACACAACCGCACACCTCCCACCGGCCCTCCTCCAACGAGCCCGCACCATCGCCACCGAACACGACGCCCTCGCCCGCTCCCTCGAATTAGACTACGACGCCAAGACGGCGCGCCGCCTCGGCGAGCTCTCGAGCGTCGTCACGGCCCTCCGCGAGTGGGAACGGGCGACGGGCTCCGTCGCCGAGCTCAACGGCCTCCTCGGCTCCAAGGACAAGGAGCTCCGCGACATGGCCGCCGAGGAGCTCGAGTCGACACGAGACCAGCTCGCCGCCGTCTGTCGCAGGCTCTCGGCCTCGCTGACGCCCAGGGACCCCTACGCCCACATGCCCTGCCTGCTCGAGATCCGCCCGGGGCCCGGCGGCCTCGAGGGCCGCTTCTTCGCCGACACGCTGTTCCGCATGTACAAGCAGTACTGCTCGCGCAAGGGGTACCGCGCCGAGGTCATCAAGTACGAGACGGCCGACGCCGCCGGCGACCAGTCCACCGCCGCCGGCGAGAGCCCGCTGCAGGAGGCCATCGTCGAGATCCACGACCCGGGCGCCTACGACCTGTTCCGCGGCGAGGCCGGCATGCACCGCGTGCAGCGCATCCCGGCAACGGAGAAGAACGGCCGCGTGCACACGAGCGCCGTGGCCGTGTGGGTCCTCCCGTCCTTCCAAGAGAGCGGCGGCGACGGCGGCGCCCAGGACGTCGACAACCCGGAGAGCGACTTCTACATCGACCCGGCCGAGGTCAAGATCGAGACGATGCGGGCGCGCGGCGCCGGCGGCCAGCACGTCAACAAGACCGAGTCTGCCATCCGCATGACGCACCTGCCGACGGGGACGGTGGTGAGCATGCAGGACTCGCGGTCGCAGTCGCGCAACCGCGAGGACGCGTGGAAGCTGATGCGGTCGCGCCTCGCGCTGATCCGGCGCGAGGCGCGCGAGGAGGCGGCCGCCCAGCTGCGCGACTCGGTGCTCTCCAAGCACCGCATCTCGCGCAGCGACAAGATCCGCACCTACAACTACAACCAGGACCGCGTCACCGACCACCGCGCCGGCCTCGACGTCTACAACCTCGACGACGTCATCAACGGCGGCGAGTCGCTCGACAAGATCGTCGACGCCGTCCGCGACTGGCTCGTCTCGGCCGACATCGCCGCCATGATGGCGGACGAGGAGGCCAAGGCCAAGAAGGTGCAGAAATGAAGGGCGGGATGGTCTAATGGCGGTAGCGGCGGCGGCGGCGGCGGCGGCGCACGCAGGGGTCATGTATCATATTGTAGGACTATGTATGTATGTATAGCAGCAAAAGAAATGCCCGCGGACGACGACCGCAAAGGGTCCGTTCCGAAACCAGCCCATTGCGTACCTGCACATCCGGGCGAGTGATCCGGACAAGACAGACAATGTTGGCCTATGGGATTTGTTTCCCATCTGCTTCTCCATGTGTTTCCGTCACGAGACCGGCTGGAGCCGACCGGGTGGGACCAGTAATGAAAGAAAAAAAACCTTTCGACATCGGGTACCGGTACAGACGCAATCGTCCAAACCTTCCGGATGTCGTGCAGGCCGCCAAGACCCGGGGCCGTATGCTAAAACCAACCGGGTTTTCAGCCAGTCTCCGTGGGCGTCCGCCGACCAGCCCGAGTAAACGGTTCTTGGTCTGACCAGCCAGCCACAGGGGTGTGTTGTTTGTGTGTGTATGTGTATGTGTGTGTGTGTGGTGTTTGCCCATGCACAAAAGACATGTTTTCCACGAGATGCTCGTGGCGCTTGCAGATTGAAACATTGAAAAATTTTGTTTTATTTGAATACATGTTTGACTACATCAGTGTCAACTACAAGAGAGGGGATGTCATACAGAAACGGCATGACAGAGCAAGCCCAATAATGTTTTTTTTTGTTTCCCGTCAGTCCACAGTCCGTTTTCGTGCCGTGTGTCCTCAACCGCCGTAAAGAAAGCCATAAAGACGCCGCGCTATGGTCATATATAGTAATGTACAACAAGTGGGTTGGGTTAGGGGTACAAGGGAGTACACCGGAGCGTGAGCCGCGGACTGCCTAGCCGTCAGAGGAAGAGTCCGTCGCGAGTGATGTACATGTGTTCGCGCTCTCTCCCCTCCCCCGGTCCAGGTCACGCTCCAATGTTCGCATCCATCGAGGCGAGAGAGGCCTTCAAGCCAATTGGCGCTCCCGTCTCATCATCTCCAATACGCCGACGACGCCGTTTTTGCGGAGCCTCTCCAAGACGACGCGCATGCCCTCGCGGCTCTTGCCCATCTGGTCCTGGGTCTTGCTCGAGGCGATGCTCTCGATGCTGCGCTGAACACCGCGAGCGCCAATGCCGCTCATCCATCCGGGCATCCAGCGGCCGTCCTTCTGCTCGGGCTGGTCGACGGCCGAAGGGGCCTGGTCCTTCTTCCCGCCGCGGAGGCGGTCGCCGAGGCGTGACTTGTAGACGAGGGTGGTGGTGACGTCGGTGGCCGCATCGGCGGGGGCCTCGGCGGGGAGGCGGAAGTCCTGTTTCTCGACTACGGAGAGGACGTTCATGAAGTTGAGGTTGCGGCTCTCGGTGGTCATCCAGCCTTCGCGCATGTCGATGACGGAGGTCTCGAGGACGTAGCTCGCCTTCTCGCTGGCGGAGCCGCCGCCGGTGATGGAGGCCGGGAGGAGCTTGAAAATGGGGGCGGGCATGCGCGACTTCTTCAGGTGGATGCGGGTGGTGTGCAGCCTGCCCGTGGCCGGGTCGAGGTGGCTGTCGATGGTGTCGGTGCTGAGGACATGGGTTGAGAAGGGGTTGAGCTTGGGGGAGGAGTAGCGGAGGAAGTAGGCGAGCGTCACGGTCGGGAAGGGGTGGGAGTAGGTGTGGTTCGTCGTGTGTGTGAGGACCATGTTGGCTTGAAGATCGAGTGGTCTGGTGTTGTTGTTGTTGTTGTTGTTACTTGTAGGATGAAGGTTTCAGTTGGTATCGTTCTTCGTATCTCGTGCCCTTCTTTCCGTTCTTGGTGTGCGAAACGGCGCTCACTTTCTTCGGGATGAAAGAGGCGTTGACATTGAATAGCCTATTGTGGGCGACCCAAGGCAAGTATCAGGGTTGTTTTGGAATTTGGGGGGGAGGGGAGATTTTGAAGCTATATCCGGAAGCTCGAGCACCAAATCGTCGGTTTTTGTCAGCGTCGCTGGGATTGGTATAATACAAGTTGCTGTCGTGGTGAAGGTAAAGAGGTTCAAACAAGGGAGAGGAAGAAACGAAGAAAGCGGCCGCTGCGGAAAGAGGGGGATGGTGATGACGAAGAGATGGGAAGTAAAAGAGGAGGAGGAGGAGGAGGAGGAGGAGGAGGAGAGGTGAGGAGAAGGTGGCAGTTAATGATGTAGTGCTCGTGCTCGTGCTCGTGTGTGTGTCGTTCGATAGGTCGACTGATTTTGGGGGAGAAATGCGACGACGATCGACACTGTTTTTTGGCCTAGCCATCCATCCCTTCCCCGACCACGACCCCGACCAAATCGTTGCTTCCGTTGCACACTAGCGGCACCTGCCAGCCACTGAGGGACGGCGCCAATTGGCTTTTGCTGGCAGAGCCAACGCCTCTGATTGGACGGGCGATGCTGCAACACCCCGCTTTTTGCCCATGCGAGCTTGGGCCATTTCCCGGTGGCGAAGTCACATGATGTGGAGCACACCGAGCTTCACCGAGAGCTCCGGTGAGCTGTCACTCGTACGGTCGTACCTACTCAGGCAGTCGTACACAGCATCACCACTCTTGCTCAGGCTCCCGTCACCCGTGCTCAGTGCTGCTCAGGATACAAATCCCCTTAATCACCCCCTCCTCAAGGACACACCTAACTGTCTACTCAAAATCTTAACAATGCCTTGTTATTCTAGTAGTCTACTAAGCCTAGTAGATATTCCTTGGTGTTACTAAGATACTATAAGTCAGGTAGTAACAGGGGAGTACTAGTGGCTAGCTAGAGAATTGGTATGCTGCGCAGTCGGGCTGGATGTTCTTGTCAATCCAGTTCCAAGTATCCATCGGAGCGTCTGGCATTTCTTCGTCGTTAACCGGGGCATTCCCGGCAGGGTGCGTCCGAAACCGGAAGCCGGGCCCGGGTCCAAGGCGGTCATACGTTCTGGCCCGTTGACTCTAACTGAATGGACTCAACAGACTCACTGGCTTATATAGGAGAGCGGACGGAATCCCGAGTTCTCCACTGGGTATGGTCGTATGTGCTCATTTTACAGCAGTAGTCCAACTATGACGTTACGCTGGATTATTTGGCTGACACGCCTAATTTGCCATAATTTGCACCAATGAGAACAAAGCATCCTCACCTGAATTCATCTTCTCGCAGGCTCACCTACACTATTCAACAGATGCTCAATTCCTTACTCTCTCCAACCCAGCCATATTCGATACTAGCGGCTCACCTGGAGGGGTTAGCTAGATTGGGTCCTTGCCTCTCTTACCTGACGACCTGCTATCTCGAAAGGGACGGGCTTAAGTTGCTGCTCCCGCTTTCTCTTTGTCTCTCTTGTTGTCTCTCCCAAGCCGGCATTGCCCACTTCTCCATGTACTCTGATCTCATCAGCTGCTCAGCTGTCAACCTTTCAGTAGGTTCGAACGCCATCATGCCCCGCAGCAACTCCTCCAAAGCCTGCATCTCACCTCCCTGAGTATCCCATTGGCATGTATCAGGCGTCTCGCCACGCCCCATATCCCACATACGCTGATACAGAGAACGGGACCCGGGGGTGTAGATCCTGTTTTCATTTATATGACAAGTCCAAGAGTCGTCAGACTCAAAGAAGTCCTTGCGGTTTGACCATGTATTCCACCATCGAGCAGGTAGTGGCCCAAATGTGCTCACCATCTCGGCTATAATGTCGTCACGGTCCCAGCCGAACGATTCAAAGAGAGGTCTCTCTCCAAGCACTTCATAAAGACTAACACCGAGTGTCCATATATCTGCAGCTTGGGTGATGAGATCGTTGAAGAAGCCTTCCGGTGGGAGATAGAGAGCAGGTGTGTGTAGCTCAGGTGTATGGGGTTCGGTCAATGCCTCCTTGACAGTCGCAACCACAAAAGAGGTTCCGTAGTCAGATATGCCAACCATGGGATCCACAACATTGTCTGCAGGCGTTTTTACATGCATCGGGTAAACAGCATATGGCGGCGCGTGAGGTCCAACTGGTGTGCCATCGAACCTGGAGATAGGGGCCTTATCTAGGCGGTAACGCTTATAAAGCCCTTCAGGATCCAGGCTGTTGAGATTCTGATTGAAATCCTGACTGTAGAGAAGAAAGTTCCTCATGTGAAGATCTGGCTAGTATTAGAACCACAAGATAGTTGGGCGAGGATCGTGATCCGAAGGCATACGAGATTGATTAACCTACCGCCGTGACATACTCCACGGGAGTGCAGATAAGATACTCCCATAATGATTTGAGCAGCAATAGACCTGGCAGTCTCGACAGGGAACATGAGGCTTACTGAATCTTCCTTGGATGCAGTAATATTACAAGCAGCAATTGGTTTCTGCACAAGGCAAACATGATGTCCGTTGGGGCCGCTGAATGAAAAGTCGTCCAGTAGATGCGGAACAAATCGTCGCCCTGGGTGAGAGCCACCGCAGCGCAGTTTCCGGAGAATAGAGGCTTCTGTTGATTTTGAAGATTCATCGGCAATCATGATCTTCAACGAGACGTACTGTTGCAGGTGTTTATCGCGGGCTAGCCATATTGTTGAATAGCCGCCAAAGCCGAGCTTGTGAACAACCTCGTAGCGATTGTCAAAAGTGTCCCCGATGGTGGTAGGGTGGTAGCCGCCAGTCCTATACTCTTCAAAGTCTTCAAGATCGACCTCAGGGATGTAGACCGCCCCGTTTGGCCCGTGCGGGGAAGCGTTGATGGCCATAGCCCGGCAGGAGTTCGTACCAAAGGACTTCTGCAGTGATGGAAATGTGCGTGAGATTGCTTTCCATGAAGACCGCTGATGAGACTGCACTTGACAGGGAATCGCTGGAATGGTGCGAACGCGATGTTGCCAAGCGGTACGCACCATGGCTGTTGACTATTGCGTCGAACGGCGAGGTCTCGCTATAAACTTTACTCTGGAAGCACCGGCTGATTCAGTCATATGCTCAGGTATATGTACCTAGCTGTCCATGGCCGTGTTGCATACCTCGCGTACCTGCAGCACCTGATTGGCCTGATCTCGCCGGACTTACTGCCGTCATTTGGTGAACGGAAGCAAACGCTGATGCTCTCGAGACTTCACTCATTTTCATATTTCAAATCATTCCACCAAGGGCATTCTTTTTCAGCCGAGAGTTCGTCAAGTTGTAGAAGTTCTTACGCTATGTCATTCAAGCTTCATCCGTACCCCCCTGCCACCGAAGCAATCACCCCTATCAGTACTTCATTCGTCCCGGAATGCGCAGTGGCGAGTTCTCCAACATCTCCCAGAATTCAGCTGCAAACTCGTCGTCCTCCAAGTCCCAGTCCCAGTCCCAGTGCAGCTTCCAGTCCTCAGGCATGGGACCACTTGTGAGCGCAACCAACCGCGGCCCCCTGCCTCCAAGCAAGTGCCACCGCCAGCCATGTAACCATGCGTTGTCGAGGTATAGCTTTCGCACTGCCGCACCGTATTCGTCTAGGTCTGTGCCTGAAGACCGAATATCTTCGAGCCACATGACCACCACTCTGGACATACGACGTTGCCATTCGCGCTTCTCCATGTCGAAACATCCAAAGTAAAAATCCAAGAAAAACAAGCCACTGAACAACGGCGATAGATTGTGCTCTCGACGCAGCGGCACAGCATTGGTCTGAGTCAAAGCTTCCATTGACGCGGCAGGCAAGATCCGTCGCGCAAGTTTGCGCCAGCTTTCGAATTTCTTTTCCGTCCCAAAGTCTCGTTCCGAAGCCTCGTGTGCCCCATAAGTCAAAGCCTGCACGCCAAATCAATGGAATCGCTTGCAATGTATTTGCCTCTTTCCTGAAAAAGCGACGGCAAATACTCGTCAAGGTCGCCGCTGAGAGCGAGTAGCCTCATTACACTGACAACCTCTTCTGCACTGCGTCCCATCAACCACAACACCTGTAACGCTGGGAGGCCAAACAATGTCGTCTCCTGGGTGCCGAGGCCCAGCTTGATCAAATTCATGAAGACGTCGACATTTCCCCCCAACGCCGCCTTCTGAGACCAGAAATCAGCGATGCCATCGACCGGAGAAGACTGGAAACGGCTGATGGAGTATATGACACAATGCAGAGCGTTGCAAAAGTATGCTTACATGTAGAAGTGTCCATCCAGATGGGTTGCGGTCTCGCAGAGATGCCTGGTTCCGGTTGAAAGCGTCAAGGACATCTGCCCAGGACCCATATTCGGCGTGATGAAATATCGGAGCGTCGTAAGGACGTGTGATCCATGGCAAAATAGAGAACTTCCAGCCCTGACACGCCCTGCGGGCTGTAAGGTTACTTTGCAGGAATCAGTCAGAGAGGAGCTGTAAAATGATATGGATGATGTAAAGTGTGTACGCCACCTAGTGTCTATTATATCAGCAGGTAGTTCTTACCCATGATAAACACAGTATGACGAGTCACTGTCTAGAAGATCCTCCTCCTTAGGTATAGAGCAGTCAGAATCTTAACAGGGGAAGACGAGCAAAAGCTCTTGATATTGACTTGGTCCGTGTCACCGAATGTGCTTTGATGCGGAGCCGTTGATTGCCCTACGAACACCGTCTATGGAGCGGCTGCGTCTCCCATATATAGCGATACACTGGAAACAGGCAGCACGGTGATGCCATTGAACGCCATGCGTCTAAGTCGACCTGGGAGGCTTTGGCCTGAATTAGTACCTCTTCGAGTTCATCATGGTGATTCCGGCACCACTGACTGAGACATGCCGAGGATCGCGCTGGCGCCTTCCCCCCCATCACGCACGAAGACGCCCTCACTCTCGACCTTCCACCCGTGAACGCCGCTGAACTGCACGAACTGCACAGCCATATCCCATGCCTCCTTGTCCGCTGCATCGCCGCTCTCGAAGACCTGTAGGTCGAGCCAGGGGCTGTCCACGCCCGGGTCGAAGAGCTCGCGGAACAGCATCGAGTAGGCTGTGTTGCGCTCCATCCACAGGTCGGCGATTTCCACGTTGCGCATCTCGTCAACGTCCTGCAGAATGTCGCTCCGGGGCACGAGCTGCACAAAGAGGCGGTCGAGGCGGGGGATGTTCTGGACGAGGGTGTTGAAGTGGCTCGACAGGGGGAAGATGCCGACGTAGGACAGTTCGCGGATGGACGGCGCCACCATCGGTTCGTCATTGGGGAATTCTTCGGATCCGAGGAGGGCACCGAGGATGGACGGCGGGCGCTTGAGATAGAACTCGTATGTCTTATAGACGCGGGTCGAGGAGCCCTCGTTGAGCAGGAGAGCTTGCCACGGGCGGATGGTGAAGAGGTCACAGGGGACACGTTTCTGGTGCGAAGCCTCTGGCGGGGGTGACTGGCTCGACGAGGCTGTAGCGACGTTTGAACTGTACCTTGTCGTGGGCATCTTCTTGTCTTTCTGCGAGAGAGACAGGACATGTTGGGGCATGGAGAAGTTCCACGCATCTCCGAGAAAGAGCATGCGTGATAGCAATTGTGCTAGTACTCGCGGCGATGCGATGATTGTAAACCGGATAGGATCGACATGGTCGAAGATGGTCCTCCATAGCCAGTTGTAGTCTTCGCTGTAGGAGGCTTTGTTGGCGAAACCAGTCTCCATGAGCGTGGCGCTGCTGGTGCCGTCCGAGATGCCACCCATGGCATCCTCAACAAAGAGTGTAAGCGATTTAACATGATTGGTCAGATTGTTAGTCCTCAGGAAAGCAAGAAAGTCGATTGCGGATGCTGGGTCTCTCGTCTCTTCAATCAGCGGCAGCTCGAACCGGTCGAAGGTCCATACGACATGACGGAACAGAGCGGGCAGTATAGCGTCTCGCCATCGCTTGCATACAAGGGAAGTGGTCTTGAGGTCTCGATCAAAGAAGAGATTCTGCAGCATAAACGAGGATGGCTGGTCGTGGAGCTTCGAGTCCGACGGCGCGGGGCGATCTAAGTGGGAGAAGATTTGAGCGAGGATCTCGTTCGGGAGATCATTGATGGAGACGACCATGTTGAGAGCTGTTAGAATGTCGTCGGAAGCGTAGGTAGCAGGTAGTCTGAACAGACGTGGATTCTATCAACGAGCCTTGGGAGGCCGTGCCGTCAATCTAGACTGAGGGGCACTCTGTTTCACGCAAGAGGTGCGGCCGAGGCGAGTTTCAAGTTCGGATGATAGCAATTCTGGCCTTTGAACAGGGTGCCACCGTGATGGGTGCTTGCGGCGACACAGTGTTGTTTCTCAAATGAGAAACTTAATGGTTGAGTGGCTGCAAATAGATGCTCGTGATGTTGCGCCGCAGCCCAGCAGAGACGTGGGTGATGTAGTGTAACAGAGAGGAGGTCCGCAATGTCATCGCGGGGTCTATCCATAGGGGTCCTTTGTGAGAGCTAAGTACAGGCAAGCCTAGGCCTGCCTTTGCCACCGCCAGCCCAGCCCCACTCAAGCTTCGATAAGACGACGATAAGAGCTCCATGCCTCCTTATCCGTACATTGATGCAATCGGGCTCCCAGAGATGCATTTCCAAATAGCAACCATCTCTCTCTCTCCCGGTGCCCAATTCTTAACTGCTGCTACCCATTAAGCTCGACATGCAAGATGATGGAGCGAATGCGAAAAGCTCCATCCAGTCAAGCAGTCACTACTGCATCGTCATTTGCTGCCGGCAAGAAGAGCACACACACAACACATACAGTCCGTACGGCCGACTAACCTATCACAAAGGGCGGGGAAAGCGGGGACCGAAGGCGGGTGCGCTAGTGAAGCTTGGGGAATATTACGGCAGCCTGCAGGGCGCACTGGTCCAAAAGTCAAACAGTTACTACACCTACCCCATTAGTTTCTAGAAACACTGTATATTATTAATCTAACCTGTATATAACTAATTAGTCTTTTAAATAAATTATCCTTTTAGATATATTTATATTACTCTATATAGCCTAGAATATTATAGTTCTACTTACTTAGATACCTTAATTATTTAATTAGTCTATAAATAGAGAAGTGTGTGCCCTAGAGTATATACCTAATAGAAGTATATACCTAAGGCTAATTATAGGCACTTTGCCTTAACTATAAATATATTTCTTTCTACTTCTAAACTTTTCCTCTTTTTCTTACGCCTAATTTAAAGTATATAAGTAACCTCTAACTATATACTCCTATTAACTTTTATTTAATTTATTTATCTTGTTTACTTATTTATTTTATTTTTTAATTATTACTAAACTAATGTTTTTTTTATAGATTTTTATATATTTATATATTTTTAGAGGTACCTAGTATTACCTTATATATTTAATAACTTTTTTATATATTCTTATATATTTTTATATATTACTATATATTACTATATATTACTATATATTACTATATAATCCTATAGGTCCTTATACTTTTGTCTATGCCTATTACTAACTATATAACTTCTATATATCTATATAGACTTATATATTATAGCTAAGCTTATCCTAAAAGAGATTAGAGGTATATAGCTTTTAGTAGATAACACTATTCTTATATAGCTTAGTAATAATTTTACTAATATAGAAATTACTATATACTATTATAAGTGTATATATATATTCTTATATATTTCTACTTTATTTTATACTAATCTATATAGTTACTATTAAGTATACTTCTTAGTAAGTTATTACCTAGTTCTTTAATATAAAAGACACTTTTATAAGTTTATATATATATTCTTTCTATAAGTACTAACATCTATATAGCCTTATATACTTAATCTCTATATAAAAGTATCTAATAGTATCTATACTAAGCGTAAACTTAAGTATAAATATACATAGAACAGTAACTTAATCCTAATATAGGTGTATAGAACTATACGCCTTAGTTTAAAAGCTTATACTAGTTACTAGAAGGGTAATAGTCTATATATAACTTATATAGTTATCTTAAATACTACTACTTATACTAACTATACCTATAACTTTAGTATAAGTGCCTATAGCTTTAGTAAGTTCTATATATTTCTAGCTAGTATTTATATATACTTATACTTATATATAGTTCTAGGTAATTATAAGTAATCTAGTAGTAAGCTATTTACTCTATATAAGTCTAAGGCTATTAAGGCTACCTATATAAAGATAGACTTTCTTGTATAGATCTATAGGCTTAAGCCTAAGTATATATACTGTATTAGTAATACACTTATTTCTATAGTAAATAAGCTTAAGTCTATAGGCTATTATATATATCTATATAACCTTAGTCTTTATTTATATATTTACTAACTTTTATATAAGTGCTAATAATCTTATTAACCTTTTAATTTAGTTTAATAGTAATAGTAATAGTTATACCTAATCTATATATATCTATATATATCCTAGCTAATTTAATACTTTTATATATACTTTTATAGTAGTAGTTAAGAGGATAATAAGGAATATAAGGGTTTATAAAAGAATATAGGCCTTTATAAAAGGATACAGAAGTTTATAGGTCTTAGAGAAATATATATATTTAGGTAATATAGTATATACCTAGCTAGTGTAAAATAATAGCTATGGGCACTTAACCAGGTAGGGCTCAATAGTAGGTATTAGTGTATTATAAGACTTAAGCTTGCAGAGCCTAGACAATAAGGGCTCTGCTACTAGAAAACTAGATGGTGGGGTAGGGCGCTAGAGGCTCGGCGATCCATCGCCAAGACCCACAGCTATTGCCATGAATCCTGTTACAGCTAGTTTTTTATAGTAAAGTGTAGAGTTTAGTAGATAAGGTTAGTTTTTTATAGACCTAGGCACCCTTATATACTCTTATATATTAGTTTTAGCCTACTTAGGTCTTTATGTTTCTAGGTTTTTAGATACCTAATCTTATAGTTCTATATATAAAGATTTTTCCTTTATATACCTCTATATAAACCTATATATCTTGAAATTTTTTTCTCTAAAATGCCTTAGACTAGTTGCCTATTATATAACCTTATATAGTATTTTACACTTATTTAAGAAAAGTTAAATTCTAGATAGACTTATATAGTAATTATTATATACTTATTAAAAAATTATTAACTTTAAGTTTCTTTTACTACTTTTAAATAATTCTTACTTTTAATTAACTATTACTATAAAGTCTATATATAATTCTTAGTTCTTTTATTTTAATGTATTTTTAAGCTCTTTTTTAACTACTGTCTTTTTAATTAGAATATTCTTACTATTTTATATATAAAAGGATTTTAAATCTTATAATATAGCCTTAAAGATATCTAAAGATACTATTTACTATAGTAATACTAAACACCTAAATAGCTTTAAGCTATATATTATAGTATAGTTTAGTACTTTTTATTAGAAGACAGTATAGTAAATATAGTCTAAGACCTAGGCTATAAGTTTTTTTACACTTTTATATACTAATATAGCTATATTATTAGCTAAAATATCCTTTATAAAGCCTATTATTAAGTTTTTCTTAAAAATATATAAGAATATTTAAAAGAGCTTTAGTATTAATAGAAAGGTTAGACTATACTAAGGCCTAACTTTATTTAGTTAATTAATACTTATAATAAGCTACTTCTGTTTAGGTTTAAGATATATACTACTATTAATATATACTTTTAGTATATTATATAGTTTTATATAGAGTTCTCTGTATATACTACTTAATCTATACTTACCTAGTACCTCTCTATTATTCTTAAATAGAAGTATATACCTTTTACTATTTATTTAGACTATAGTATAAAAGTAGCCCTTACTATAAGAAGGCATTAGTATTTCTTATAAGAGTATATAAAATATACACTATTTTAACTAGATATAAATATTCTTATAACCTTTTATAATTATTAAGTCTTTAGTAAAAGTATTTATAATATTAAGATTAAGAGTTAGTAGAATTAATTATATTAGGCCTAATCTATATAATTAAAGGTAAATACTTACTTGTCTATATATATATTCTAAGATACTTATACTTTATATAGGGATTCTTTTATTAACTATAGTCCTTATAACTTTTTTCTTTAAATTCTTTTTTTAATTAGATTACTTTACTTTTTATTTATATACTACTCCTTTATAAAGACTTTTCTAACTTTATATACTTCTAGAATAATTATTATATCTATATATAAAAGAATTAGCCTTATAGTGTCTATAGCTAGCCTTAGTTACTCTTTTATTAGCCTAATTAGACTTTTATAATTAATTTTATATAGAAGGTTAATCTTTTAAAAGTATAAAAAATACTTATAGTACTTAAATAGGATAGTATAAATCTTAATTTATATTTACCTATATAGATAACATAAGTCTATAAAGATATTCTTAGTTCTAGAGAGACTTTTTTACTTATTATAGAGTTTTATAGTTTAAAGTACCCTTATATTAAAGTATATAACTTCCTATAGTAATATTTAGAGATATATATTATCTTAAAGGTATCTCTAGAGGTTTCTCTATTAGAGAAGTAAAGTAGTAAAGTTAAGTAAGTAAAAGTATAATTTATTACACTTAGGATTAATTTATAGTAAATCTTTATAAAGTAGTTAACTTTATTTTAAACTAGAAGGTAAACTCTCCTTTAGTTTAACCTATATATTCTCCTATATATCCTTTATCTAATCCTTATTTTTAATATTATTCTATATAGCTACCTCTTAATTTTTACTTCCTATATTCTTTACCTTTAAGTATATATACTTTTATAATTTTACTTATAAGCTTACCTCTAGAGCTTTAAGTATTAGTTTTTATTTTATTTTAGTCTAAATAGTACTAAGGTATATAAGTATAGGCTAGACTTTCTTTTACTATACAGGAGTAAGTAGCTTTAGCTAGTAGTACTTAAATTATTATTTTTTTAAAACTTAAGGCTTAAAGATAAGTAGTTTAATTTATGTTTTAGATATAAGTATAATAGTAAAGCTATCTTTCTTACTAGAAAGTAAAGTCTTATAAAGAAATATTTAGAGATTAAAGGCTTTATATATAGTACTATAGAACTTTATAATATCTAATAGGTTTTTTATATTAATTAAAATTACTTTTTACTTATATCTAAGAAAGGCCTTATCTAAAGTAAACTTTATAATAAGGTACTTTATTATATTAATATATAAAGTATACTTTATAGTTAATAAGAATTATAACCTCTTATTAAACTTCTTAAGGTATTATATATAAGTGTATATATAAAAACTAAGGCTATTAATATCTACTTTATAATATAAGGTAACCTAAAGACTAATATTAATATAGATAGTTAGGTCTTAAATTAGCTAGTTTTTTATCTATTATATACTTACTTTATACTTCTATAAGCCTTTAATAATTACTATAAAGAAGCTTATTAAAGGTTTTATATTTAGGATATATAGTATAGACTTAGTTAGGTTTATATTATTTTTAGGTAGTTATAATTAAATACTAGTAGAAGATTTTAGGAGTTTAAAGATATTTTTATTAATTAAGGTAAAGTTAATTATAGGTAGTTCTTAGAGAATAGTTAAATTAAGAGAATAAAAAGGGCAAAAGTGCTACTTATAGAGTAACTTTACTATAAAATAGTTAAGGCTGTCTTTTTTAGGACACTTTAATACTATCTTATACTAAATAGTATATATTATAGGTGTATAAGTCTATATATAAGTGTGCATAAGCTATATAGATTTTATCTTTATATAGATAAGGCTTATAAATGCTATATAGATAAATTATTATCTATAAAGTAATATTACTGCTATCTGTACACTAGTGGTGGCCTTAGTACTGATTAGCAACCTAATTAGGCAAGTTCTGACTTTTGGACCAGTGCGCCCTGCAGGCTGCTGTAGAATATGACGATGATGGACTGAGATGACATCGTCGAGACCGGGGACTAGGGCTGGAAGGCGAAAAATGCTCACTTGGGTCACATACGCTCTCTCCAAGGAACCCTGCCGACCGGATCATTGGCTTGCTGCCGAATTTCCAAACCCGCATCATCGAAATGCAGTTTCGTATGTAAACCAGGCCACCCACGCTACCCAGCCGTCCCAAGTATCGACGTCTACATAGTAGCTGGAGCTTGGATTCATTCCAACACATCTTTGAGAATGCAGTTCCTCGCCCCGTCTGTCCAGAAAGAAATCATGGCTGCCAAGAATCACCAGAGGCCGCCCTTCCGCGCCGAGCACATGGGCTCGCTGCTGCGACCCAAGGCCCTGACCGAGAAGCGCACAGCCCTGGACGGCAAGAAAGCCGTCGAGATTGCCGCGGACGAGGAGCTGAACCAGCTTGAGGAGCAAGGCGTGCGCGACATTGTCAAGATTCAGCTGGACCTCGGTTTCCATGCCGTGACCGACGGCGAGTACCGCCGCCACCAATTCTGGGGCAACTTCTTCCCCGGTCTCGAGGGCTTCGAGGAGGTCGACGCGCCGAGCTGGGATATCTTCCGCATGTACGTCCCAGACATTGCGGCTTTTGGTGAGCTTCTTCTTCGTCTTCTTCCTCCGATTGCTGAAGGCGTGCCTGCGTGCCCATGTCTGATTTCTGACGGCCATGTTCCCCAGTCGAGAGCGACCACAAGCCCGGCGAGTCCATCGTCTGCACAGGCAAGATCAAGCACAAGGGCAGCACGTATCTGAGAGAGTGGAACTTCCTGAAGAGCCTCGTCCCGCCTGAGCGCGTCAAGGAGGCCAAGTTGACTCTGCCTGCGCCCGAGTGGTATCACCTGCGGTATCAGAAGGGGCACGCGTATCCCAAAGGCGTCTATGCCAATGACGAAGAGTACTTTGCGGACATTGCCAAAGCATACCGCACAGAGCTGGAGATTCTGTACGACCATGGCGTTCGGAATATCACAATAGATGACCCCAACTTGGCGTGTAAGTAAACCCGCGCCCCTCCCAAACATTGCCCCCCAGCAACCGGTCAATAGCATCTTGACTAACAACCATGCGGCCTAGACTTCTGCTCGGAAAAGATGCTCCAAGGCTTCAAGGACGCGGGCGAGGACTCGGACGCCCTGCTGCAGTCCTACATCAGGCTGTACAACGACTGCATCTCGTCCCGCCCCGCCGACATGCACGTCGGGATCCACCTCTGCCGCGGCAACTTTGCCTACTCGCGACACTTCTCCGAGGGCGGCTACGACCGCATCGCGCCGCGGCTGTTCGGCGAGATCGATGCCAACACCTACTTCCTCGAGTACGACACGGACCGCGCCGGCGGGTTCGAGCCCCTCAGGGCGCTGCCGGCGCACAAGAACGTGATTCTGGGCGTTGTCACATCCAAGTTCCCCGAACTCGAGGACCTGGAGGAGATGAAGGAGCGGGTGCTTCAGGCAGCCGACTTCGTGGCCAAGGGCGTGGGTCAGACACGCGCGCAGGCGCTCAAGAGGATGGGCGTCAGCCCGCAGTGCGGGTTCGCGAGCCATCACTTGGGCAATTCGGTCTCGCACCAGGACATGGTGGACAAGCTGAAGCTGGTGCGTCGGCTGGCAGATTCGATATGGCCGGGCGAGCCGTGAAAAAGAGCGCCAAGTGGACTTGAAGCAGAGGGTGTTGCGGCGTGAGGTGCATGAAGAGGGTGGTGGTACTATGGGATCGTACGGTTGCCAGAAAGGGGGAAAGAAGGTCCTTTGCGAATCAACTTTTGGTAACCTACTAAGTTTTGCAACATTTTCAAAGAAGTTCGTGTTACATGAGAGGAATCGGATATGACTTGTTCCCACCACCAACGCTTCACGTTTCGGCACGGTTATATATGCCTCGACGCATTTGATACAAGCAGATAGCTAGATAGCTACCATCCGTCGCCCAATGAACGTCACTCCACGTGAAGTTCAGAATGCTACTGCAAGAAAAGAAACAAACAAACAAACAGGGGTATCATTTGAGCACATGGCTCGACCTACACACGCTTAAACGCCGCTTTTACTCAGTATCCGCATGACTCCCGCCCTTCGTCTTCCCCCCCTTCCGTGTGGCAGCTGGTGTCTCCCCCTCCCCCCCCAGCTCACCACCTAGACGGTCAGCGGCTGCGGGTTGTTCCCGACCGTCTTGTACAGCTCGCGCAGCTCAAAGGCCTCGTGGCCGCCCTCGGGCACCTCGCCGACGACGCGGGCGGGCTGGCCGGCGACGACGCTGAAGCTGGGGATGACCATGTTGGGCGGGACGACGGTGCCCTCGAGGACGCGGACGTAGTCCTTGACGATGGCGAACTCGCCGATGACGCAGTCGCGGCCGATGTGGATGTGGGAGCCGAGCGAGGCGGCCTGGATGACGGTGTTCTGGCCGACGAAGACGTGGTCGCCCATGCGGAGGGGCATGTAGGTGAAGGCGCTGCCGGGGACGTTGCCCGCTCGTTAGCGAATGCGAGAGAGAGAGAGAGAGAGAGAGAGAGAGAGAGAGAGAGAGAGAGAGAGAGAGAGAGAGAGAGAGAGAGAGAGACGAGGAGTGTTGGAGAGGAAGAGGGAGGGAGAGATAGAGAGAGTGAGAACGCACCCTTTGTACATGCGGCCCGGGGGCCGGAGCACGGCGCCCCTCGAGAGGAAGCAGTATCGGCCGATGGCGACGGCGGTGCTGTTGGCGGGGGCGCCGCCGGCGGAGGGCTGGGCGGTGCGGGAGAGGTCGCCTCGGATCATGACCTCGGGCTGGATGACGGTCTTGCCGCCGAGCATGATGTTCTGGGTGCCGACGAGCGTCGCCTTGCGGGCGACCTTGTTGCCCGTGTCCTGTTTTGCGGTTCGGGTCAGTCGGGGCGGTGAGGTCTCGCTCATGGGGGGGGGGGGGGGGGGGGGTGTGATTTTTCGGTGCGCATCAAAATGCAAGGGGCGGGGGACAAACAAATCAACGTACGGTCTCGATGTAGTCTCCTTTCGCTGGTCGTCGCGACATGGTGGGCGGTTGTGGGCGGGCAGGCGGGGATGGGAGAGATGGATGGCTCACGGGCTCATCGACTTGAAGCGGGATGGGAAAGTTGTCAACGGCGTTCGCGGGGACGCGTTGGTGTGACGTGGGCTGCTCTCAGCGGATCGGGGGTGGGTCCACTGGGCGCTAGAGGCTGATTCCAGGGTCTTCCGGCCGGCATGTGTGCGCCCTGAGTCTAGGCTCGCTTCTCGTCTAGCATGGACGACAAGGGGGTGTTGGTATTTATTATCTGCCAACCCAGCAGCAAAGGTGTTAAAACAATAGATATGCTTTCTGTTTAATTGAATTTGTCATTCATCTTCTTTTTTATTTCCGGTCAATTTTGTCCGTCTCCCTCTTGGCCACTTATTCCGTCTGAATATCTAGCTAACTCGACAGGTCTCGCTTACTATATGCAACAATAAGCAAACACACCACCTATTCGCCGCATATTGAGTGAGACGCACACAAACCGGGTCGCGCCAGGTCATTCATACATACATAATGAATGGAAAAAAGCTAACGAATTGGCAAAAGCGAAGATGCGGCCAGTGTGGATTGAACACACGACCTTCAGATTAATTGAATGAAGTTTCCCAAGTCCCGAGTGGAACCCGCTTCAGTCTGACGCTCTCCCAACTGAGCTATGTCCGCCGCTCATCTTCGAAGTTGCCCGGGCTTTCCAGGGCTCTTTGATCCATGGTGGGAATGGGCCGGCCAGTTTGGCGGGGCGGCGGATCCGGTGGGCGACGAGATCGGAGCGTATTCCGTAGGTTGGCGACGAGGTGTCTTATCCGGACTTAGAGTCATAAAGAGAACCCATGATTAGCACATCACAATACTACACATACGAAAATGGCAAAAGAGACTGAACATCGGAGAACGCGAAGTCCAGGAGGCTCTGTATGTACTAGCCAAGCCGACAACTGTTATGCCTCGCTATTTTTCCATCGGGCTGTCAACACTGTGACTCTCTGAACTGATCCATCCTCTGCGAGCCTGTATCTCAGGACGGACATGCCAACACCAGTCACGAGATTCCCGTTCAAAAGCCAAGGCCTCTAGCCCAAAGCCAAAAGCTTTGTCATTCTCTCCTGATACAACATGAAATCTTTCGCAAACCCACAGCTTCAAAGGCGACCTTGCAGGAGACACCCCAATAAGCCAGCCCAAACGAGCGATCAATACTTCCCAGCTCCATTATCCCTCCATACTTCTCGCCGATATCAAGGTTCACTGCAATGTCTACAGCGACGAATCTGAAGCAGCTGTTTCCGGACCTAAGACTCCGCGTATGCTTAGCTTCGGGGAATGAAATCGGCTATAGGAGCTCGACTCGAAGAGCAACCATAGCATGACTGTACAGAAGCCAAGAGGCATAATCTGTTTGTACGACCCAAACCACGAGTGTCTAACACAATGTCACTTGACACCTCGATTTTTTAGAGAAAAAAAGTCGTATTCGTTGTGTCTCAACTGCTGGTACCGATCGAAGTACCGCTATTGTGAAAAATAAAAGCAGAACAAAACAAAAATGCAAAGCAAGCTGAACTGAGAATGAGATAAGAAAAGGGCAAAAGAATCTCCTCGACGGGGAATTGAACCCCGGTCCCCTGCGAGTTGCTGCTAAGGCAGTGACAAGCAGATATCCTCACCACTAGACTATCGGGGATTGGTGGATGTTTTCATCCAGTGATAGCTGGTTGGGGAACAGACTTCCAAGGCTACCTATATAGTCTGTGCTTTCCCCACATCAGCATGACGTTGATCCCCAATTGCGCGAACTACCTAGGCTGTACAGTAAAAAGCGTAACGGGCTTCGTAAATGTTTTAACATCTTAAGTAGTAGTATGTAGAGTCTGGTCTATGTAGCTTCGCCAAAAAGTTTGTCAGTAGCAGTCACTAACAGAGCCAGAACTGACCAGCAAGTCGTTGGGAACCCGCGTGCCTAGCACTGTCGGAATAGGATACTACTACTGGTTATCAGCTATCCAGCACAGTTTGGCCGATCAATTCAATTCGGGCCCGGAATAGCTACGGACGAAACCGGGGACCAGGGCTCATTGACCTCACTTAATCTGCCAGCCCCCAGATAACTTCCTTCTTTACGCAGAAATAGGACAATAACAGTATTACCTCCTTCGTCACCTAGGCTAATGTATACGGTATACCAAACCCCCTGTTATTGTACTATTGGACACGCCGGTGTCTTGCTAGGTTGCATGTCAGTTAAGGCATTTCACAACCCATTATCGTCCAAGTAGCATAATGCTAAGGCCAAAGACCGTCGACAGACCATTTTGTTTCCGTCACCACATAAATCTTCAGCATCTACATCAGGCAAGAACCCTGAAGCCCCTTCTGTCTCTGAGGCTTACACAGAGGATCTTCCGGATCTGAACAATACAACTTGTCTCCCGCGCATGTCAACGCAACCCTTTGAACTTCTATTCCACACTAGTGTATTCGTTGTTAATGACAGTATTTGCTCAGACCCAACGCTCTACGACTTGCAGAAGGTGACTTTTGAGACTATCTTCGAGCACCCTGGTCCTGGTTTAGGGATTGCAGGAAATTCGGACTGGAAAAGCAGCGGATCTTATGTACCGTGTACGCGGGAAAGCGGACGGCCTTGGAGTTCGTTGCATGCACAAACATGATGTCACGCAAAAGACGACGCCGTTAATTGCGGGCAGCACAACTAACGCCTTATATCACCTCGTGACACATGATGAACGAGAAGATTTATAACCTACGTAAGCCGATTTTCCCTAAGGCTCTACACATCTGTAAACAATTCCAATTCCGAGTCTGCCGAGTCAGAGTGTGACTGACGACTTAGCCCGCCAACCTTCATATCACCCAATAGTCTGGAGCTGTCACGACATCGCTTGTAGATTTCAGTCCCTAGCAGCAACGCCGCCTGCAAACCCGGGTATACTTTTTATGTTTTCTTCGACGATGAAAAGGGGTAAGTTTCCATAAGTGAGAAGCTGGACCGTGGAGACCATTGCTGCTCGAAACTCGATAAACCGCAGCATGATATGGTTCGATTGGCGGTTCATCATAATCACTGGATGCAGCGTCTCATATGTTGAGAAATGAGTGCTGAATAAGCTCCCGGGCCGATTAGTGAACAGCCGTCCGCCCAATGCGCGGCAGGGCTTCGGGATCAGTAAACACGGAAGCCGACGGACATGGCTGAACACCAATAGTAGCCACTCAAATTCCAGTAGGCTGCTCACTCTAGACGTCCCGCGGCCAGGCTAGGTCCGGTGCGATGCAGTTGACCGTCGATGGTTTCTTCCCAATGAAAAGAACGATGACCGGGTCTTTTTGCCCATATGGGTTTCTGGCCTGCTCTCCACACCGTGCCTGATACTTCGTGTCTTTCATCTGAAGCTTAATGATAGCCGCCCCTGAGGGATTCGTAACTCCATGTGTCTTTGTTTGTGTCTAACATCTCTAAGATGTATTCAAGCCAGCAAAAACTCATTCTAGCCGTGTCGGCAACACTGCTGCACGCGCCTAGCATCGTGGGCGCTGCGTACATTTCGATTAGTGATCTCGCGATAGCCCGCCACCATGCCTCGCACGGCGCTTCCTCCACCATCCCTGCCAGCACTGACATGCCATACCTTGATTGATGTTTGCTGAGAGAAGCAAGTTGTTGATTAACAATCTTGCGGCGTCAGTCTGCATACCCGGCGCCGAAAAGACACTCTCTTGCTTATAGATCCCTGTTGATTCTGTTCCGCTTCGCCCGTGTAAGAGTGTCACTCTAGCAAATCGATTCTGGACACATCACCAACATGTCATTATTTAAGAGGTGATGATTGTCCGTCCACATAGCTCCTGGGAAACAAACCAGTATCAGTAGTAACATCATTCACCACCATCCTCCATCACGAAATCGCATTCAACAACCGAAGAGCTCCTTGACCACAGCCTCTAAACAACCTACGCAATGTCTTCCGGCCTCACCTACCTTATCACCGGCGCAAACCGCGGCCTCGGCCTCGGCCTCGTGTCCCTCTTGGTCCAGCGCCCCGCCACGACCATTGTCGCCGGCGTCCGCGACCCGTCGAGCGCGTCCTCCAAGGCCCTCGCCGACCTCCCCAAGGGCGAGGGCTCCAGGGTCGTTGTCGTCAAGATGGACATCTCGGTCGAGTCCGACCCGGCGTCGGCCATCGCGACCCTCCAGAGGGAGCACGGCATCACCGCCCTCGACGTGGTCATCGCCAACGCCGGCATCTCCTACGGCGCCGCCAGGGTGGCGGACGTGGACTTCAAGACGGCGCTGGACCACTTCGCCGTCAACTCGGTCGCGCCGGCGGTGCTCTTCAAGGCGGCGGGGCCGCTGCTCAAGGCCAGCGCGAGCGGCAACCCCGTCTTCGTCGGCATGTCCTCGCTGATGGGGAGCAACGGCGCGGCCGGGGCCATCGCGCGGATGCCCGTGAGCGTCAGCCCGTACGGCGCCAGCAAGGCGGCCCTGGGCTGGTTCGTGCGGAGGCTCAGCTTCGAGGAGCCGTGGCTGACGGCCTTCGTGTTCCACCCGGGCCTGGTGGAGACGGACATGGCGTTCGAGATGGCGGGCAAGTTCGACGCCGACATCAAGGCCTTCGGCTCCATCACCGTCAAGCAGAGCGTGGAGGGCATGGTGGCCACCATCGACAAGGCGAACAAGGAGATTACCGGCTCGTTCAAGAACTATGACGGCACTGATCTGCCTTGGTGATCTGGAAGTCGTTGAGTGTTGGGGGGTTATCGACTCACTATAGGCTTGTCAAGCTTAATATGTTTAATACTATTCCACATACGCCACAACAGAACCGGATCGTGAAAGAAAAAATGATCATGACTTTATCTACGTTTTGTAAAAAAATATATATGTCAAGAAGATATAAAACTTTATCATTATTGGCTTCGCGCCACCTGCCAGTAGAAGGCTGGGGAGCACTTCCCCTTGCAAGGCCGCCACTGGGAACGTCCCCCATGCTTGACAGCCACCGATCATAAACTCTAAATCAAGCTCCGAGCCTAGCTAGGCGTCGCGGCGATACGGCGCTTCTGCGTCGCCTTGCCGTTGTAGAACTCGTCGACCCAGGTCTTGAGCTGGGCAACCATGGACGTGAGCGCGGCTTTCACGTCCGCGTTGACCTCAGCGTTCTTGATGAGAAGGTCGTTGCAGTGGCGCGAGCCGGGGATGAGGTTCACTGGCGCGCCGGGGCGTGACTGGAGGGGACCGCCGGGGCGGAGCTCGCTGGACACGGAGGCGGAGCGCCAAGGGTCGAACTCGCTGGTGATCAATAGTCAGTATTGAGGTCAAGATCCGTGTGTGTGTGTGTGTGACGATAAAGGGGGGGCGGAAGTTTAACTTACCCGTTCGACCAGATCAGGCGAGTGGTGTTGGTGAAATCCCATCCGCCGGTTTGCTTGTTCACGTCATCTGCGGTCTTGCCGAGGTTGGAGGCGTAAGTGTACTCTCCCTGCTTCGGGAAGAAGAGGTCACACTGGCGCTGGTAGTACTCGGGCGTGGTGAGGCGCGAGACGATGGTCGGGCGGTCCTCGGGAGCACCACTATGATAAAAGCCATCAGGATCGGGCTGTGGAAAGTCACGCGGAAGGACTTGTCAACTCACGTCTGCCAGTAGAACAAGGGCTCGTTGCACAACATCCAGTACCAAGCGCGGCCAAAGTTGTTTCCGGCGGTCCAGTCAGTGTAGGCGGGGCTCGTCGCGTTGTACGTGTCCCAGCAGGCCAAGCTCGTGGGGTCTTGCCAATCTTCATATCCGTAGGACGCGCAAACTAGGGGGGGGGGGCCACAGTGAGCTTCAAAGCCAACCTCATATAACCGGAAGGGGAGGGGGAGGGGGTGAAAGATATCTGCTCACCATCTGTAATCATATTGGCGCGCCACCACGCGGCGAAGTTGTCGAGGGCCTTGGACAGGCCGACACCGTCGGGGCCGGGGGCAGTGGAGTTACCGGTGACGTTGCCGGCGACGCCCTCGACCGTGTCGCACATTTCGTAGAAATCCGAGTAGCCCGAGTACTGCTGGATGGATTGCCAATTAGAACCCAGATGCGAAGACAGGGCGCTGGCGCCGCGTCAGCAGGAGAGATCTTGTTGCAGGCACTGAGGTTTAGGAACGGTCCGACTTACGAGGCAAAGTCATCGTCGTGGGCGAGGTCCTGCATGAGGAACTTCTCCTTGAGGGCGTAAATCTCGTCCTTGGTGCCGTTGTTCAAGACGGTGTCAACGTGGTCAATGATGCGTTCGAAGTCGCGGCTGCAGTTCTTGGGCATGCCCTCCTGCATCGGGAGGAAGTAGGACCAGTAGTGGTAGACGGCCTCGACGGGAGCGCTGCTGGCGTGGTAGGCCCAGAACGTTCCCGGGGCCAGCTTGGCAATGGCGGCGGCCAAGTAGCCGGCGTAGGAACCGCCGGTAAACACCCACGGCTGGAGGTTTGGCGTCAGCAAGTTTCACAGGCGGGGGGTTTCGGATCGGAGCACAGGGAGGGATGAAAGCACTTACGGCCTGGGGGGCGTTGCTGCTGGTGTTGGTGTCGAAGGGCAGCTCGACGTTGCGAGCGAAGTAGACGAAATCCTGGACGGCGTTTGACACGGTGTGTTGCTGGAGGTTCTTGGTGTCCTGGAGGGCGTACGGCAGAGAGGTGCCCCAGTTGCGGTCTGCGCAGCGTCAGTCTTTGGAATCCCGGGGATTACGGGCGCGGCCTTTGTTTCCATACGCTCAACCATGACAACGGCGCCGCCAATTTCCTTGGCAATGGCGCCCGAGATAGCGCGGTCCGTCAGGTATCCGGTGTATGCCTCCGCCTCCTGTTCACCGGGGGTAAAGAGGACAATCTACAGCCGGTCAGTTGGTATGTCTATTCCAACTTCTGCGCGAGACGTCGGTACTTACCGGAGAGCCAGGTCCCTTCCAGAAAGTGCTGTTCCACCAGTACCGCTGTTGAAAGGTGCCCAGTTCCGGATGATTGTGGTCGATGAGCTGCTCGAAGCTGCCGAGCGCGCGCTTGGAGAGAAGCCCGTCTACATCGTCGGCCTTGAGAGGAGGCGGGGTGGGCCGGATGGCGAAATGGGCCCGAGCCGCCGCCGTCAGGCAGGTGAGCAGAGCGAGCGAGACTTTCATGGTGGCAGAGACACTGCTTGGGAGGGAGAGACCAAGAGTCAGACTACACAACACAGGACGACGACTGCTTCGCGACTACGTCAACCAGACAAGAAGAGCCTCGTCAACGGCGGGGGATACTGCCGTCTTTAAAAGAGATTCGGTGATGATGGGTCTAGAGCGTCGAGCTGTCTCCCCCCCTCCTCGCCGCCCCTCCCGACGGCAGATGGAGCAATGATGGGTGACATCTGATCAGCGCAAAACCAACATGCAAAGGCCATGGACGGCCGGCCATTGAGCCATGACCAACGACACGTACGATTCATAGTGATTCGTACGACGTCGATAGCAGCAAGCTTTCCAAGAGACAATAGAGGCGCTTGGCTTAACCCTGACCCCGGTGACGACGCAGGGGCTGGATAAAGCTCTTTTGGTTGAAAGGCCGGTGAAGAGAAGGATGGTTAAACGGGTGGACGGCCAATTAGGGATAGTGGGCCGCGATGTATTAGCCCGAAACGGAAGGTAGCTAGGAACAGTCCACATCCCCGTTGTCAGGAACGGGTCATCCCGCATCGGCATTCCGACTGGGAAGCTTTGCCTTCAGGTTTATGAATATGCAAATAGACGACCTGCGGTAATGGGAAGGTGGCTACTTGAAGAAAGTTTGAATCAGTGCGGGGGGTGTGTGTGTGTGGCGGAGTTGATTGTGGAATATTGGGCCATAATCCGTAACCCCCTCGATGATCCTCGGCTCAGCCCCCATGGATCAATCGTTTGTTCATACGTATACGGATGTAGTGGGCAAGAAAGATATAGTATAGGCAGGGAAGAGAGAAACGAATCTTCAGATGAACGACTCGAGTCACGCGCCCCATTGACCGAGTTGCTTTTCCAAGTAGCAGAGCGAGGTTTACGCCGAGGGTGTGACATGAATTGAATAAGAACGAGAGTTCCCCGGATACGACCCCAGGGCCTTTTGGGTTTATTTGACAGAAGTCTAGATGGCACCATAACCTTCCTTACGTCCCGAGCCGCGGGCGTCATTCCGATACTGAACAACTGTCACCGTCATAAGACGAACAAGTAAATAGGTACACAAATGTTTGGGTCTTGACTTGGCCCAGCGGGTGAACAAAGCACAGCACCGAGGGCATTCCTTCCACGACAGTATCGAGTCATTCTAGAAACGAAACAAACCCCGTTTGTTTTTTTGTTTCTACGCCGAAACGAAATGTTTCAATGCAGCGAATGTTGAGTCAGGAGTTTCGTGCGCTGCGTGGCGGCGTCTTGCTGAACCGGGTTGGACGTGGCAAGATGTGTTGATTGTTGATTGTGTATTGAGTGAAAGAGAGACACAAGATAGAGAGGAAAGGGAAAATCAATAATAAAATAAAACAAAGATAGGGAGATGCAGGCGGCCGTGCACCACCAAACTCATTTCAGCCAATCAGAGACACCAGAATACCATCACCACGTTCAGGCCTTACAATCCAGGCCACAATGGAATTACCGTCGGCAAGGCTCCACAGTCCAATCCAAAGCTCCGACGACATTTCAAGATCCAGATCCAATTGACCACCGACGATAGCCTCATTCGCCCATCGCAGACCCCCTCCAATTGCTGTCACAATGGCCGGAGACTCGACACCAAGGGGTCTGTTATCCCCCTGACTCCCATTCCTTGTCGCGAACCCCTCTCCGCTGACGCAATGGCTGACAATCCGTACAGAAGCGACCCGCGAGGAGATGCGGGATGCGAAGCTCCCTCTCGCCTACCGCGACAGCTGCGCCCACCTCCTCATCCCCCTTAACCGCTGCCGTGTCGACTCCTGGTACCTCCCGTGGAAGTGCAACGTTCGTTCCCCTCCCCTCCCCCGCCTTGAAGGCCTCCTATCCTGCGCCGCTCGCGCCCAACTCGCCCCGACCCCATCTACCGGCCCAGTCGCCGCGGAGGGACCACGTTCGCTAATCCTCTCGGAATAGGACGAGCGCCACAGCTACGAGAAGTGCCAGTACGACGAGTTCAAGAAGCGTGTCGCTAAGATGAACGAGCTCCGCGCGGAGAAGGGTACGAGAAGCAACTAAAGAAGGGAAGAAGCATTTATGCGACGACGAGGGGAGCCCGGAGGCGGCGCGACGTCTGTGTACATAACCCGTTATTCGAGGACCGGGGCGAGGACTAGGGCAAACTAGAAAAAAAAGCACAAGGGGGGGGGGGAGCTGGTCTTGCCACGTGGGTCATAGATCGAGCCGAATCTACGTCTTTGCGATTTACAACCGATTGATCGTTGGACCTTTGCTATGTCGTTTTATCCTTGGCGGTCACCAAGGGAACTGGGTTGGCAAAGATGACAGTGACAGGACAACAGCCAGAAAGCACTCGGGCGTCAGGCGAGAACAACAAGCGCGGCAGGATGAATCACCGAATCCCAAGGGCTTTACTACGGCATTACAGCACGCTCCAACCAGCAAGTCAACGCGCGATACGGGAAGGCCACTTCGAAAACAAGAAGAAGCCCGAGACGGGCTGCATCTCGACTACGAGCGAGGAACGGAACCAGACACGTACAAGAACGCAAAATACGAAATGACGGCGAGACCATCTAGGTGTACCATCTCCAGCCCAGCCCGATTCATCAGTGCTCCTTCGCTCGATCTAAAAAGTCCAGCAGTCGCTTCTTGAGAACAACACCCATCACCTTCACGGTCTCTGGCTCGACAACGATGATGTACCTCGGCCCGAGCTTCCCAAACACTTCGAGGACGTGCTCCATGGGCATTTCGGCGCTGACGGTGATCGGCGTCCGGTCAATCAGCTCCGTCATGATCTCGTCTCGCACGTCAATCCCGTTGGCTTCGTCCTCGAGCTGCAACGCGTACTCGATCTCCATCTCGGGAAAGTAGCCAAAAAGCAAGCCGGAAGCGTTGACCAGCACGAGCCCCGCATCCATCAACCCCCTGGCCTTCAGCTTCAGCTTCCGCAGCTTCTCCGCGAGCACGTCCCGCCGCACTCGATACTCCCTGCCCACTCCAAGGGTGATCTCCGCCATCGTTGTAGCTGGCGGGACTAGCTCACGGGCTGTGGCCTCTCGGTGACGGACGACTTCGAAGGCCTGCTCCGCGTCGAGGAACGGGTGGCCCAGGAGGTGCTGGGAGAGATCGTACACCGACTCTGTTGAGATGGCATCCGCGACCCATTTGGCGGTCAGAAATCTTTTGGCGACAATAGCCCAATTGGTCATCGAGTAGACGGGCCACCTAGGCGCCAATCTTGAAGCCGCCGGGCATCAGGCTCTGGAAGGTCCTCTCGGGGTCGACCGTCCTGGACACGTCGAGCAGCTTGCGCTTGTTATCCTCGCCGTATCCGGCATAAATTTCCTGGAAGCCAGAGGCGTCGCCCATGTAGTTGAAGGCGTCGTAGATGCCCGCCTCCTTGGTCTGGCGCTCGGCCTCGGCGGTCGTCTCCTTGACCCAGGCCAAGACCGCCTCGTCGTACCGGCTAGACGACCACTCGACGGCCCAGGCCCACGCGTTGTAGATGCCCTTCGTCTCGACGTCGATGCCGAGGGCGTTCCCGCCGGGGTTCGAGCGACGCGAGGCATCTTGCCAGGTTTGGGTGATGGGCTGCCAGTTGACGGAGAGCAGGACGAAGTCTCCCTTGGGCACGGCCTCGAACAGCGAGTCGAGAGAGTTGACGAAGACGTCGTGCGAGATCCGAACGCCCTTGAGAATGGTCTCGCGGTCCTTGCCCACAGTGCAGCCGGCAATGAACACGTCGTTGATGTCCTCGACGACAAGACCGCCAACCTCGGCGGAGAAGTCGGCCAGAGTCTTGAAGCACATTGTGTTGGCAATGCTGGGAATGTCGAAGAAGGGCTTGAAGCAGCCGGGGTTGCTCTCCGTCTCCGAGTCGTAGAAGAGGACTGCCGAGGCGACCGAGTTGTTGCTGTCGGTGGGGACGACCATGGGCACAGCATGCGACAGAGGGTCGGTGTTGGCGGTGGAAAAGTCGGCGACGGCCTCGAGGAAAGCGGGCACGTGCTCCCCGGCAACGGTGTAGGCGCCAGCAAAGACCTTCTTGGACGGAAAGGTGCGCATGGTGAAGCGGGTGACGAGGTCGAGGTTGGAAGAGCCGCCCTTGAGGGCCCAGAAGAGTTCGGGGTCCGACTCGGCCGTCACGTTGGCGATGGTGCCGTCGGCAGGCACGACCTCGTAGGCGACGACGGTGTCGGCAGACCATCCGCCCTGGTTGGCGTAGAAGCTGACACCGCCGCCCAGCAAGAGCCCCGGGACACCGACGGGCGAGAGTCGACCGCCGGCAACTGCGAGGTCGTCCTCGGCGAGACGGGCATAGACTTCGCCCCAGGTATGGCCGGGGCCGATGTCGGCCGTCTTGAGGTCCTCCGAGACGGAGAGAGCCCCGAGGGAAGAGGCGACGATCAGGATGCCGTCCTCGATGCTCGAGGCGCCCTCGACGGCCATGTGGCCGCCTCCGCGGACGGCAAACCTCGCGCCGGTTTCACGGCTGGTCAAGATGGCGCGGGAGACATCCTCGGCGTCGGCGGGGCGGAAAACGCAAGCCGGAGAGAGAGAATCTGGGTGTTGGACCAAAAGGCGTTCCTCTCCCGCTCGTACTCGTCGTCTCCAGGCACAAAAGTCTTGTCCGGGCTCGACTGCAGCAGCTCTGCGCAGCCCGGGTTGGCGGGAGAGGCAGCAGCAGCAGCAGCAGCCAGATTGGCCGAGGCCGGGCCCAGAAGGGCGGTGGCGGCCATGAGCCATGAGGAAGATCTGACCATCTTTTGCTTGGCTGATGTGACCCTCGTCGGCAAAGTGCGGGGGAGAGAGAGTTGGAAAGCGAGTCGTCAAGTGCAAACCAGCGGATCTACGATAGCTCCTGTAAGAAAGCACAAGTACGCATACAAGAGTGAGAGGACAGGCAGGTCATGACGTGAAAAGGATTGGTCAGATCCATTCCTATGGGGCAGCCAAGAGTAAAAAGGTGGGATAATGCGAATACCCGTGCATAGCAGCGTGGCATTCTCGTGCTCTTCTATCAAGTCCAGCTCCCTGCAAGAGGGGGGGCAGCCAAGAGGTTGTTGTTGAGGAGGACCAGCTGGATTAGGGAAGCTGCACCGATGTTGCATATGGCAGCAGGCAGCATGGCAACAGGCCTTTTCTGCAGCTAGTCCAAGTGGCAGGGGACTGACTGTCGAGGCTGAGGTGGTGCGAGGTGATCATTGTGCCCAGTATGTATGCAATTGCTCGCTTCACGAAGCAAAGCCAGATATCTGACTCCTTCGACTGCTTCTCGTGTTTCTTGCGCTGCCCCGAGGGGGTCGAACTGCAACACACCTAGTCGGCCCTTAACTGCTTCATTGACCTTCATGAGTGCTCTCCTCACTCTAGGCACCTTGTGTTAAGCGCGCCAAGTGGCTACATAGGAGTCCAGGGACTTGTCACCCAAAAATAGTGCGGATGACTCGACCATAAAACATACAACACCAGGTATTCGCTGGTCGTCACCGACCCAACTACTAATCCGGCCCTCATTGGCTTATCTATGGGAGAGCGGACGGGATCCCGAGTTTTCCAATGGGTATGGTCGTATGTGGGAGATACTTAATGTTAAGTGAACTATATAAGAAAATACCACGGAAGTGATGGCTACCAGGTACTAACCCGGCCCTCATGAAGGCTTAGCTATAAGAGCCTCAACTTCCTAATTCTCAAGTATAACACTTCCATCATCAGAAGACAAAGCTCCTATTTTAGCCGTAATTTGTGGCGTAAAGTAATTCTACACTAAAACAGTATCCTTCTGTCTTCCTGTATTAAACACTACTAACTAGAGTAAATAGTGCTTAGATATATATACTCCTTCTCCCTACATAAAAGTAGGAAGTTAACTTTAGTTCTAACACCTATACCTATCGACTGCCTCTTACTTCCTCTTATTATATGCGTGTAGTGCAGAAAAATAAGTGGAGATGGGGCCTTATCGCCCCTGATGGGATACCTGGCCTGCTGCACCCTAGTCAGGCTTGGGACGGGTACCCCACACAAGCCAGCCCACTAAACCATGTCCCCGAACGTCAGGTTCCACCACTCTCAGCCGCTGGGTCGGATGGCTCCAGTTCTGTTGTTTCTGCGGGTGGTCGGCGCACAACCAACTCAGCGACACGACTTGACAGTCACCTCGTTTTCACTCCCGCCGGGCGTGCCTGGTCTCGTGTCGGTGGATTCTCACATCTTCCCACACTCTCGTTTCTCATCGGCCCATGCACCGACCCGGACGTCCATTTTTTCCCTTCACGGTAGTCAAGCACCCGAGACCTGAGACCCAAAATCAGTCCAGCCCCTCTTGGCCTGCTGCCGAGCTTTTTAGCTGACGCCATCAGCTTGGTCCGGCTTCTGGATGGTTGGTGTGGAATGATTTTCCCCTTGGTTGTAACGCGTTCCGCCATCTTTGCCTCTGTTCATCCCTGGAAGAGGCGACCTTTGCGAATGCAGTTTGACCGTATGTAGCAATATATTCCTGATCGGATAGCCCCGCTTGCTGACCCAAGTGTTCGCCGAACGGGATGTGACTTAGGTAGTCTACGATACCAGTATTAACCGGTCTAGGTTGCCTACTTTGGATTCAGCACTGTGACCATCTGAAGTATGTTGCAAAACCTACAGTCCCTTTCCATCCCATCGGTAGACAAAGATCTCAGGCTCCTTGGATCCAGCTGTCCCGTTGTCCAAGAGAAAGTAGCATTTTACATTATTGCTAGCGTACTGACCCAACGAGTTTAGCACATCTTGCGTCTTGTCGAAATCTCGTTCCCAGTGATGCAAGCAGATGATGTTGGCTATTGTCTCGTTTCTCTGCGTCGGGGGGCCTGGGATTAGGTCCGATTGACACCTGACCAAAATGCGTTGTGCCATAGCTGGAAAAACAGGCTGGATTTGATGTCTAGAACAATTGGTGCGGGAGAAGGTCAAACTTATAATACGAGTTTTGGGGTAGCAGAGTTGCTGCCTTAGTTTAGAGGCATTTGCTACGTACATGGGACCCCTTTTTTACCACTGATCATCCTCAGCATTGTCGTCACCCCTCTCCCAAGTCCGAGCTTTCGTTTTGCATTGGCTATGCTATTCTGAGTCTGGTGGTGTAGCATATGCGCACTCTGGACATACGACTTGTTGGGGAGTGGTCCTATTACTCCAATTTGAACAATCGTTGCGTCCTTGTTCGTCACAGTCGTTCCAGCCGGCAAAGATGAGATGCCCGCATCTGTATTGAAGCCAGTTTTCGATACACATGTTACTAGAGAGTTAACAACAGCGATTTCTAGGCCTTAGAAGCAGCACTCACGATGGTTCTTGGGGAATCGACTGATGGAAAAGTATGTTGTGAAATGCAGCGTGATCGTTTGTTGGCCGGACCCATATCATATCCAGGAAGACATACGAGCTGTCATACTTGAGCGGCTTTGGCCCCTTTTATCGTTGCTGCATTCCTGAGAACAAGGATGATAATAGCATACCCAAACGATGCATTGCAGACCCTTCCAACGAGATTCCATATCCAAGATAGCCAACAAGGAAGTTCTCTAGTGACGACGTGGGTGTTCTGCAGAAATGTGAGTGGGTCTTATCACCTCTAATACAGTGCACATTTGTGTAACCGCTGGCTAACGCTTCAACTGCAGTTGGACCCTTTGACCTCCAATGAGGGTAAAGCCAATAAGAGGCTACTATCTGACCTCCAGCCGCCAACGCCCCCCAATATACCTCTACAAAAGGTGGCCGATTGTCTACCCTGGTATGGTAGCCGAGACAAGGTGGCATTTGCGCCCGGTAGCAAGGGGGGAGCCTTGGCTATTTGATTACGTAGTAATAAAGTGACCTCTTGACTGCGGACCTCGCTGATTACACCTGTTGTATTTGACGACTGATACTTGTGGAGCTCGGGGCCTGTGACAGGCGCTTTAGCCTTGTCCAGATCTCGACACGAGGATACGACAGGAGCTCGGTGAGCTTTCGTCACGGCAAGTAGATGGCAATTCATTATAGCCTAGGTACCTTATATCCACAAGAGAGGCGTTCTCCTAGGCTTCTCAATGCCCGCCTCATGGGGGCCCTTGGCGTGATTAAAGATATATGATAGATATACCAGCATGAGAAACGGAAGGTGGATCGGCAGGTCGAGCACAAACTTCCGGCCACGTACCACCTAATAGGCCGCGTCTTCAATGATCTTGTCGGCCGCCACCTCGGCGATGCCGTACGCGGCCGTCTGGATGTGCCCCGACGGGATGATGGGCACGACGCTCATGTCGACGACGCGCAGGTTGGCGGTGCCGTAGACGCGCAGGTCCGCGTCGACGACGCCGCCGTCGGCGCGCGGCAGGAGGGCGCAGGTGCCGACCGGGTGGTAGAAGCTCAGGGCGTTGTCGGCGGCGAACTTGCGGAACTCGTCGACCGTCTGCACGCCCGGGCCGGGCGCGACCTCGACGTCCCACGCGTCGCGCATGGCGCCCGTCCCGGCCATCCTGCGCGCGAACCGGGCGGCCTCGGCGAGGGCGCGGACGTCGTGCTCGCTGGCGAGGTAGCCCGGGTCGATGACGGGCGCGCCCGTCGGGTCGGCCGGGTCGACGTGCACGCTGCCGCGGGCGAAGGGGTGCATGACGGCGGCGATGACCGTGAGGTACTTGCCGGAGCCGGGGTAGCCGGCGGCGCCGACCCAGTTGGCCTCGACGAGGAGCTCGTAGTCCGGCACCGACGGGTCCGCGAGGAAGGCGAGCTTCTTGCGGTCGACGGGGTGCGTGCTGTTGCCGAACTCGGCCCGCGCGAGCGCCGCCATGACGTCCCGCGTCGCGCCGCCGGCCTGGCCCCAGTCGAGGAAGCCGTAGGCGACCGTCGTGTATTCGTACAGCGAGGGCGCGCCGTCGGCCCACCTCTTGAGCTCGCCCGTGGCGTTGGCGCCGGCGCCGTCGTAGATGAAGGCGTCGAACGAGTCGACGCCGTCCTTGAGCCGGTAGATGTTGGACGTCCGGACGTGGTCCTGGTAGTTCTCGCCGACGCCGGGGAGGTCGATGACGACGGGGGCGACGCCGGCCGCCTTGATCACGCCGGGCTGCCCGATGCCGGAGAGCTCCAGCAGGCCGGGGCTCTGGACGGAGCCGGCGGACAGGATGACCTCGGCGGCGGCGCCGATGACGGTGCCGTCGTCCAGCGTGACGCCCGTCGCCTTGTGTCTCTGGCCGCAGTGGCTCTCCAGGTTGATCTTGGCGACCCGGGTGCCGGTCCTCACCTCGAGGTTGCGCCCGGCCAGGGGCAGGTAGCTGTTGGCGCTGTAGGAGCGCCTGTAGTTCCGGTCGTCGACGTTGGTCCCCTGGAACATGAGGCCGATGGGGCTGCCGTGCATGTAGCCCTGCTCGTTGACGGGGAGGCCGAGCTCCTGCGCGGCGGGCAGCCACCGGCGCACGACGTCGTAGACGACGCGGTTGTAGGTGTTGCGGATGGGGCCGGCGCGGCCGCGGGGGTCCCGGTCCGTCCCGGTGAAGTTCTCGGAGCGGGTCATGGCGTCGATCATGGCCGCCCACGTCCACCCCTCGCTGCCGAGGTCGGCCCAGGCGTCGTACTCGACGGCGGCGGCGCGGTCGTAGCAGAGGTAGTTGATGGCCGACGAGCCCCCGAGCACCTTGCCGCGGTTGACGTCGATCCGGCGCCCGCCGAGGCCGCCCTGGCGGACCGTGGTGAAGTTCCAGTCGTAGCCGGTGCCCAGGAGCGAGCCCCGCAGGCCGGGGACGTTGATCCGCAGCTCGTCGGGCGCCGCCGGGCCCGCCTCGAGGAGGAGGATCTGCGCGTCGGGCAGGCCGAGGCTCAGCCGCGCGGCCAGGGCGGAACCGGACGTGCCGCCGCCGACGATGACCTGGTCGTTTCGTTTCGTGTTAGTCAAAGACCCCCGCCCCCCTCTCCCCTTCGGCCAGCCATCTCCCCGACGAAGGGAGCGCTATAGGTGGAAAAGGTGCACTGGGGGCAGACGTACGTAGTCGTAGGACTTGGCCGAGACATCGCAAGCCGTGCCCACCAGGAGCAGGGCCAGCCAATGCTTGAGGGAAGCCATCTAGACGGAGAGGGGGGGCGGGAGCGAGCAGACAGCCGTTGCTTCGCCCGAGGCTGGCAGAGAAAGAGGCTTTAGGTTTGGTGGTGAAGAGCGCGCGCTCCTCGTCGTTGTCGTCGTCGTCGTCGTCGTCGTCGTCTGATGGGTCGGGGTTTCAATTTGTACGCGCCCGGGTCTTTGCTCTCCGCGCGCATCTGACACTCCCTTTCGGCAACTCGTACTGTTCCGCGGGAACCGGCCCGCGCGCGTGCGGCACTCAGACGAACGTGGCTATTCCCGAGCTGGACGTCGTGCAGTTGCCCAGAAGGGCCACATCATCTCTGCACATGGTTGTCTTAACGCGCCTCAGAGTCTGGACGAAAAGCCGTTGGTCGGGAGGCCAAGGCAATCCGGACTGGCCACCCCCGCAGTGCAAACGACCTGCAGTTGCCTGAAGCTTTACGTGTACATTGACGCAACGCTAGCTGCTATGCTTTGCTCGGGTGATGGGACGGGGGGGGGGGGAGGGTTTACCAAGATATTGTGTCGTAACCGATGCGGGGGAGGTTGTAAGCGGAATACGAGTTTCCCCAGCCGGGATCAAAACCACCAGTTTAGACGTAAGCCACGAGCGAAAAGGCAGCGTTGAGAACCCTGAGCCCGGCAGCGGACCACGACAGAGACGACGATGACGACCCTGTTACGCCGGCGCTTTGTTGGAGTATCATTGGAGTGGCGTGGTCGCGTGTGCACCGAAGGTTTGATGCCGCCTGATGCCGGTCACTTTCAGTCACCCTGGGCCAATTGCAACCGATCGAACGAAGGTATATCTCATGTCCGGGCCAGAAGGGATCTTGGAGAGCACTCGGCCGTACGCGGGTTAGGTAGATGACCTCCCCCTCCCCCCCCCTTCCCCTCCTTCACGGGGCGAGGAAGAGGAAAGATCCGGTCTGACTCAAGTCGGGTTTGAGACCTCTCTCCGAAAGCTCACGAGGGCGGCTTCGGGTCCGGTCTCGCTCGTTCTTCTCCGCCTGTCCCTGTTCTTCGGAATCGTAGGCGGTCCCAAAGATTGCGAATCGTGTAACGGAAATGCACCCAAAGCAAGGCACGACAGAACGAGAGAGCGCGGCTACTTTATTCGCCGTGCTGGAGCGCAAACGAGTCGCAGAGGTTTCAAACCGTCTCCCTTGCAACGCATTAGCGAGGCGAGTCCAGGCGAAGGATGTACTGCTGATAGCATAGGGACGTGCGAAAAAAGGTCTAAATGCCGTCATCCGCGAGTTTGTTTCGATCCGTCCCGGCAGGGATGCAGGTGTGATTGGCGCGTGAAACGCCCGTCTTGTCAGCATGGAAACGTGGTCCTCCTCAACGCCCGGCCGCTGGCAACACTCCGACAGCCCTGGTTGCTGACCGCATATCTAGGGCGTAAGTCATGGCACGTCCCCTAGATCTGGACAGGTTTGTGCAACGAGGATTGTTAACCGATCAGGCACTTGGCTTGTTGGGCAGGTTGGTGCACTAGTCAGATCGGATCACTGGATACGATGCATCGGGGATCAAGTCCCATTTCAAGGGTCCATACAATGGGGAAATCGAAGGACGGATAGGGGGGATCTGTTTCAGCCCACATTCTTATTCAAACCACAAACATCAACACCGAGGTGGTACGCAGTATGTGGTTAGTACAGCACACACACACACACACACACACACATGACAAGTACGGAGTACGCATAGTCTATTCAAGACTTGCCAGAGTCCATCGCGTGACCTGCTTTTCAATCTAGGAGTGGTCAAGGTTCGCATAGACTCTTCTCCTCGTCCCCTCATCCTGTCATCCTGATGGTGCCTCCCCTTCTTTTGGTGGACCTCGGGCCCTGTCCCATCTCGTGCGGCGACAACGATGAAGGTTTTGGCTCCTTGATCGAGTCGAACTCACTCACGCAGTTTAAACTCCTTTTCTTGGCTTTGCCGCTTTGGCATCTCTGGTCTGGTGTTATTGGCAGTGGGTGCCGTTGACGGGCGATCTCTCGCTATCCAAACCTACCCTACCCTGCCCGTGCAGTAAGCGTGAACAAGACATAGCTGTACATCTCCCCGCCCCCGACAAAGAATTGCACGAGAATATAAATAGGTGAACTGCGGATAAGATACTGGTGCTGGTGCTGGTGCTGGTGCAGACGCCACATGCGCGGCCTCGCACGTCCTCGCTGCGACCCTTAGCCGCCTTGAGGGAGGGTTGCGGTATACATCGGGCGGCGGTGGCATTGGTATTAACACCTTAGTACGTAACAAGTGGTTGAATGAGAAAACAGCAAGATGGCTTTCGATGATCGTCGTCTGGCGCGGAACTGGAAATGAGATCGGTTGACCATCTCGCCGCAGAAGGCATTCAACCAAGACAAAAGGCCAAGGCATCACGCGTCTCCAATTCGCCACGCAAGTGTGTTGTCTTCATAAAATAAGCGCATGGGAATCATCGACGCCGTCATCGGGCCCGACTGCCTGTGTTTCGTTTCTCTCTCTCTCTCTCTCTCTCTCTCTCTCTCTCTCTCTCCCCTCTCCGAGTGTTCGTATACTCGCAAACTTCGGGCATGAATACGAAGGAGCCATGACAAAACGCCCCCCCCCCCCCAACTCGGGGAATATAAACTTTTGCAGCCTGTTGCGGAACACCATGGACCAAAAGACATGCTCGACGCGAGGACCTCCCCTTCCCGGCTCGAGCACAATCCCCTTCCATCGTCCCCATCGTCCCTGTCCGTCGTTGCAAGCTCCGCTTCGGCCAAATGGAAACTTCTTCGGGGCATGCCACCACCAACCCTGGACCGCCCTGGCGAGAAAGTCTTGTTTCTATGAAGCGTGGCGGACAAGAGCCTATGCCGTTTCAAGCGTCCCACCTCCTCCCACCACCTCAGTCTCATCCTCATCCCTCCAATGCTGGAAAGTATATATATCAGACAAAAGACCGCAGATGGCCTTTCATTGGCTCCTTGCCTGTGAGTAATCCGGCTCCGTCTCGGCTGCCTTGTAAATCAGCAACAGCCTAAAGGGTTGAATCTGATGCTGCCTGACTTGACGCATTCTCCTCACGGCACCAGTGTTTTTTTCTTGAGGGAGGACGTCGTCGGATGCCCAGCCGCATGGCGAGAGACGAGAAAGAAGAAACAACCTCACCAGATAAAGACCGCTACGTGCATTTCTACGAACGTCCCCTGGTTTTGCTTTGCCCGAGATACTCAACACCGAGAAGGCGGAAGAGAGAATCGAGAAAGCCAAAGGACTTGAACCGCGGGCGGATCTCCTCTGTCTACTCAGATCCATGCACACTCTTCGGCGAGAAGAGCAAGTCCGTACACAATGGCCGCTAACGCGACCGCCTCGAAAATACGCACCGAGACCAACGGGCCGTACGTCACCGGGATCGCCATCGGCTTCGCCATCGCCTCCGCCGCCATCTTCTCCCTCCGGCTCTACACGCGGCTCTTTCTCCTGAAGACGGCCGGGAAAGATGACTGGACCATCTGCATCTCGATGGTGAGGCAGGCCCTCTCCCCACCCCCCCCCTTCTCTCTCCCACGACGGGTCTCTGAGCATCATGCTGACCGCGCGCCGAGAAGGCCTGCGCCGTGGTCGTCACAGTGTCAACGTGCTTGGGTAGGTGGATAGCCGTCTGCAAGAGCGAGCTCTTCGTTTTCCTTTTTCTTCTTCTTGGGAAAGGGAGGGGTCTGAGATGAGACTAACAACTGTTTTCTTCCAAACGGCACAGAGGTGAAATATGGCATGGGAAGACATGCCGAGAACGTGTCGGCGGCGGAGACGCATGAACAACTCAAGGTGTGTGTGTCCATTATTCCCACCACCCCCGTCATCGACCAGTGAACCCGTACCGGGGGGCTGACCGGCGCCGGGTTACGAGCAACGAAGCACCTCCTCATCACCATCCTCAACTACAACGTGGGCATGAACGTCGCCAAGCTCTCGTTCCTGCTCCAGTACCGGCGCATCTTCGTCGACCGGGTCGTGAGGCGCGTCTGCGCCTGGGCCATGGTCTACGTCGCCGCCTGGGCGTGCGTCCAGGCGACGCTGCTCGGCCTCGGCTGCCTGCCCATCTCCTTCATCGTGCCCAGCACGGCGGGCTTCTGCCTCGACACGCTGCCCATCTGGTACTTCTCGTCGTCCATGAGCCTGGCGACCGACCTGGCCATCTTCTGCATCCCGCTGCGCTCCGTGCTGCAGCTCCAGCTCCCGAGGAAGCAAAAGGTCATGCTGTTTGGCATCTTCTGCCTGGGCTTCGGGTATGTATTTCTTCGATCCGGGGGGGGTTCTCTCACTCGCAGCCCGAGGCCGCCGTCATGTCAGCCCGTGTCGTGGTTCCAGGAAAGCTGACACGGCCCACTGCTGCAGCGTCTGCATCATATCCCTGTACCGCATGTTCACCCTCCGCACCGCCGTCACCAGCGACGACCCGCCGTGGGAGAACATCGGCGCGGCCATCTGGTCCGTCATCGAGCTCAACACGTCCATCATCGCCGCCTCGCTCCCGACCATCCGGCCCCTCCTCGCCAAGTGGCTACCGCGCGCGGGGCTCTCGTCGGCGCGCAACGAATCGGGCGACTACCACTCAGGCATCTCCCACGTCGGCGTCGGCGGCAAGTTCAGAGAGTTGAGCAACGCGAGGCGCGGCGACGAGTTCGATACCGACGCCGGCGCCGGGGCCAGCACTGATGAGCTCGTGCTCAAGGACTTGGGAGGCCTCATCAGCGGCACCGGCGGCGGTCTCGGGTATCCCGTGGGCGGGCCGTCGGTGTCCACCCGCGCCGTGGCCCACCCAATGCAGGGAAGCGGCCACGGCGGCGGTCAGGCCGCGGGCGTCGGCCGCCACAACATCGTCGTCACGACGGAGACTAGTATCAAGGAGATCGGGCGAGAGGGGACCCACAGCTGGACATATTCCAAGTGATTGCTTCCATACTAGAGGGTGTTCGTCTCCATGGTTTGTCGAAACTCTCTTAGGAAAAAAAAAAAAAAAAGGAAAAAAAGGCGGGTGGGAAGGATATTCGGCGAGTTTCTTCTGGTCACGTCTCTCATTGCTAGAGCTGACGTTGTCCACCTTAATATTCTGGCCTGGCAGTCTGATATCAGGGGAACGACTTTTAATAATCTTTTCTTATTTTTTTTTTCCATCGAGGTGGTATGTTCGTTTTGTTTGATTTTAATTTTTAGAGCTCAAATTGGGTATTGGTGTTCAAGCGGCTTCACTTTCCTACACGAGGCTCTTTTTCGCCGTTCTCATCTACACTACAATTTGATAATCCCGGCTAAACATGCGGAACACACGCCCGTTCTATGCTCGCTCGAACAAAAGGAAGAAAAAAAAAGGGGGGTATTGCTTGAACCCCGTAGGACTTGGTGGTACATGGAGTGCTTTTCCAACGCTCCTCTCCCACGCTTATCGAACCCGCCCGTCTCCGTTATCGAACAAAGAGAATTAACGTATGTAAGACTTGTCACCCTCGGGCAACGCGCGCGGCTGCGTCGTGACCGCGTCAGCAGGCGACCTTGATCATCGGCTCCCAGGGCCGCGTCGTGTTCCAGAGGTAGGTCTCGGGCGGCGCGCCGTCGTCCGAGGCGAGGAGGTACTTGACGTACATGGGCGGCACGACGGACGGAACGAACGGGAGGAAGTCCATCCTGTCGCCGTCGTCGACGTCGTCGACTGCGTCGTCGTCGTCGTCGTCGTCGTCGTCCTCCAACATGTCGTAGTCCAGGTCGTAGCCATAATCATAGTGGTCGCCGTAGGTCAGGCCGAAGCCGAGGTCGAAGTCGAAGTTGTAGTAAAAGTCGCACATGTCGTCGTCCCGCTGCGTGACGGCGGGCAGCTTCCCCACGATGCTCTCGACGACGCCGTCGACGACGCCCTCCTCCTCGACGACACTGCAGCCGCTCGCGAGGCTGGCCATGAAGGCGTCGACGCTGTCCCGGTAGGCGTCGGGCCGCAGCATGTGGGACTCGTTGACGAGGACCTGGAAGCGCACGGTCTGGATGTCGACGACGACGCGGTCGACCATGGCGGGGAAGGCGTAGGTGCAGCCGGCGCTCAGGGCCCAAGACTCGCGGCGGCGGTCGCCGGAGCTGGCGCCGTCGTACCAGACGGCGGTGCCTGCTTCGGAGGTGTCGCGGAGGGCGAGGCGCCTGTCGGCGTCGAAGGTGATGTGGCAGTGGACGGGGCTGATGCCGGACAGGGACGGGAGGACGACGTCGCAGACGTCGGGGTCGGTGCCGAGGACGAAGCCGACGTGGTTCCGGGGGGGGCTGGTGAAGGACAGCTCGAGCGCCGGACGGGGGGTTCCGGACGGAGACGAGCTCTTGGTGAGGACGGACGGATCGATGGTGGGCGTGGAGGGGGCGGCGCCAGGGTTCGGGGTCTGGACGACTGGGTCGTAGGACGAGGGTACGGCTTTGACCCTCCTGGTGGCGTTCTGGGGCATGCGGACGGCCTCTATGGCGGGCTGGTTGGTGCTGGAAGGGAGCAGCCAGGCGATTACGTTTGTGTTTTCCATTTTTTCTTCTTCTTCTTCGGAATGTGTGTGTATAAGTTCGAGGTGCTCGAGGGTAAGGGAGAGAGAATGGAAAAGCTGGTGAGTTTTCCGTATTGACGAGGGAATATGATGAAGTGAAAGCAAAGTTGGCTTGCGTGAGCGAGAGTATACGAATGAAAATGAAGTGAACAATACAGCAAGATAACTTGAAGAAAATATGAAGAATTTTTTTAAGTGAAGGTGAGCGAGATAAGATGTTGTGTAGTCGCTTTGGGGTGGTGACCTGCTGAATAGTCGATATTATCGAGGCCCTCGAATGAGTGAAGTGTGGTATGATTGTAGACGTATGATTGTCTGATGACTGCAGAGTCTGATGTTTAGAAATCAAGAAAGATACGAACAAGATATTGAAGTCACTTGATCTTCTTATACCACGAGTGAGTGAGTGTGTGAGTGAGTGTATGTGTGTGTGAGCCAGCTGGCGACGTTTTGGTAGCCCGGCTGCATGAGAAGAGGGCCCTATCCACTGGACGGGCGCAGCGTGTTGTTGGCCACAAAACAAGAAACAAGACGACGACAGCCACTAGGATTGTGGGTGCCACGGAACCGTAAACAAAAGGTAAACAATCAACGACGAACCGTCCCGCCTGCCGGGGAGAGAGGACCTCTCATAAGATGCCCAACATGCAAGCAGCAAGCATGGTGCGCGTGAAACGGGTCCAAGGGGACGAGTGAGTGCTTGCAGGCTGCGGCATGACGGGAGCGCGATAGCCAATGATTTCTGCGCCACCCGTACGGGCTGTTGGCCTGGCATTTTGGATTCTGGCGAGAGCCGCGTTCTGCGTATGCGGCCAGTAGGAAAAGGGCATAGGTTCGATGCGGATGTGACTCACCTTGACAGCACATCCATGACCCCCGGTCCTCCCCCAGACGCAACGCGACGAACGCCAGCCAAACGCCTTCCGCCTCTCTCCTGGTTCGCTGCGCGTGTGCGCGTTGGTTGTCATGGGACGCGGGCTGAGGAGTGGATAGAGAGAGAGGAGGGCCTCAAGTTCACAGTAGACTACGGAGTACTTACCACTTACTGTACATGTGCGACGTCCAGATTCTCAGAATGGGAAACCAGGAAAGGAAATAAAAAAAGGTTTCGGGAGGCCGGGATGAGCCAAGGAGAACGGATACACCTGATGCAGGAACCCGCACGACGGGAAGCCGATTACCTCTTGAGGAAGTTGGATCCAGTATGTTGCGGCACACGAGGATGTTTCGCGATACCTCCAGGAGAAGGGATAACACAATAGACCAGGAGCAGGGCACAAATGGATTTGCTGCGATGCGATGCGATGCGATGCAATGGGGCTGCCGAGAGTTCCTAGTCCCGGCGACTTTTTTTTTTTTTTTTTTTTTTTTTCCGTCGTTGGCTGGCGAAGGTTTTGGCAGCGCGCGGGTGATTTTTAATGCTGACTGAAGAAATCCTGGATACTCGACATGGCGAGGTTTTTCATTGGTCCAGATTTAGGTTTTAGCGATGCCCTCGAGGATACACAACAGCAACATTATACCTACGATAATGTGTGCATGTATGTGGTGGCTGCCCATGGTCCAGTCAGTCTTGGGAGTCCATCTCCTCGTTGGCTGTCATCGATATGTCGAGTGTGGTGGGAATTATCCAGGAGTAAACAAACAAAGAGGATCGAATTACGAGACGACACATCTGTGAGGTTTGCCATGTACCCCGTATACGGGAGCAATAGTTGATTCCGTTCATCTAATCAATCATATGGGCGCGCTGCGAAGACCGGAGACCAGGGCGGCGCGAGATCCAGATTTCTTGGATTAGCCGCTTCCAGGATAAGATGATGTAATCACTTCATGATGATGTAATCAAGGGTATCCCCACTAATACATGCCTGTATGGAGTACCTAGGTGTGCGGTACACACAAAACGCTTAGTACGAAAGACACTGCTGACCCCGCCATAGGTCCACTAGAGAGAGAGAAAGACCCTGGAACCTCGGCGAAGAACGTCCCCCGCGCGCGCGGTCGCAAATCCTCAATACCGGTACCACCTCCCGCGAGCCAAGGTAAATTGCAGGCGGCGGTACATACTACATACGGATACTGTCTGACTAATCGATTATTCTTTACCACATCGCTTCCGCTACCGCATCTAGCACCACTCACTTCTCGCCGCTCCGAGCGGAACCGGTCCCTCAATGCAACTAAACTCGCCGTCTACCTCTGTTCCGCTCTCCGCTCGCGACAGCTAGATTCCTCCTCCTTCCAACTTTCCTTCTGCTGTCTGTTCTTCTCTATACCCGACCGACCGACCATTACCTACTAGAATTGGCCGCCCTCCCACACATCTCGACTCAATCCACGCATCAACAACCCACCCCCCACTTCCCCGACATCTCGCACCCCCCCCCGCCATGCCCGGATTCGAAGACAGCCTAGACGGCGCCGATGCGCCCAAGGACTGGCGCCAAGACACCACACAACTCCCCTCCTTCTACTCACCGAAAACGAAGCCCGTTGACGGTCCTGCTGTCAATGCCGAGAACCCCGAGCCCCAACAGTTGGACCTGTCCGACCCCGCCGCCCCCGCGAGGACTGACGACGATGCCGCCTCGACGACCTCAGCCACCCAGATCCCGCCGCCCTCCCTGCTGTCGCCCGCCTTCACGCCCCCCGCCACCCCCGGCACATCTACGCCGCTCACCAGCGAGGACGCCCCGCGTGGCGTTCCCGTCGACAGTTCCGTACCCTCCGGCGGCTGCGGCACCAAGCGACCCCGCCTCCTTGAGACCTTGCCCGAAGTCCAGTGCATCGTGCGTGCGCGCATCCCCACCGTCAATGGCACCGAGATGTTTCTGCACCTGTACCAGAACAACGTCGACAACAAGGAGCACCTCGCCATCGTCTTCGGCCCCCACATCCGCAGCAAGTCGCTCGACGCGCCGCGTCCTGGCGAGACCGAGATGGACCGCATGATCCGCGGCGCCTACACGGGGCGCCTGTTCCCCGGACGCTCGACGAGCGGCATGCCCGGCGGCGTCGCCACCCCCGTGGGTGAGGACCCCCCCGCCCAGCGCGGCCCTGCGCTTGTGCGCATCCACTCGGAGTGCTATACCGGCGAGACCGCCTGGTCGGCGCGGTGCGACTGCGGCGAGCAGCTAGACGAGGCCGCCAGGCTGATGAGCCTGCCCGGCAACACCAGCGGCGGCATCATCATCTACCTGCGCCAGGAGGGCCGCGGCATCGGCCTCGGCGAGAAGCTCAAGGCGTACAACCTGCAGGACCTCGGCTCCGACACTGTCGAGGCCAATCTGCTGCTGCGCCACCCCGCCGACGCTCGCAGCTACGGTCTCGCGACCTCGATGCTTCTGGACCTGGGCCAGCACGAGGTGCGTCTGCTCACCAACAACCCCGACAAGATCCGCGCCGTGGAGGGCCCGAACCGCGAAGTCAGGGTGACGGAGCGTGTGGCCATGGTGCCGCTGTCCTGGAAGGGCAGGGGCGGGTTCAGGAGCAACGAGGTCGAAGGCTACCTGAAGACAAAGGTATGTTTGCCCTGGTGCTGTGTGTGTGTGTGTGTGTGTGTGTATGTGCGGTGCCGCCGCTAACTCGGTGACAGATTGAAAAGATGGGACACATGCTCGACATGGGCGGCATGCCGTCATGAGTATGCTTGACGACAGAGACTGAGTGAGCGCTGGTAGGGGACGAAACGAGGCGGGGCGGCGGCCGGAGTGATCAAAATATATGGGTAGATACGGCGTTCTGATTTTTGAGACGAATACCTGGGACTGGCGCATTGTGGCATATTCTGTCATCTGGAACCCCCGACAACTCGGGGAACTGTTCATGGGGACCCTGTTGGATACTGGACTCATGGCAATTCATGGATCGAAAATATCATGGAGGTGATGGCTGGTTTCCGTCAGATATACGTGCGCAGCCGGCCAAGACAAGCCGGCACAAGATATAGTGTGTCATTGAATCGAAGCCCCTCGGAACTGAACATCACAGTAGGCAGGATGACTTGGAGGAAGCCCGAGACAGAGATGAATATGATTTGGTGTTTTCGGATACCACGCACGTCTTGGAATTCCCTTTCTTTGTGTTCTCTCTCGGCCCTGCTGTATGATTATGATTACCGGTATGAATATGATTCCGTTCTGCCCTGTGTGTTGGGGTGAGACACTGCGTAGCCACTTCCACCAGCCACGACGCACGCAGTATGGGAGCCTTCAGGGTGGCGTCTGCTAGGCGGCCGTCCGCAACGGCCCGGCCCCACTTTCCAGAAATTTGCGTCAGTCAGTCGCGGTTGGAGCTTCACCTCACCTTTTCCCCTGCCTACGGTTACCCACGCGCGTCTAATTGATTCATTCTCTTCTCCCATCTTACCGCGTCTAATCCCAGAGTTTCCCCCAAATCGGGAAAATTTCGTCTCTTCTCTTCTACCTCCCGTTGCATCTCTATTCCGCTGCCATATTTCCTCTTAATCCCCGATTGTACCTTGCCTTGTTGCGACACACGGCTGGCGACCTTGTCACCCTCCATGCATTACACCCCGCGCGCCACGAATTGAACCATCTCCGGCCAAGATGGAGAAGGACCTGCGTTTGCGTCTCGTGGTGCGGCGCCATGGCGTGCCCGACGTCAAGCTCCTCTGGAATACAACCGCCGACGAGGACCTCACCATCTCGAAGCTCCTTGCCCAGATCAACGAAGTCGTTCCCTTGGAGAGCGGCGAATGGGGCCTGGAGGACTACGCCGTGGAGCTTAAGGATGCCTCCGGCGACGCCTTCGAATGCGTCCACTACCATCTTGTGTCCAAGCTTCTCAAAGACGATGACCACGTCCTGTAGGCTCCTTCTGCCCTACTTTACACTCTGCTACTGGATACAAGCTAACGCTCTACACTTAGTGTTCGACCTCTCCTGACTGGCGATCTCAAGAGACGACGACTGAGTGGCAGACATCAAATATCGATCGACGGAAGACATCTCGTTGACGGCCTTGCCTTTGGACGACCCTGGCTCCGAGCCCCCCGAGACCGCCCTGCCGTCACCCTTCCACCCAGGAAGAAGGCCCGAATCGCATATGGCAGCGAAGACGAAGACTCCCTGCCTGAAAACGACGAGGAGCGTCCCATGCTGGAGTATGCATCTACAAGAGCCCAGGAAGATCCGGCTAGCGTCAAGCTGCGCACACGTTTCTACGACGCCGACTCTGACAGCGACTCTGACGTCGAGCATGATTATGACCCCGACTTGGATAGAGCCGAGGAGGAGGATGACGACGACAACATGGACTCGGACGACGGCGACATCCAAGATGAGCTGCGTCTGCTCAGAGAAGACAACGCTGCTGTCCGCGAGGGCGATATCCTCGAAGAACTCCGCGACATCCGGAACAAGAGGGCGTCGAGTGGACCGGGCGACAGTCGTTCGGCGGAGGCTTCTGGGGACTCTCTCGTACCTTCGGCCGGCAACGCCCTTGTCAGGTCCGGAGGACAAGCCACCAGACACCGCCTCAATCTCGACACCCTTGACAAGATAGCAGCTTTGAAAGCGGCGTTCCCGGGTGCGCAGGTGTCCGCCATCGAGGAGACTCTGTTGAGGTATGATGCGAATTCGGCGAGGGCGTATCGCAAACTTCGCAAAACCTTCGCTGCCCGCCTTAGTCTGCAACAAACCCTAGATCACCAGGCGCGAAGCTTGTCCAGCAGCCCTATTCGGCACGCGCACGCGCACAAGCACGTGAGCACGGGACGGGAACTTGTCCTCAGAGAGTCGAGCCCATCCGAGAGGGCCTCCCATGCGACGGCGCATGATGAGGATGAGGAGGAAGACGACGAGGATGCCTCCATAACGCTGAACCATAATACTGCTGCAGCGGACCGTGGCCCAGGAAGTGGCCAGGAGGGATCAGACTCCGATTCTGGTTCTGCATCCGAATCGGACTCGGACTCGGACTCTGGCTCTAGCGTCGCCGCAGCAACATCCGACCTTGATCGAGAGGCGGAGGAGTCTTCTGACGACGATTCGGCGGCCTCATCTTCCGATGACGATGATGGCGATGGCAGCCAAGATGAAGACGAAGAAGATGACGGATCAAGTGAGCCGGAAGGTGGCGGATCCGTCTTGGACGAAGAGGACGCCGACTCTGTGGACCAGGATGCCTCCAGTTCGACTGATGATTCAGAGTCGGAGGGATCTGGCAGTGATGGGTCAAGTGTCGCGGCCGCAAAGAATGGCCCCTCAGAGGACGATGCTGCGATTTCCATCTCGTCAGACTCGTCCTCTGATTCTTCGTCCGAGGACAGCAGCAGCGATGACTCGAGCTCGGACTCTGAGCCTGAGGAGATTCCTAGCAAGACCCTCACCAGCCAGCGCCAGATTTTGGAGGATTCCCAACCACAGGCGTCCCGCAAGCTGCCTCAAGCCACACCGGCCGCCTCAGCAGCACCTGCCAATGAGCAACCTACCGTCCCGCCTGGACAAGGATTGACCAAAACCCAGAAAAGGAATGCCAGGCGCAAACTTGCCAAGCAGTTGGCGGCTGGCAAGTCAAGGTCGGCTCAGGGCAGCGAAGAGCCTTCTCAGACCACGGCTATGGGGGCCAGTGCAGAAGAGGCATCGCTCCTCGCGAGAAAGCAAGCACTGCTTAACGCCATTGCCTCTGACCGCCCGGTCGATCATACCAGCGAGGAGAGTTTCCAGGGACTCTCCGACTCAACCCCGTGGGAGAGGGAACATAGCCTCCCCTCCACCGCCGGCGCTGGCCCCATGGTGGCTTCGCAGAATGTAGCTGGACAAGCCGAGGCTTCGGCCCAGCGTCGGATAAAGCCAAACATTGGTGCCACGCGTCGAATGCTCATGGGGTCTCTTGGCCTCAAAAACCCCAAGACCAAGGCCGACGAAGACAAGATTCGACAAGACCTGATGAAGGGTGTTCGTCCGCACACCAACGCCCGTCTGGCCGAGGCGTTGTCGCAGCATAACGAGCCTCCTCAGACACTTGAATCGATAGAGGAAGATCCCGAAGCCTGGCGCGAGAAAATCGCTTACCGAGCCGTGGAATGCTGTCACGACGGGATTGAGCTCTCGGAACCGCCATTTCCTTTTGTCCAGCGGTGGGACCCCCAACAGCAGGTAGACGAATGGTTCGGATCGAAGAATAAGCGCGGGGGGAAACGTAAGCGCGCACAGCGCAATCAAGCGCAATTCTACGAAGACGGAGACCCTCAAGCGTCGAAGAAGCGTCGGATAACCGGTGAGAGCATGGGCGTGACTTTCTCGGAAGCAGCCGAGCCTTTGGAGGAAGGAGATACGACGCTCAACTACGATGATCCGCCTGACGAACCCCTGATAGCCAAGACCGCAGCTGAAGGAAGCCAGGCGACGGACATTGACGATCTTCCATCCTTGCCCGCAGACCTGACTACGCTTCCCGATCTCCGGCCGGGAGAGGCTAAGCTAGGCATGGTCATCACCTGGAAGCAGTGGCTTTTGTCTTCGGCGACTAATTGGCAACCCGAGGTCGTCAACCTGACCGGCGTTCTTGTTAGAGTACATGATGAGGAGGCGACCGATCTCGAGTTTCTCCTGGCCCACCGAGACCGAGAAGTCGACAGGACGGAGAAAAAGTACGACGAAGAAACAGGGCAGAGGGTGTACGACCGGTTTGAGGCACCCGACGACGATGACGACGACGATGATGCGGACGATGAGCTCGACCAGGGTTACCGCAGATTACAGTACGCGGAGCTTATCGAGCCCAAGATCGTGCAATTGCCACTGGAAGACCGGGCAAAACCCGCCGGCAACGAGGATTCGAGCGTTCCTCTAACCGACAGCATTGTTCATGAGACCGTTTACGATGACCACAGCCAGCCGTACCAGGTCAACGGAGAAGACGCTGGCCGGTCCAAGGCGGATATAGATGGAAGTCAGTTACCAATCGATGCAAAGGACGATCGAGCCAAGGCTAATACGGATGACGAACAGCCTCGAGTCTTCGCGGACAGTGATGTCCGACTTGATGCCACAGACCCTCGGTTTAGCCACAGCCCCGATGCGCAGCCCGATAATGTAGAAGCAATCGCCGAAGCGAACATGTCGACCCCTCGAGCAAACACCCGTGCGAACGATGAAAACCAACTACCAACAGAAGACACGGAGTCGCAGAATTCAAACGGCAACGCTCTCTCTATCACTTCAGACCGCCGCCACGAGATCAGCATCATGATCCAGGACGCAGGATTCCGCAAGGACGTCTTACCCTCCGTCCTCCGTCAAGAGACCAGCAGCCCTTCCCGCCAGTTGCTGGAGATGGCGGAGGTCGCCAGCCATCCTCGCGTTGCGTCGAGGTCTCCCCTTTCCCAGGAAAGCATGGTCAAGGTAGCGACGCATGTGCCCAAGAAAGAGCTCGGCCTTACTGCAGGAAGCACTGGCGGAGGGGCTGCAGCACCATCTTCATCTGCGAGTAGCATTCGCAGCGGTCGGCAGCTTGATCCCGACGACTTGGGCTTCAATGTGAGCGGCGACGATCTCCAACAGATTAGCGACATGGGCGACGGCTCTCTCCTACTCGACGACGACGTGGCGACACCGAAAGCCAAAGGGCAAACACCTACTCGGGACAAGGAAACTTCTGCCCCGCCCTCAACCGACGAGTCACTTCCGTCGCTGGCAAGTCTGGCGAGGACCGCCTCGCAACAGAACTTGCACAACCAGACGCAAAGCCCTTCCGAGGCCCAAGCATTGGTCCCATTCACGTCTCGCGACTCGAAATTGCCGCGCAACGAGGAGTACGAGGCGGCAATGCGACGGATTGACGTAACCGACAGTGACGAGGAAGATGGCAGAGACGAGGCGCCTCTGGAGCTTAGAAAGACCCGAAAGCAGCTTTTTCCCGCCTCCGGCCGACCAGACCAATCGCCGCTGTCTGAGTCGGCAGATATGCCCGACATAAAGCCAGTTGCAAAGACGGCATCTTCGCCGTTTGTCGAGAGGCAAGGCGGCAGACTGTTGCGACAGCGAGTGCGTAAGAGCTCTCCATTCGCGGTCCCTCCTGGCTCTCAAGTGGTCACGTTGTCGTCGAGCCCATCTAGTTCGCCCCCTCAGGAAGACTACGCGGAGGACAGTATCGATGCCGACTATGAGGACGGCAACAAGAGGAGCAGTCTCCCGCGTAGCTCCGGTCGGGTGCAGAAAACCAGGGCACCCAGGGCTAGCTCGCGGGCCAAGAGCGTTCCGGCGAACCAAGCGACGACAAGGTCGGCGAGCGCAAGGCGGTCTATCCCCTCGAGTTCCATGCCTGCCAACCCGGGCATCAACGGACGAGGGCAACGCATGCCATCATCGATGTTTTAGGAGAGACTTTTGTTTTGCAGGCGTTGACAGGGGACGGGGATGCGTATGCGTATGCGTGCATGGATGAGCGAGTTGGACTTGTACTTAGTAGCCTTTTCTCCCTTAACTGTGGGAACTGGCAATTTGGAACTTGAGTTGATAGTCAAATACCCGTTACCTGGCAAGGTACCTTTTACTTTTACGTCAATGGACGGGATTCGGAGCCAATGATGCTGACCACAGACTGGGCATTCGAAACCCCCGTCTGAAGATTTGTTTCCCCCCTCCCCATCTCTATTTTTGTTATATTCTGGGGCGGACCGTTGACATCTTATGCATGAACTTTGGATCCGGGGAAACCCGTCCGGGTATATTTGACGGACGAAACGCCCGGGTCGGGACGAGTTTCATTATGTAAGCTAGATGTGGCTACCTAGTTGACGGTGATTTGGAAAGAAAAGAAAAGGAAAAAAAAGAAAAGGAAGGGAACAGAACGAGAGAGGGAGGGAGGGAGAGAGAGAAAGAGAGGAGTTGATAAAAAGAAGAAACACCTAATGTATTAGAGGATGAGGCACGGTGGTGCCTTCGTGCCCCTCCAGGATGTGTACGTGTGGTGTTGTTAGTGGGGAGACTAGCGTACAGACTATATGTACCATTTGCTACCCACGTTTGCACAACCAACTATCACTGGATGAAAACATCCTATAATCCCCGATAGTCTAGTGGTGAGGATATCTGCTTGTCAATTAAACGATTCGCAGGGGACCGGGGTTCAATTCCCCGTCGAGGAGAATTTTTTGTCTTTTCTTTATATGTCCCTCTTTCTTTTCTAACGCTTCATTTATGCACATGTATGTATGTATATAGTCTTGGAAGATTAATACTTAGGAACTCGGTGTGGGTTACGCTGTCTGTTCAAGTCTAGAAATCAACGGTAATTGTATTAGTCTTAGAATATAAATGCATTCGAACCGCCGCAGGCCGTCGGTCCCGTTTTCAAAAGCTAACGCCAAGGCGGTGCCGTTTATAAAAAGACAAAAAAAAAAAAGGAGAGAAAAAAAGAACCCGGATCTTGGCGATTCTATGCTGTGAAATCGCGCTCCATGAATCGATACATCCGCGGATCGGAGGCACTATGGAGCAGAATCAAATACAAGCTTTTCACCAGGGCCCAGCGACGATGCCGATTACGGACAAACAAACGGGATATACTTGCACATCGCAAATGCCATCCCCGCCGAGTGGGAGCGTCCCGGGGGAACCGTCGCTGGTTTCGCTCGCCCAATCACGGGGAACGCAGCGCCGCTGACCTCCGCAAAGCGGGCAGGCAAAGGACCATGTGGGGCGCGTGCCCGGGTCCGTCTCCACTCCCGATGCGCCGCCCCCGCCCCCCGGAACTCATGATGTCTGCGTAGTAGCCCGCTTCGATGACTCGTCCACATGTAATTGTATGTATGCCGTGCGCTATCTGTACACCGCAACGACTTTTTGCGTACTTGCTGCGTGTCCAGGTGGATCGACACGCTCACCTGCCCAACCGGGTGACGTTTGCTGCGGGGAACCGGTCTAGGTCTTGGGAACTTTTGTCGCAGGTAGCTTAGCCGCATGTGTCGGTCTGTCACTCTCTCTACCCTACTCGTGTCCCCCTCAACCCTTCCACGGCGGTCCAGAAACTTGCTCTTCGTACCTCAGTAGGGAAGAAAGGGATCCAGACGGTACGGTGATGAGTGACACTAGGTGCGAGAATCGATTAAAAACAAAACTTCGACCAAAGTCATGACGACAAGTCCGCGTGAGTGAAAGAATTACGTATATTAACGGCATACTATATACTATCAGGCAGTACCAGAAAGTTGGTCATTGTCTTCGTATCACTCTATCAAGTCAACCACTCAGGCCGCGTAGCCATTCGGCGGGTTAAGCCCGTCGGGGACGTGGATGGTGTCTTCGTAGTACGTAGGAGCCGTGCTGTCCTTCCAGGTCTGCTTCACCGAGTCGAGGACCCCCTTCCCGGCGGCGTTTTTCCCGAGCGCCAGGTTCGGCTTGGGGTAGCGCGCGGGGGCGTCGGTGTTGAGGAAGCCGGCGTACGACTGGTTCCAGAAGCGGTCGGGCACCGCCGCCGCGGCGCTCCACTGGCGGACGACGCTGCCGGTCTTCTCGGCCACCCAGCGGTAGACGTTGGCGCCGACGTCCCACCGGCCGAGGCTCGGGAGGTCCCAGTTGGCCTGGACGGTGGCGAGCTCCGAGTAGTGGTTGTAGAAGGACGGGTCGGTGGTGTTGACGAGGGCGCGGGGCACGGCGTCGCCGAGCAGGATGCCGAGGACGCGGTTCTGGCGGGCGTACGACTCGTTCTCGTCAAAGGTGACGAGCACGAGCGTGTTGCGCATGAACCTGGCGTCGGCGAGCAGGGGCTCGAGGAAGCGGCGCGTCCACGAGCCGGCGACCGTGACCGAGGTGTCGTGGCCGTCGCTCGTCATGTTGGGCGTGACCCAGACCCACTGCGGCAGCGCGTCGGCCGCGAGGTCGGCGTGGAACTGGGACCGCCCCGGCTGCGTCATGGAGACGTTCTTGATCTGCGACAGGCGCTGCTCCGACGACGCGACGCTGTCGAAGAGGACCGGCGGGTTGTGCTTGCGCACGTAGTCGTTGGCGCCGTTCTGCCGGTTCACCCAGGCCACGCCCTCGAAGCCCGAGAAGGGCATGTCCTCCATGTAGGCGCCCCAGGAGATGCCCCGGGTGTCGAGCAGGTCGAAGACGGTTGACACGTTGCGGTCGGCCCGGTTGAAGTCGTCGTTCTGCATGCCCAGGTAGTCGCCGCAGACCGAGGCGAAGTAGTTGGGCTGCGAGGGGTGCGTGACGGCGAAGTTGTTGTCCAGCAAGATGCCCTTCTCGGCCAGCCAGGACAGGTTGGCTGATTGTGGGAGGAGATTTGTTAGCAGATTCCCCATCGTAGGCCCGTGAACACACACATCAGGGAGCAATGGGGAGGGGGAAGGGGCGGGGGAGACCTACGATCACCGCGAGCCTTTTCGTAGTCGGTGTTCTCGTTCCAGATTATAACAAACCGGTCGAAAGCCTTGCCCGTGACGTTGCTCGTCAGGCTGCTCGTCTTGGCCGTCGCGGCCGCAGCAGCAACGTCCGCGGCGCCCGTGGCGGTGTACCTCGTCTCCCAGCCGCCGTCCGTGACGGAGGAGGAGGAGGCGTTGGTGGACGTCGCCGTCGCCCGGGTGTCGACGACGGCGGCGCGAGCGGTCGCCGCGAAGAGGGCGGCGAGAGTGGCGCAACGCATCTTGGGGGAGGTTGAGATGAGTCGTCGGTGAAAAGCAGCAAAAGAAGCCCCCTTTCCAAAGGAACGACAAGACAAGATGAAGGCGTCTCTCTTGACAGGCCTAAAGACGAAGGGGGCGCCCGCCATCCAACGCAGGACCCCCCGAACATCTTATTTACATATCTCGCCGAACCGGACATGCCTGCATCAGTACCGTTTTTTGCTGCAGGCAGACCGCAGCAAGCCAGGACTGGGGGGGGAGGGGAAACTCTCGCAGGCCGGGGATCCCCTCCCCTGTCCCTGACGTTTATGCCGCCATACATCGGATGGATCGAACGGCATGCTAAACGTGCTCGCTCGGTGAGTGGTCACCCGTCGGCCCGTCTTGATTGTTTCCCCCTCATTCACTTTGGGCTGAACCCTGCGGTGGTCGGACTAACGATAACGGTTGCTGAAGACACGTGCAGCGCACGGTGATGCCGATTCATCCCGTGGGGTGGGTGACATTGACATTGCAAGATTCCCGCGCCACACACACGGCCAAAAGATCCGCATATTACATCCCGCAGACGGAACCGCCGAGCGCGGTCTGATCCCTCCCCCTCCCCCTCCCCCACTCAGCGCGGCAGCGCTTTTCGTCCTTCAACACCCGTTTGCCCATCCTGATTGCTCTCAGCGTTGTGCGCCGGCGATGATGACAAGCAGAGGCTATCATGGACCTTGAACGAGGAAGCACGCATGAGATACCCTCGAATCCCGTACCAACCCGCTTGACGGTGTTGGACCAGCACGCGGATGATGATGATGATGATGCGTCCATCGGCGTGTTCGCGGACGATCGTTCCGAGAAGTCGCCGTTCCTCCGTCTCAGTCACGATGAAGAACGCGGCCGACGAAACACACCGCGGAAGACCAGATTCTCTGCCGCCGTGTTCGGCGCCGTCGTTTTCTTCGTCATCTTTTACGCGTCGGGCATGATCTTCCCGGCGACTCCAACGCACAGCCCAGCAGCTGCGGCACCAGTTCACGTGGTCCAAGAACCCATCCCATCAACGCCGCGCTTGAGGGACACGTCCGAATACGTTCTCGGCCCTTCCTGGGATTTCAGTGCGGCCAGAAGTGTCAGGGAATATCACTGGACCATTCAAGATGCGACCTTGAATCCGGACGGCATCCTTCGACCCATGATGCTGATCAACAATCAGTTTCCGGGGCCGCTCGTCGAGTGCAATCAAGGGGACACCATCGTTGTTCACGTCCGCAACGAAGCCGCGAACGCCACCGCCATCCACTTTCATGGCATGCTACAAAACGGCACGAACTCGATGGACGGCACCGTTGGCGTCACTCAGTGTCCGATCGCTCCCAACGCGACCTTCACGTATCGGTTCACCGTCGACAATCAGTCGGGCACGTACTGGTACCACGCGCATCACAGCGTGCAAGCTTCCGACGGAATCGTCGGCCCTCTGGTCATCCACTCGGCAGCCGAGACGAGTCCGGAAAACACGTATGCGACTGACCGCATCGTCATGATCCAGGACCACTACCACAACACCTCGGCCGAGTTGTTGATGGACTACCTCCAACCGGACCGAGAGAACGAGGAGCCCGTGCCGTCCAGCGGCCTCATCAACGGGAGGAACCACCGGGACTGCTCCGACTTCGACGGCTGGGACTGCCAAAACGACGCTCCTCGGCTGCAGTCGCTGGAGTCCTTCGACTTGGCCCCGAACGAACGCCATCGCCTGCGAATCATCAACACGGGCGCTTTCGCCGAGTTCCAGGTCGAGATCGACGAGCACCCCTTCTACGTCACCGAGGTCGACGGCACAGCCGTCCACCCCGAGCCCTTTCATCGTCTCAATGTCCTCCCGGCACAGCGCTACAGCGTGGTGCTGGAGACCAACGCGACAGCCGCGGACTCGTTCTGGATGCGCGCCAGGATGGTCACCCATTGTTTTGCGCGAGAAAACCCCCGGCTCGACCCCGAAGTGAGAGCCGTCGTCCGGTACAGCTCCCCGGCACGCCCGAGCGGCGTGAGCACTGCCGCACGAGATGCCGCAGGCGCATACGCGGAGCCGCAGAGCAAGAGCTGGGGCGAAGCCCCCGAAGTCGAATGCCGGGATATGGACGCCGCCGTCCTCAGGCCCGTCGAGGTCGTGCCGGCGCCAAAGGCCACCGCGTCCATGTTTCTGCGCGCCAACTTTGAAATCGGCGCCTGGCGGCTCTCCCGGGGCTTCTTCAACGCCTCGACGTGGCACGCCAACGTCACGTCGCCGGCTCTGTACCGGGCCGTCGAGGCCTCCAAGGCCGAAAACGGCACCCTGCTGCCGCCCCTGACGACCGGGGTCAACGACGTCGCCTTCGACCCGGAAAGGGAGTTTGTGTACCAGACGACGGGGATACAGACCGTGGACATTGTCATCAGCAACTTCGACGACGGGGCGCACCCCTTCCACCTGCACGGCCACAAGCTCTTCGTCCTCAAGCAGGGCCCGACGGGGTACCCGCCGGCGAGCGCGGCCGAGCTGGAGGAAGAGCTCGCGGCCGCCGGGGTCCTGGGCAACCCGCTGCGGAGGGACACCGTGACGGTCCAGGGCTACGGGTGGGCCGCCGTCAGGGTCGTGCTGGACAACCCCGGGATGTGGGCGTTCCACTGCCACAACGCGTGGCACGCGGAGGCCGGCATGATGATGGTCATCGCCGCCATGGTCGAGACGTCCAAGGAGTGGGGAGTGGGCGAGGAGGAGACGCGACTGTGCGGGCTGCCGGGGGTCGAGAAGGGGGTCCGGCCGGGCGATGACGTCTGGTTCGGCAACTTTGGCTGACATGGCGTCGGTCCCACGTCGCGAAGAGGGTCATGACGACTTGACGAGAAGCCCGTAGAAGATAGTCACCGTGACGAAGAAAGGAAAAAAAAAAAAAAAAAAAAAGAGAAAAAAAGAGACCAATAAACTTTACCTCTGACCATATCGTTCGTTGTCCATCACGCCACAGCTTGGGAATGCCACGGCGGAAGAGAGGAAGAAACTCTGTCAACCGACGACAGTACGACATCCTTTGCTCGGAATTACACCGAGAATTTCAAAATTGGCTTTTGGCGATGGTGGATATGAGCGTATCCCGCGCGGCTGGACTAACGTAATGTAAAGCTCCACGCATGTGAGCCCAGACGGAAGATGCCGGAGCGGCCGCCGGGCGGGAGGCAGCATCCCTCGACCGCGAGGTTCTAGACTCCGCACACCATCTCCGGCAAGCTAGGCGGTTTCCAGCTTATGAGCGGGTGGGGGAGGGGGTGCGTACGTGATAAAAGCTGGGAGATGAGGAATGGGTTGAACAGGGCCATACCTGCGAAGTACTAACTTGATCTGTCTCGAGACTCCGCTTCCCTGCCAAGCCCGCGTGCATCGAGGAGTCCCCCGTTGCGCCGACGTATCGTGCCCCACTCCCAAAGTTCTGTCTTGGCTGATAGGGAGGGTTTAGTTGCGGTATTCCATGGTACTGTGGTTCTAGTTGGAAACCTTTTTCTTGTTGTGTTGAGTACCGGGCATGATGCTTATACTGTGCTTTTTCCGGCTGTGTCCGACGCGGAACCAGCTTTCAGAAGCCAGGGAGCGCAATAACTTTACTTTTTCTTCAGTGGATGTCGGCAACTTTGGGCGGAGAAAAGCATCGTTGGATCGAATAGGTAGGGATGCAACGGGGGCCGGGGCTTCGGGGCCGGGGCTTTCGGGCCTGATGTTTTCGTCTGCTGCGTTTACTCTTGCTCTGCATAAAGCTCTCACGAACGTTAAGTCGAACGAGCGACGTTTTCGACGTTCTTCGCGGTCTGGGGTCCGTACGGACGCCGAAGATGGATCGAGGTCTCGAGGACGATCGACGATCGTCCTACCGACGCGGCAAAGCCAGACTTAGACGCGACGTTGTAAGTTAAAGCGCTGCCCAGCAGTTCTCCAACCCGCCCCCCTTGCAGCCGTTCGTCGCGTGGACACGAGACAGCCCGAACTCTAATCCGGAATCGGGGCGGCAAGGGACAGAAAATGCGGCTCGAGCATGGTGGCATACACACGCAGAGTTACGCAGCGGCAAGTCCCGCGACGTTTCCGGCCGACGGGACCAGGAATCATGCCACCCTCGCGATCGCCCAGATGGTCGATGCCAAAGTCCCGCTTGAGGGTCGTTGGAAGACGAGCCTGGGCTTCCCTACGCTGCCGCGCATAACGTAAAGTAGCCATCGTCTGATGATAGGAGGCGACGCTGTTTTCCGGAAAGCCAATCCGATTGCAACCTAACGGGTGACCCCCACCCCCAGAAGTCCCTGAACTACGTGGTATTATACCTACGTGTTTGCCCGGGCTACCCGGTCGTCGATCATACTGGTGGTATTATGTTCAATTTAGACTTCCCGAAGCTTGGTAGCAAGCTTCCACCAATAATTGCGCCACGTCAATGTCATCCCTGGTGAACCATTGTTCCGTCACGCTTTCCTGTGTTCTCTATGCATCCGTCGAATGTGCGTTGGAACTCGACTGATCTCGACGCAATAATACCCCACCGGAGCTGGAAGAGACGGCACGGACTGGAGCTGGAAGAGACGGCACGGGAACTCGGCAAGCTGAGGAGAAGCGCCGAACAGCATCAGTTGGATCCCGCCAGGGCAAGTTCAGGCAACGCCTCTCAGAGGCATAGGGGAAGGGAGCTCCTCAATGTCGGCCGAGCGAGATTCGACGCCCCTTGAGCGGCAGAATCTGGCATGCTTGCGGAATTCCAGGAGCCTTTGTGGGGTTCTATAGATTTATATCCGCCGCTAATCATGCAAGGGTCAAACCCCCCTGCACTCGCGAGATGCAGTGGAATAGTTCCATGGCCAATCTACTTGGTCCGGCCAGCGTTTCCGTGTGCAGGTGGCGTGCTGTATGTCGCGGTAAAAGCAAAGAGCCGTTGATGAAGAAATCCTGACAAGGCTACGCCAAGAGATCTGGTGGCTTTGGATATAAACCCGACCGCCAATCCTCCCCCAGGTCCGTTCGCCAAGAGGATAATCCAAGCCATCAAAACGTGCAGCTCACCCTTCTCCCGTCTTGGCGCATTCGACATCTTGTCCTAGCTTGTTCTACCTTATCCAAGACATTCTGATACTACGTATCAAGTCGCTTTCTTAACAAGAGCCTTTTCACCTTGCCAATATGGTTTCTTCTTCCCTTCTCGCCCTCGGCGCCTTGGCCGCCTCCGCCATTGCTGCTCCCCTCGATGCCCGTGCCGACTGTACTTTCACCGATGCCGCCTCTGCCATCAAGGGCAAGGCGAGCTGCCAAAATATCGTCCTCAAGGACATTGCCGTGCCCGCCGGTACCACTCTTGACATGACGGGCCTCAAGTCCGGCACCCACGTGCGTCTAAGCTTTGAGCCTCGAACGAATAAACCGGCCTATTGAGCAGCCCTACTGACTGACACGCGATTATAGGTTACCTTCCAGGGCAATACCACCTTTGGCTACAAACTGTGGACGGGCCCCCTCATCTCCTTCTCCGGCTCCAACATCGTCATCGACGGCACCGGCGACCACGTCATCGACTGCCAGGGCCAGCGCTGGTGGGACGGCAAGGGAGGCAACGGCGGCAAGGTCAAGCCCAAGTTCTTCGCCGCCCACAGCCTCAAGGACTCCATCATCAGGGGCATCAACGTCCTGAACACCCCCGTCCAGGCCTTCTCCATCAACAGCGTCACCAACCTCGGCATCTACGACGTCAACCTCGACAACTCCCTTGGCGACACCCGGGGCGGCCACAACACCGACGCGTTCGACGTCGGCTCCTCCGACGGCGTCTACATCTCCGGCGCCGTCGTCAAGAACCAGGACGACTGCCTCGCCGTCAACTCGGGCACCAACATCACCTTCACCGGCGGCGACTGCTCCGGCGGCCACGGCCTCTCCATCGGCTCCGTCGGCGGCCGCAGCAACAACGTCGTCGACACCGTCGTCATCTCCGACTCCAAGGTCTCCAACTCGGACAACGGCGTCCGCATCAAGACGGTCTACCGCGCCACCGGCTCCGTCTCCAACGTCCAGTACAAGGACATCGCCCTGTCCAACATCGCCAAGTACGGCATCGTCATCGAGCAGGACTACGACAACGGCAAGCCCACCGGCCACCCCACCGACGGCGTCCCCATCACCGGCCTCACCCTCAGCAACGTCACCGGCACCGTCGCCTCCTCCGCCATCGACGTCTACATCCTCTGCGACACCGGCGCCTGCAGCAACTGGAAGTGGACCGACGTCGGCGTCACTGGTGGCATGCAGTACCCCAACTGCACCGGCATCCCCGAGGGCAGCGGCGCTGCTTGCTAAATGCCTCTTACGAACGGGGTCTCAGCCAAAGCATGCGTTGGTGTCGTGAAGGCGCCACAGGCGTGGCTTCACCGACCCCGCGGGCTACTTTTAATGTTATTTCATCCCGATTAGCGGGCCATAGTTAGTTTCTCGATAGATCGACTATTTTACACTTCATTTTACACTTCATTTTACAGACGCTGCGGTTCATCACAGCTGGGTAGCCTGCTACATACAGGGCATGGCCCTGGGAACGTCGTTGTGTATCACGAGATATTTAAGTGTTCGTTACTGCACCGTAATCAACAGCGTCGTTTTTGTTACGTGACAATATGCTTTTCTACTAGGCCCCCTTTGTACCCAGTGAGTCGCCCGTTGGTATGGAATTCCAGCTTAACGCTACGTTATTCGTGTATACTTTTGGCGGCGGTCTACATACCTGATCCACACTGCATCGCAAATTCAACGCAACTGGTTTTGTCCATTATTCTGTCGCTCACAATCACCCAACGGTAAATCACGTCCCAAAACGGAGAGCATTAGACTCGATGACATAATTCTAGACGCAGCATCCCTGGACCCGGAATGGATCCTCGTCTCCACTGGGGCCACAAAATGCTGGATACGCATCCGCAGCACAAGACACAAACAAAACCCGGATATCAAAAAAGGAAATTGCAATGCCACCCAAAAACTGCAAAAAAAATCTCCTCGACGGGGAATTGAACCCCGGTCCCCTGCGAATCGTTTGATTGACAAGCAGATATCCTCACCACTAGACTATCGGGGATTATTGGATGTTTTCATCCAGTGATAGCACTTGGGCGGACGGGTAGTAACACTAACTATACAGTCTAAACGTCTGCTTACCTTATCACTCACAACTCTGAATAATAAGTCGATAGCTAACCTATCAAACTTTAAGGGGGTATAAGGTTCGTACCTCAGAGGCTTGTAATAGGCAGTACGCCTATTAAGTTGTTAGATATTAGAGCTAGGCACAGGGTGTATGTCTAGCAATACACAAAGCCAGTAAGGAGGGAAGATTAGGTTAGTTATAGCGATCTCCGAGCTGGCTGAGCGGGCTTAAAATTTCAAAGTCTATTGACAGGTGGGTACGTAGAATATTTCTCATCGTGTAGAATGTACAGGTAATATGTTTATTGCGGTGTTAACTATATACATGAAGGTAATGTGCTTTATGAGGACTCGGTCGTGAATGCTGTCATTGTAAAACTCAAAGTCAATTGTCTTAGCAAGAAAAAACGGCAGGGCCAGGTATAGTGTAGGTTGACGCTTCATGAAGTTAACATTCGTCCAGTGTAATCTCATGGGGAGTGGCTACGTACGTCTGTAGGCATCGTAAGTGACCCCAGGATCGGTTGCCTTGTATGCACCAGGAAAGGCCACCAAAGATGTAGCCGTCTTGGTTCCGGAGCCGGTAACTTGCAGCTGGTGGCAGCCGGGGTAGAACTGGGCACCCGGGTAGGAGGAGGCAGCGTGGAGAGCAATCGTCTCGTGGCGGACCAAGTAATAACCGGGCTTCAGACAAGACGGGATGGTGTATTGCACAGCAGAGCCGGCAACCATGAGGGGGCTCTGTTGAAAGCTTCGAGTCAGCAAATACGCGCCATCTGTCGTGCTTCGTTCCCGGGTCCGAACTTACAGAAGCCCATGTATTGGAAGTTCCGGTGCGTCCACCTTCCTTGATCTTAAACCAAACAGCACTGTAACAATGAGTTAGCCATGCTCACTACCAAGACCTCGGACTGCCTACGAGGTCCCAGGCTGCCAGTCATTGCATCCGGCATCGGGGCACCGCGCCATGTAGGTGATTACAGGTCCGACGTGGGACTCGGGCCACAGGGTCCAGCGAAGCGTGACGGTCGAACCCGCCGCAGCTGGGGCGTGGAGCGCCGCGGGCTGCGAGCCGGAGATGCCTCCTGCCGTGTACCCTCCGCATTGGAGATCGATCAAAGTAACGCTCTCGACAGGGCCGTTGCCCTGAATAGGGCGAGATATTCTCTTGGGCTAGAAGGAATATTGGTTCGTTATTCAACTCATTCGGTAAGGAAACAAGAATCAACTTACGGCAGGATTGGTGTAGGGATCTGCATATGGCTGGTGTTGTTAGTTTCTCAGTTTTTGTAGCGCATACTTCTCCGAAAGAAAACACCCAAATAGGACGGTTCACCTGATAGAACTATGTGGCAATTAGATTTGTTGCTGACCTTGGTGCGAGGTACGGGAGTAAACAAACCTGGTAGTAGGTTCCGCCAATGGTAGCATTGTCGACGTACCCGTGACCGGCGACGAGAGCCGCAAAGCCCAGAATGCAGGCAACAATCTGCATCTTATTCAAGTATTGATTCTCTAAAGACCTGCTTCTTATGTAGGAGTGATCCGAGACTATTGCAATCAGTTGCTGCGCGCAAGAGTAACTAAAAGGGAGTTGCAAGTACTGTTGGAGGCTGGGGACTTTAAGCCACCGGCCTTCTCAGACCTAGGAATCTAATTCATATTTATTAGCACGTTTGCCTCTTTGGACAGAAGCCTTTGTTTCTTGCTTCAATCATCACCCATACTCAATATTCGACTCAAGACACCACGGCAACCAACAATGTGCCTCGCATGGCTCTATCGGCTCTCTTCCGGCCGTAGCATCTCGTCACGAGAACCACGCGGTAAACGCAAAAGGAAATATCGGAACCAGGCAAGCGAGTGCCATGGCTCAAGTTAATTATTTCAGCAGGGGCCGGTTGCCAATGAGGTTGGGCGAAACCCGACAGACACTTTGGGGGTGGCGATTCCACCAATCAACTATTCTCACAGCAAACCGAGAATCGCTGCTAGTCTTCTGCCAACGCAGCAAGTTCTTTTATTAAAGAGCCAACTAGAGAGATCAAGCCAATGCACACACACTGCATGTGTAGACTCCAAGAAGCGCTATGCTTCGGTCCGCCATGTGCCGTGAACTTGGATTCTGCATTGTCACCATGTCTGGCCCCTGAGCGTTGAGGATGCATGAAGACCTACGAGAGATGCCGAGCGCTAATGTCTCAATCACTTATTGAAGTCATGGGACCGGCCGGGCAGCTGGAAAGCTCGGCACTGAAACTCGCACAGTGTTTACAAAACTTCAAACCAACAGGGATCTGCGGAAACACAACTGCAAGACTCCGGCTTCAGAAAATTTCCGCAGCGGCAGCGGCTATAGCCTATTTTTTCCCCCCTAATTTCGAAACGTTTCACTGAAAATGTCGAAACTGCAGCGTTCGATTCGAAGCAGCGACTGCATGAACATCCAGAGAGTCCGGATTGGTAGACTCTTGAGCATCGCCACACTTGTTTCCGTTCCAAGTATGACTAATTCAACCATCTGTGCTTCCGGTCAGAGCCCAGAACCAATACAGCATCTCAACCAGATGCGGTAAGCTGCACAGCCGCAACTGTGTGCTAGCCTGCAGAAAACCGTCGTTTGGTGCGGGGCTGAGTGGTAGCCTCTTCAACAACGTGGATTTCAACTATCACGTGCGAGGCATAGGTATTCTTCCAATGAAATTGATCAGAAGTTGTCCTGTGGTATCTTGAGTTAAGGTTACGAGCCTGGCCGATATACATAAAATCTGCCAGCAAAACGCATATGTTGTAACATACACAGCCTCTTATTCTATATTACCTACTACAATCGAGCGCACGCCATGTTCGAAAACTCTATTGCTGCAACTCGGCTATAGACATTTTGGCTAATGTAGCGGAGCATTTCTCCCGGGAAAGAGAGTCAATAGATATGCTATCTCCACGAAAAGCTAGTAATAACTGCGGAATGCCCGGCTTACCATACAGCGGCAGCAGCTGGAGCCTGGGAAGATGGGCCTCAGAGCCATGGATTAAACGTACTCAAAGGCGAGTTGGTGCTCTTGACGAGATGCAATATATCGCATTTGCTTCGAAACAGGCAACTTGATATAAGACATGCTACCCATTTTTGGAGCGTGAAGTCAACTTGGCGCCAAAGATGAAGACACAATGCATTGCAATGTAGTCTCAGCCATGTCGAAGATGGCGGATGAAATAGTGTAATTGACTATTAGGCAACAAGCTCATCCCTCTATGTTATTGAACCGACTTCCTGGCTAGCACATTTCACAAAGTCCCATCGAAGAGTTAGTTGCTTCATTTATTGAGACCTCACTGAAACCCAAAACGACAATCAACCCCAACTTACACTACAGATCATACTTCCAGACCAAGGTTTGTTGTCGTGGTCACCATCCCATCACGTTTTGTAGTTGAGCTTTGTCAAAAATTGGGAAAGTCTATCAGTTTTTTTCTCTCTACTTTCCAGAAATCTTCTTCTAAACTAAGGTAACTCTGGGCCACTAAATCTCGTGTTTGAGACACTGGAAATAGGCTGCAAAGTTAATCGCGGAAGCTCAACGTCACACGTGTATGCGGAGTCTGCTCCGCCCTCAGGATCGTCTAACATCAGAAACTCTATATTGACGCAACGATGCAGCCGAAATAATGGCTATGTCATGGGTATCGCGTGGAGTTTCATGGTACCATATGTATTACCCGCAGCGTCCGTCTGAAAGATGTTGTCTACCGTCAAGTGGAAGGCTTTGCCGATGAGTCGATCATTTGTAAAGCTTGGCACAAAAGTAATAAGAACTTTTGGTCCCGCTTTCTCCACATGATTTTCGATGAGCTTACTGATTGAGCGAGTCACAGCGTCGTCTGTATACAACAGGCCCTCATCGTAAATTCTCAGCCCTATCTTTTGAGTCATGGTCGGATTTGAACTGGAGGTGTAAATTCTTTGGACCTTTGGTGAGTTTAGCCAGGAAAACATTCCTGTCACAACGAAAAAAAGTCAACATAGGGCTACGGTCCAGATTATCAAAGCTGCAACTTACTACAGGATGATTCCATGATGAGAATGACCTTGCAAGGTGGAGATCACCTGGCGACGAGGCCAGACACCGCGAGGGTTGAGATCGATCAGCTCATGGCCGGGGATGTGTTTTGATGACTCATAGCCCATAGATAATGGAGACAGTGCTCAATGCCATGCCGTGAATACTATGCCTTGGAATCAAAGCCAGGCATATGTGCTCTCTTCGACCGGAGGGCCGGAAATTTCCGTTCTCCGCGTGTAGAATCGAGTTGAACTACAATTTGTGCTATGACTCGTTTTAATTTAGGCTTGGCGGTATGAAGATGAGCATTCCCCTCGTCTAGACTGGTCATCAATATGGACTAGTTAGCATGGCGATTGTTTTGCTATCCCCTTGCCTCTTACTAAGTCATTCCATCTTTGCCAGAATAAAGCCGCTGATCTCTTCCTATGTCATCTCGCTATCAACAAAGTTTGTTTTCACGACTCCGTAATTCGTATCACCAGGCTCTACATAATTACATCATGTCTAGCGTATCAAGATCTGACCATTCCTAGCCTTCTTCTGTGGGACAACCATCTTAACAGCCATAAGACTAGCCTTGAATCCTTTTTCGTTTTATTTCGCGGCTAAACTTTCGCTGCCTTACATACTCTTACGCTCCGTTTCAGTGAATGCGTGAGCGAATATTTCGAAAGGTCTGTGCCATCTATCTTGCCCTGGCATATCGTCACACTAGTGTGGAAGTATGCTTGCGGGGTGATCATCAATCATGTGGCAACAGCACGGGGACTGATGCGTTGAACTTGCTAGGCAGCGGGTTAGTAGAGCGGCCGAATAAAGGCGAGGGGGCAATGTGGCGAATTGACGAGCAATTGTTGAAAAATTTGCTACGTGCACGTTAACTAGTCCGTATGCCATGGTTCAGATCAGAGGATAGTTCTTTATTTAGAAATACGGAAGCAGACATGTTCAGGTTGATGTATGGTTATCTGTTCGGGACAGATTATAGCCTGCCGCAACGATCGTCTGATTATTCCTGTAACTAGTCTGGCATGCTGGGTCAGGCCTCGCACTAATGGTTCGCGTGAGTCATCCCACGAGTGTGGCGTCGGTTGAGAATTTGCAACACATCGAATGATGACAGCTCTGGCTGTTGGTGATTCGGGACAGTTACTCATCATGGTGTTGAGGAAGACCCTTGGCTTATCATTACGGGTTTAGTCTTGCCTTTAGTGGATTGTCAACACTCAGCTCATGATCCCATTTTCAATCGAAGTCCCATTCCGGTATTGAGTATGTTGCTCTCTTGTCATGGCTCTACACCCTCGCCAGTATATTCGAGTCCGCGCAGAGGACTACCCGTTCTGTCGCCTTGGCAGCAACATGAATCAACTGCCAATGGCAAGGGTGTTGCTTGTATACCTTTGGCTTGGGGTTAGACTTTCAATCTGACAGCTATCAGACCGCCTGCTCAATCGGTAGCATGAGCACGTCGCAATAAAGTTACGGGGTGGGGTTAGAAGACCGGAAAGATGTCTCTGGCTACTATGCCACTATTCGATGTCTTGGACGAAGGTCTCGAATTTTAAGAAGAAAGGCGAAAACAAACTGTGAGATCAACTGCATAACGCAACAGCTACTCGGGTTTTTTTTCTCTGCTGCATTTGCCTCCGTGGAGTCCCTTTTGGTCACTCGGCTGGAAGAGACCAACACAGGTTCGCATGGATCTCGAATTGCCATTAACCCCTGCCCATGTCCACACCCACTCATTTGAGATCAGATTACTCCTCTTATGTGGGTGAGGAGTAATCTGAGATCATACGAGTGTGCTTTAGTTTCTTCTATACGCAGGATAACCACAAAATCCATCTAAGAATCCGAGTTTCATCAGGATCAGCGAGTGTTATCAGCTCCCAAGTCACAGTGCATCACTTCTGGCGCATGAACCATCTCGGACTGCGGGACATCACGTGATCCCCATTGTCTGAGTTGAGTATCTGTCATCTTGTCTCACGAACAATCAAATGGGGAAAGACTCGTCAGAAATGATTCTAGATTTCTCTAGATTTCTTTTCAAGGTGTCAATGCGGTCTTTGCATTGATTATACATGTTGCGGATTTGCCAGGCTCACGGCCCGGAGTACGTCTGTTTGATGGAACACCTTCAAGAATCACGAAAAGCTAATTCACTTGCCCCTGGAGCGATGCCTAGAAAGAGCCAAAGTTCTGCCGGCGTCCAAGCAAAATACCTAGAAATAGTCCCACAGAGGTAAATCCAAGAGAAGGAGTGAAAACTCGGCTATGCTTGCTTAGAATGAAACTTGGCGTTATGTGAATCAAGCGTCTCTAATACGTCAGGCACAACTAAAACTCTTGGTAAAACACGGGATCTTCGACCGCCCCCGAAAGATCTTACTCGCGTATACTATCAACCATACCACCCATTCGTTCATGCGGCTCTTTGCTCATGTTTAATACGTTCACAAACACTTATTACTTTTAGTTTCTCTCCCTGAAATAATCTTTCTTGAGCCAACTGTGCATCGATGGAAAAGCACACTTCAAAACTGCCATTTGTCATTATACGAAATGGTTACCGAAAACGAAAAGGATGCCGTATCTGATGGGGAAGACCTCGACCCATCTAAACTTCTAGGAGATGTCACCGAAATTAGTTCGTGGAAGGCATACTGGGTAAGTAGCGGTTACTGGTTATTAGCTCACTACTGACACGTTGACGATCTTAGAGAGTTTTTACATATGCCGGGCCGGTAGAACGCGCTCTCATGGCCGTGGCCGGATTCGCTGCAATCGCTTCTGGAGTCGGCATTGCTTCTCAGAACATCATCTTCGGCCAGTTCATTACTGTTTTTACTGACCTCGAAACCGAACCTGCTGGTTCCGAGGGCTTTCGTAGATATGGCTCGAACTTGGCGTACGTTCACAGTTGGTTCAGATATGTTTATATGAGAATGTTTGCTGACTTTGACGACAGCCTCTATCTCATCTATCTTGCCATCGGCAGGTTCGTGATGGCTTATATTTATAATACGTTGCTTCACTACACCGCTTACCGCATTGTTCGGAACATTCGCCATGAATATATCAAATCGGCATTGCGACAAGAAGTGGCCTACTTTGATTTCGGGACTGGTGGCTCCATTGCGACACAGGCCTACTCGAGCGGCCGCCTTGTCCACAATGGTATTTCCGAGAAGCTTGGGCTCACAATACAGGGTATCTCTGCTTTTGTCAGCTCCTTCATTATTGCTTTTCTCACAAACTGGAAGCTCGCTTTAACCGTCTGCTGCATCGCTCCTCTCACCGTCGCTGTCATGGCCGTCACATCCTTCATTGAGGCTGGCTATGAGACGAGGATCCTCAACCACCATGCTATGGCCAACTCCTTTGCTGAAGGTGTTATTTCCAGCATCCGAACTGTTCATGCGTTTGAGATGAGAAACAGACTTGTCAAGAAGTTTGATACCTTCTTGGCCGAGGCTCACCGATGGGGCGATAAGAGCTCTTTGCCTTTAGGCATTCTATTCTCGGCAGAGTACACCATTATCTATTGCGGTGATGCGCTCGGATTTTGGCAAGGCATCCGCATGATTTCGAGCGGAGAAATCAAAAATACTGGAGACGTTTTCACGTAAGCCTGCATAATCACAACTTCTTCAATCTTGCTATACAAGCAATAGCTAACCCGACCGTCATGTAGCGTCCTTCTGTCTGTAACCGTTGCAGCTATTAGCATTACACAGCTGGCTCCGTACTGCATAGAGTTCACCCGCGCTGCTTCTGGCGCTGTTCAGTTGTTTCTTCTGATTGATAGAAAGAGCGCCATTGACCCCTTTGACCCGTCTGGAGACCAGCCAAACCTGGAAAAGGGAGACGTGGAACTTGAGCACATCACCTTTGCCTATCCTACTAGACCCAACGCCACTATTCTGGAGGACTTTTCACTGAAAGTCCCCGCAGGCAAAACCACTGCCTTGGTGGTGAGTTAAACCCATTCGCTGGTAGACACATATTGTACCGACAGAAGATAACAGAATCTTTCGACAGGGCCAAAGTGGTTCTGGCAAGAGCACAATTGTCGGCCTCCTTGAGAGGTGGTACAACCCAGCATCAGGTACCATCAAGATAGATGGTCGGCCCATTGAGACTTTGAATATCGGTTGGTTAAGAAGGAACGTCCGTCTGGTGCAGCAAGTGAGTATCCTCGAGACAGATGTTTTACGTTTCAACTGTTCAGTGCTAATGATACGTGTCTTTCACCAGGAGCCGACACTGTTTCGGGGGACTGTGTTTGACAACATTGCTCATGGTCTTATCGGCACAACGTGGGAACACCAATCCAGGGAAAAAAAGATGGAGCAAGTCCAAGAGGCCGCCAGGATAGCCTTCGCTGACGACTTCATATCCCAACTACCCAACGGATATGATACAGAGATAGGCCAGAGGGGCGGTCTCCTTTCCGGAGGCCAGAAGCAGCGAATTGCGATTGCCCGTAGCATTGTCTCGCAGCCAAAGGTCTTGCTTCTCGATGAGGCAACTAGTGCGCTTGACCCCCACGCCGAGGAGATCGTCCAGAAAGCACTGGACAAAGCATCCATCAATAGGACCACGATCGTCATCGCCCATAAGCTGGCGACAATCCGTAAGGCGGACAACATCGTTGTCATGTCCAAAGGCCGCATCATCGAGCAGGGGACACATGAGAGCCTCATTACACAAGATGGCGCGTACGCCCGGCTCGTGAAAGTCCAACAGCTCACCGGTTCAAACAAGGCCTCGGCAGAAGGCAGCGAGGATGGGATATCCATTGATGACAAGTTGAATGAGTACAACGAGAAATCATCCACCCCGTCCTCTACCGCCGATCTCGACCACGTGGACGGCCAGATCAACCGTGAGGACTACGATACGCACAACCATGATGGGCTCATCATGGTTGTATATCGATTGATGAAGGAATCTACGGACCTCTCTGTGTCGTATGCTGCTACCGTCATCGGCTGCATTTTGTGCTGTAAGCATCCTCAATCCAACCACTATTCTCCACTGACTCTGACCGCGACCCTACAGCCGGCCTGTTTCCTGCTCAGGCTATCCTTGTGGCATACATGGTCGAGGTCTTTACCCTGTCTCCTTCCCAGATGACCGTTCCCGGCAACTTCTTTGCGTCCATGTACGTCGTCTTGGCAGGTGCATGCCTCATATCCTGGTTCCTTGTCGGTTATGGATCCAACGCAATGTCTCAGGTATGTAGACGCACTTTCATATCCACGGTTGGGCAACCAACTCGTTAGCGATCAATTGCTGATCATCTTGATGTAGACTCTGGCACACCGCCTGCGCAAGAGAATTTTCGAAGACATGCTCCGGCAGGATCTTAAGTTCTTCGACCGACCCGAGAACAGCATTGGAGCCCTGACCAGTCGGCTCGACTCTCATCCACAGGCTGTTTTCGAGCTCATGGGCTACAACATTGGAGTCATCATAATCGCTGCGCTCAGTGTCATTGCCTGCAGCGTTCTCGCCATCTTTTTCGCCTGGAAGCTGGGCCTGGTCATCGTGCTGGTCGGGCTGCCCCCTCTTGTGGGTTCCGGTTGGCTGAGGATGCGATTGGACGGGAAGCTGGAGCGTGACATCTCGAAGCGGCTCTCAGCTAGCTCGGCGATCGCATCAGAGTCGGTCACCGCCATTCGAACCGTATCCTCCCTCGCGATCGAGGGCTCAGTCTTGGACAATTATACCGCCGAACTCGACCATGCCATCTCTACTTCAATCAAGCCACTCGTGTGGATGATGTTGTGGTTTTCCCTAACGCAATCGATCGAGTACCTATTCCTGGCTCTTGGCTTCTGGTTGGTTCCCTCCCGTTTCGAGTTTAGGATCAATAGAATAAGCGGCTGACATTTCTACAGGTATGGCATACAGCTTTTCACAGCACATGAAATCACAGTGTTCTCTTTCTTTGTGGCGTTGATGGCCGTCTTCTTCTCCGCGCAAGGGACGGACCAGATCTTTCAATTCTCAACCAGTAAGGGAACTCATAACTCCATTGATGAACACGAGCCGAAGGAACCCAGCCGCTAACGATTATGGAAAAAGGTATGACGAAAGGGATAAGCGGAGCCAACTACATCTTTTGGTTGGGCAGGCTTCAACCGACAGTGCGTGAGACACCTGAGAATCGAAATCACGGGCCCAAGTCGGGTGGCCCAATTGATCTGAAAGATGTCCAGTTCTCATATCCCCTTAGACCGAAATTTCCCGTGCTAAAGGGCGTGAGTCTGGATGTGCGAAAAGGGCAGTTTGTTGCTTTGGTAGGCGCCTCAGGTTGCGGCAAATCCACCATAATATCGATGCTCGAACGGTTCTACGATCCGTCCGCCGGCACTGTCAGAATCGCAGGCGAGTCTCTACAGCATATCAACCCTCGTATGTACCGGCGCATGGTAGGCCTGGTGCAGCAAGAGCCGACCTTGTTCGAAGGTTCTATCCGCGAGAACATTTCACTTGGCATTGACGCAGGCGAGCCTGGCCAAGACGACACTACACCATTGACACCCGATCATGAGATTGAGGCGGCGCTGAGGCAGGCAAACGCCTGGGATTTTGTGTCGTCTCTGCCCGATGGGCTTGCCACACAGGTCGGCTCCAACGGCACCCAGCTTTCAGGAGGGCAGCGGCAACGGATCGCCATCGCGCGGGCCCTCGTCCGTAACCCGAGCATCCTGTTGCTCGACGAAGCCACCAGCGCGCTCGACACTGAGAGTGAGAAGATCGTCCAGAGCGCGTTGGCCGAAGCCGCCAAGAAGGGCGACCGCATCACGATCGCCGTGGCGCATCGCTTGTCGACGGTCAAAGACGCGGATCTTATTTGTGTCTTCTTTGGCGGACGAATCGTTGAGATGGGGACGCATACCGATTTGCTGGCCAAGGGGGGCATGTACTCAGAAATGTGCGCGGCGCAGAGTCTGAACTAGATGAAAATAGTATTACTCATAGTATATATTAGTAAAAACAGAACATAGGAACCATATCTAAAAGTCCTCTAACAAGTAGAACTGATCATGTAAAAGGGCTAAGACCCCTATATGTCTATACTTAGGTAAAGGAAGGTACTATAATTTACATAGTCGTACTGGTTCAATCAGCTGACTCATGTGAGGCAGGTACTGCTCAATGACATATTGATGGCTTTATCTTGTGGTTTGGGCTAGAATTTGTAAATGTGTCGAGATTGAAAGCAGTATGAAATAATGATCGAAAAGGTGAAAACATATACCTATAGTCCTGAAAATCAAACACTCCATGCGAGGAAAATACCGTGTTCAGTTTTAGCTTTTCCATCTAGGCTCTTCTCTGTTACCAGTATCTTCTAAAGATGTCGCTAGTTCCACTTATATCGCGACAGCTATGACTCTGACTGGTCATTGTTCCAACCGACTACACGTACAAGATCTGTAAGGCTCGTTATAAGCTTATTTCCCAATCAGGGTGTTGCACTACCCACCCACTCGTCCATAGTGCATTTGTTCAGTTTTATATCCGACGGTATTCTGCCAAGATAGCGATTCATTGACAGCAAATAAGCAATTGTGATCGCCCAAACCCCCTGTGAAAAAGTATAAATGAGGGTCATGAAACGCTCGCAGAGCCTGGATTCTAGTCCCAACAGCTAAGACATGGGTGAACTTTTTATCACGTATGTTGCTGAGCAGCCAACGCACTTTTACAATGTTCGTATAGGTTTTGGTATGAGTGATCCACCGGGCGATTGCATTATCTCCTCCACGCATTGCGTATGCTGACTATGGAGAACCAACCTCCCGAGACCGTGGGACGTTGCTGGTTATCACACATAACAGACCGAGCCGGGTCACTGGCCGGGGGACCTCGTTTAACGGCTTGGCAGCATCATATGGTGCAGCCCAAGACAGCAGGTGCAGAACGCATCTCCCGACCAGGAATCAAGACTTGCACGACCCATAAGCCGCCAACTATCCAACTCTGTAGGCGAGACAAACCTGCACGGGTGTTACTGCTCCCTATGTTTTCTTACTGTGTTCCTGCATCATTGTGTACTTGCCTTATTCCGTATCTCAGTGGCGTGCTATCAAGGCAGATACAGAAAAGAATCAAGGACGAGGCAAAGGGTCTGAGGCCGGTTCTCAGCCGCCCCTGAGTGCGGCACAGGGAGCAGGATGGGCGGACGCGCTGCTAAACAGCCGTTGGCTGCAACCCGCCACGCAGGCGATATTGCAAAGGCTTGGCACCTGCCCAATGGGGTTACATCGTGGCGATGAAAACATTCATGTCGTGTGCCTCTTTGCTGCGTCTTTTGCGCTCGCTCCGTCTTTTTCACTTTATTTTCCGTAGAGCTCGGCTTCTTGCAGTAATCTCCTCCGTCGTTGCATGACATGGCCCGCCATACCGTTGGCTGAGGGTGATTAGACTTGCCCGACGCTGGCAAAAGAACCCTTGGCAACCTCGCAACTATCTTCCAGAATGCTTATCAGTAGTTTCAATTGAGAGACATGATTCGCTTCTGTCTCGTAGCCCCGCTCCGTACCAGCGGTCTCTGGCTAAGCCAGTGCGTGCCAAGCTGGCCGAAAGCTTGAGCTCTTGAGGGGCATCACCATGTTGTCTGCGCAGCGTGGCATCGAATGCAGACGGGGAACATGGAGGGTGAAATAGAAGATGTGGTATTGGTATGATGTGATATAAAAGGCGTCAACGTCCCCCAGCGCGGGTGTGTTAATTGCGAGATCAACCCGCTTTGCTCCTCTCGCGGTCTCCTCCCTCGTCTTGTCGCGTTCACCGAGCCATCTATCAAGATGAAGACCACTTGCCTTTCCGCTGCCACCTTGGCGCTCGCAACGACCACTTTGGCCACCGACCTTCTCACGGCCGACAAGATTGAGGCTGACATCAATACCGTCGAGTGAGTCATCACGCTTGTCCAAGCACTGCCAATCGCAGTAGGCATCATCGCTGACCCGACGCTTTTCACACAGGCTTGAGCGCGTCCTGTGGAACCTGAACAAGATTGGTCGCGACAATGGCGGTACTCGCGCCTTTGGCACCCCAGGCTACAAGGCTTCGGTCGACTTCGTCTTGGAGCGTGCCCAGACACGTTTCGCCAAGGAGATGGACACCTGGGTCCAGCCCTTCAACCACACCTTTGAGCAGACCAATGCTATTTCCGTGACTGGTCCCGATGGCCAGAACGTTATCGTCATCAGTGCCGAGTACAACACGGCCACCCCTCTTCCGGGCGGTATCACTGCCCCCCTTATCGACACCCCCGTCGACGACGAGAACGGCTCCGGGTGTCTACCTGAGTCGTTTGAGGGCATCGACGCCGCTGGAAAGCTCGCTCTCGTAAAGCGCGGCGTGTGCGCTATTTCAGATAAGATCAAGAACGCGAAGGCGGCCGGCGCTCTGGGCGTGATCCTGTACAACCAGGTGCCTGGCGACGACATCGTCAAGCCCACGCTCGGCGCCGAGAACATCGGCCTCCTCGTCCCTCTCGGCATCATCACGCTCGAGACCGGCGAGGCCTGGAGCGCTGCACTTGCTGCGGGTGAGGAGGTCACCGTGACCCTCATTGTGGACGCCATCTCTGAGGAGCGTGTGACGTGGAACGTCATCTCCGAGACCAAGGAAGGCGACCCGACCAAGGTCATTATGCTCGGCGCGCATCTCGACAGCGTCCTCGAGGGCCCCGGCATCAACGACGACGGCTCCGGCACGGCGGCGCTGCTCGAGTTGATGGGATCCGTGAAGAAGTACAGCGGGTTCCCCCACAAGATCCGGTTCGCGTGGTGGGCCGCCGAGGAGGCCGGCCTGGTCGGCTCGTACTACTACACGGAGAACCTCGCCGCGGAGGAGGCCGACAAGATCAAGTACTACTTCAACTACGACATGATCGGCTCGCCCAACCCCATCTACGAGCTCGCCGCCTACAACAACAGCGGCGTCGGCCCGCAGCTCCTGGCCGACTACCTCGAGGCCAACGGCAAGACGGTCTCGTACGCCGAATTCGACGGCCGCTCCGACTACGCCGGCTTCGTCGCGCTCGGCATCCCGACGGCCTCCATATTCACGGGCGAGGGCGAGAACGACCCGTGCTACCACCAGGCCTGCGACGACCTCGACAACATTAACTGGGACGCCATCACCGTCAACACCAAGGCGGCCGGTCGCGCGCTCGCCACGCTCGCCAACTCGCTCGAGGGCGTCCCGGCCCGCGCTGACACGACGCCCATTCTCCGCGGCCGCGCCGGCGTCCTGCAGCAGCTCGGCCGGTGGAAGGCTATGGCCGAGCACTCCCGCCACGGCAAGACGTGCTCGCACAATGACGTGAACAAGATCTACTAAGACGTTGGTTGACGTCACCGGCGGCGGTGTGATTGGGCCGGCTGGCGAGTCTGAGTCCGATGTACATATAGCGCTGACTCAATAATACTTAAGATGTAATTCTAGCACAGTGAGAATCGTGAATATGCATGAGTATGAACAGTGAGTATGAGCAGTAAGTATAAGCAGTGAGTATAAGCAGTGAGTATAAGCAGTGAGTATAAGCAGTGAGTATGAGAAGTAAGTATGAGCAGTGAGTATGGGTAGCGAGTATGGCAGTGATGAGCATTCGTAATTTGTATGAGTATCTATGAGTGTGAATCAATGCCCATTTATGAGAACCTCTCTCAAATCCTCAATGCAGATAATATTTCGCCCTATTCATCAGTCGGACCGGACTCTACGGGCGCCGAAACCGGTATCCGTACGCTATGACTGCCGCCCGCCGGCTGGCGACGGAACTCCACAGTAAGCAAAGCCCCTTTTTATGGTTTAATTAGCGGCGCGGCGGCGGGAAATTGGGCACCGCAATTGTTTTGGTGTTGCGCGTTCTGCCCCAACAGAAAAAAAAAAACCCCCGAAATATCTCACACCGCGTCACTCGCAGGGAACCCGCTGTCCTTCCATCCGCACAACCAACGCAGGCCAGTCGCAGTTCGTCAAACATCATAGAAAACATCACGACCGTAACCATGGCCCAGAAGAAGCACAAGTACGAGTTCGGAGGCCCGTAAGTTTCCCCACACTGCCGCCGCCCGCGCCGGTCCGTCCCCTACGGCTAACCTTGCGCGTGCGTCCTCTTGTAGCCCCGGCGCCACCGCCATTGTCTTCGGGCTTCCCGTCCTCCTGTGGACTTTTTTCTTCGTCTGCAATGACAAGACCGGCTGCCCTGCCCCTTCCACCCTGAGCCCTCGGACCCTGACCTTGGAGAAGCTCAAGGCCGAGACCCCATGGCCCGCGGTCGGCATCTGGGGCTTCTGCACCTGGGAGGCCATGGGCTGGACGCTGGCCTACTACCTCCTGAGTCTGGTCCTCTACCGTGTCCTCCCCGCCCAGGAGATGCTCGGCACAAAGCTGGTGCAGTCTGGCCTGCCTCTAAAGTACCGTTTCAACTGTGAGGCCACCTTACCCCCGGTATCGTCCACGGGGACATGCGGCTGACATCTCACCACAGCATTCAACGCCTCGGTCGTCCAGCTTCTCGCCTTGGCCGCGGGGACTTACCTCCAAGGCGCCGACTTTGTCGTCTGGACTTACATCTCGGACAACTACCTCCAGCTGCTGACCGCAAACATCATCCTCGCCTTTATCATCACCGTGTACGTCTACGTCGCCAGCTTTAGCGTAAAACCCGGCAATCCTGACCTCCGCGAGCTCGCCGTCGGTGGCAACACTGGCAGCCTGATCTATGACCTGTACATCGGACGTGAGCTGAACCCACGCATCACCCTCCCCCTCTTCGGTGAGGTCGATCTTAAGGCTTGGCTCGAGATGCGCCCCGGCCTGACCGGCTGGATCATCCTCAACCTCACCTTCTGCGCTAAGCAGTACCGCTCCTATGGCTACCTCTCCGACAGCATCATCTTCACCACTGCCGTCCAGGCCTACTACGTCCTCGAGGGTCAGTTCATGGAAGCCGGCCTCCTGACCATGATGGACATCACCACCGACGGCCTGGGCTTCATGTTGACCTTTGGCGACATCGTCTGGGTCCCCTTCCTCTATTCCACCCAGACCCGCTACCTCTCCGTCCACCCGGTCCACCTGGGCCCGGCAGGCATCGCCGCCGTCCTTGCCGTCTTCGTCACCGGCCTGTACATCTTCCGCTCCGCCAACAACCAGAAGAAGGTGTTCCGCACCCAGCCCGATCACCCGAGCGTCCGGGACATGCCCTTCCTCCAGACCAAGCGCGGCACCCGGCTGCTCACAGGCGGCTGGTGGGGCCGCTCGCGCCACATCAACTACTTTGGCGACTGGCTCCAGGCCTCGCCCTTTAGCCTGCCGACCGGTGTCGCGGGCTACCAGATCCTCGCCGCCGGCAGTGCCGTCTCGGGCGCCGTCACCATGCTGGACGGCCGCGAGGTCGTCCAGGGCGCCGCCCGCGGTTGGGGCATGGTCTTTACCTATTTTTACGTCCTGTACTTTGCCATCCTGCTCATCCATCGCGAGGGCCGGGACGACGTCGCTTGCTCCGAGAAGTACGGCGAGGATTGGGACAAGTACAAGAAGATCGTCAAGTGGAGGATCCTGCCTGGGGTCTACTAGATCAACAGCATGGCGGCAGACTACTGCCTTCTGGTCGATTCATGGCGAAAATAGCCAAAGGAGCTGTATATTCTTGATGCTATATTATGCTAGGTTGAACCAATCTCGCTGTGTTCCACCAATTGCTTCTGAATGAGAAACCTTATGCTCTCAACATCCGGAACCCGGTCTCTGAAATATTCACTGTCATCGGAATTGCCATTATTCTCAAACAGGGTCTCCATAATCTCTTCATGTAGCCCGGATACACAGATCTCGAGGGGTAACTTACCACCTAGAAATCTGGATAGCCCTAGGTGATCGTATTTGGCCTCACCCGAAGCTGTGCTACCCAAGGCGCTTGTCATCGCTCCGTTTCTCAGCAAGGCGTCGACTCCCTCCAAGTCGAGAAACGCAACGGCAACCTGTAACGGCGTGAGGGCGTAATCCTGCGAGTCTACCGGCGCCCCCGATTCAAGCAATTTTTGAACTACGCACCAGTCCTTGCAATCGCGCTGATGTGCGTGCCAAGGTATGTATGAGACAAGAACTGTCCGAAAATCAATGGCTCCAGCCCAAGAGTCAATGAGGTATTTAAAGATTGTAGGGTTTCTTATGCAATGCATCGCATAGAAGTCAACGACTGAGCCGTGAAAGTGCCACGTCCTGCTGTGTTCTGTGGGGCCGATATCATATAAGTCCAAATCCACTTCCAGGTGGATGTCAGCCTTGAGTATACTAGCAGCATTACTTTTCTGCAGCAGGAAATGCGACAATTTGAGGGCGCCACTCAGAAGCAGTTGAACCAGAGTGCGAATCTGAGGATCTGGCAGAGCATTCCAGGTTACCGAGTAAAAGGTGGGGGTGGTACCATATATAAAGGTCGTTGGATCTTCATCTTTGAAGCCTGCGAATCTGTGGAGGATGTCCAGAAAGTGGGCTTTCTCTGGCTCAAAGCTTATCACCAAGCTGGCAAGGCTGTGTTTTTCTGCCAAGAAGCTGTCATGGCGATCTATTAGCATTAAGGCAGAGAGGGCACAGTATGTCGGGAAATTCGGCACCCGCTCGTATTGCCTGCCATCGACATCTTGATTCGTAAAGTGGCCAGCGTCGGCAATGCTGAAGAACTGCGCTTGCTCAAGAATAAGTTCTGCTTGGTTGACCAGCATTTCGTCTTTATCAAAAGCAAAGAAGCGGTTGGGCTGGTATCGACGGGGGGAGGCCAGATATTCGAGAACGGTATAATGAGCAAATGAGACGTGTTGTTGTTCACCTGGCTGCCCGTCAAGTTTGCGGATTGTCTGCAGCTCGACGGTGATTAGGCATCCGCAGAGTTCGCGAAGTAGATCGATGTCGTACTGATATTCCCGAGCACAAGTATAATCCCCGGAAACGTCGTTCTCAACGGCGCCTAGGAGTGTGAGGCTAGGGATGGTAGGGCTGAATAATTTTTGGTTAAAGCAGATCCACCGCATAGCTGAACGGACAACAACCGCATCTTCCTCGGGGATCGACTGAAAGATCCTGTCGTAGACATTGTCCAATGTCGTTGGGAGATTCCTCAACTCCCTCCTGATGGCTGTGTTTGTCCCTTTCACTCTTCGAAGGGAATCAATTTGACAGACTACCCATCGAAACCTGGCATCGTGAATTAGCTCCTGGTGTCATGCCCAAAGTAGGGGGACGGTTCGACGCACATTCCCTTTGCACCCGCACATAACGCTTCCAAAGTTTCATTTCGCAACTCGAGCGGCCAGTTCTTGATTTTTTCGTGATTTCTCAGGCGAGATTCGGTGTACAGTCGTATATCGGCGTCTAGATACGCATTCCGCATTGAGACTTCGGTTGAGACGTCTTGCATGGCTTTCTCGATGTCCAGGTATTCGCGACTGGTCGCTAACAGTCGAACTTTGGCGAACCTGTGATCAGTGGCGAGGTTCCGGATGACTTTGAGAAGCTCGTCTCGAGGTTTACTCTCATCAATGGCGTCAATCGTGATGAATACATGTTCGAAACGTTCAAGAGCTGCTTCGAGGGCTGACAACAAGCTCTCAGTGCTCGGTTGGCCTCCGTGTTGGAAAAGTTTCCAGAGAAGGTCAGGAACTAGCTGCGCTTGTCGGCAAAGGCGTACAAGAACCCATTTGAGGAACGGAGACGTCTCGTTTTGATTGTTTCCAAAGTAACAGTAGTAGTAGATACTGATTGACTTTGAATCAGCCGAGTCAAGTCTCTTGCAGTTTTCCTCCGTGATTGTGATGAGCTGCGAAGCCAAAATCGTTTTGCCGGCTCCAGGAATCCCGTGGATCCAAAGACAACGTATTTTCCCGTCGAGGAACTTGGGCCACTCCGGAAGACGCGACATCCAGTCACACGTCCCGGGCTCGTGGTTTTGACATGCTCGGTGGTGGATAGGCGAGGGGTCGACGTCTCTGAGCCATTTGTAGATTTCTTTTTGTTGAGATTCTGTCTCGTCTCAGCATCTTCTTGCGCGATAGTAGTAAGTTCTTCTGTTCCGACTTACCGGTCAGAATCTTTTGAATGTTTCTGATGCCATGGCTATACATTTATCCATCAGCATCTTCCTAAGGATAACACAATACAATATTTTCTGATATCTACGATTCAACGTTCTCTCGTTCGCTTCATCACGGAGATAAGGAGCAGAGATGGAGTAATTGACTAGACTTACGCGGCATCCGTGGTGAGCGCAAAAGTGATGGTGCCTTTATGTCGCGCGATATCTTCCAGCAGCTTTCTGGCCTTGGTTTCCTTTAATGGCCAAGCTATCGTCTCGAGGGTAAGTTGTATGCACTGCCGTTTGGATTTACCATGAACCTTCTTCTGATGCTGTTTGGAAGGGAGTAAGCCCAGTAGATCGGTAATCGCCTTTCGACATCCCTCGATCGGTCCGGATCCACCCGACAAGCCATCAAACATTGATTGTCCATTGTCGCATTTAAGTAGAAACTCCACATTCTCCAGAATCGTTTTCACTGCTGATGTCTCGACCAGGATTACTCGGAGATCCGACGGTGCGTCCTGGACACTTTCGATGTAGTGTTTGCAGATGCCGACCAGCCTATCTGCGATCTGTATAGTAGCGAAAACGCTCGCTGCGAGACTGAAGGGATCCGCCATGATGCGGCCACCGATCACCAAATTACAGCAATATCCTGTGAAAAGGAAAGCAAGGGAATTGAGTTCATTTGAAGGGTCGAAATACGAATCAGGCTACGAGCGGGGTTTTCTTACATTGATGGGAGTCTGCCTAACAACGATTGTGCCACAATCCTGCAACTTAAGCCCAATCAGCGCCTTCGAGCGAGCGCCAGTGAAACATCGATGAACACATCGACAAGCCAATGACATGATGACCAAGTATCCACTCAGAGAATAAAAACGCCTATGATATGTTGATCTTTAAACATGCATGTAGGGTGAGAACAAACAACGCTGACCGCTCACAAGTTGCCAGGAGTTTTAGCAACAATGTCCATAAGCACATCCCGCTCCGGCACCTGTCCCATCTTGTCCGGACTTCTCTCGTTCTGGAAGCCCTCGTCGGGACTCGCCCAGCTGTAGCCCTTCCAGACGCCCAGCGCCGGCCACATCTTCTGCTCCACCAGCGCCTTGAGCTTCTCGTACCTGGCGGTCGCCGCCTCGGCCTCGCTGCCCGCGGCGAGCCCCTCGAGCACATGGTTCCAAGCCGCCACGGTCTGCTCCAGCTCGGCCGTGTTCGTCACGCCCATGACACTGCCACCGACGCGCAGGCCGCTCTGGCCAGGCAGCTGGACGCCAAGGCCGGCTGAAGCGCCGACACGGGCGTACTCCTCCATCGACCAATGAAGGGCGACGGTCTCCAGCCGCTCTCCCGCCTCACTTGCTATCGTCGAAAGCTGCCTGCAGGCCGAGCGCAGCTCGTCCGGCGCCGGGTGCCACGACGCAATGACCCCGGCCTTGCCCTCTCCGCCCTCCGAGCTCGAAGGGATGCCAGTCGACGTGAGCAGGCCCATGCCCAGCATGCTGGCGTTGAGGACGACTTGCACACCGGCCTTCTTGAACCTCCGCAGAGGGCTCTGGTCGTCGTTGTGGTCGGGGCCCGCCACGACCTCGGGCAGGCCGAGGGTGGGGTTCTGGATGGTGAAGTGGCCGTAGCTGAGGATGGCGTCGAGCGGCTCGCCGGTCTCGGCCAGGACCATCTCGGCGAGGCTGCAGAGCACGTGGACGGGGAACCCGCTGATGCCGACGTACCGGATCTTGCCCTCGTCGCGCAGCTGACGCAGCGTTTGAACGGCGCCGAGGACCTCCGCCGGGGAGACGAACTCGACGTCGTGCATGTACACGAGGTCGAGGTACGTGGTGTTGAGGCGCTTGAGGGAGCGGAGGACGGAGTGGCGCACGTACGCCGGCGAGTAGTCAAACTCGTTGCCGGCGATGCGGCCGGCCTTGGTCACCAGGACGTAGGCCTCCCGGGGCAGCTTGGTCGCCGCGGTATGGGCAGCCAGCGCGTCGCCGAGCAGGACCTCCGAGGGGCCGTAGTACGGCGACGTGTCGAAGCCATTGACGCCGAGTTCGAGTGCCCGCGAGACGATCTGCCGGTACGGCATCTGCAGGGGGTCCTTGACGTGCTGGGTGTTGAAGGTTGCTGTGCCCAACAACAGCGGCGGGAGGACGGCCGCGACGGGCGGCCGGGCAGCCGGGTTGTGGGTTGTTGTGGTGGCCATGGCTACACAGGGGGGGAGGGGATGTTAATTTTAATTTGGCAAAGACAGGACAAGAAGAGAAGCGAGATGGTTCGAGGATGGAGCTACTTGAGATTGACGGAGGGGAAGGTTGCAGACTCTCGGGAAACGTGTAGCCTTAAGATGGATGTGAAAGAGGGCCAAGGTGTTTGCTCGCTGATATTGGAGGATCGTAGCAGGACTGGGCCCAGACGTATGGTCTAAACAGCCAGAACTGGGGTCTGTTGGACTCCTCAAGCAAGGAGCAGCAATGTGGTTCGAAGCATGGCCGGTGTTCTGGACAGGTATGGCGGCACGCCCCCCCTCCCTCTCTCTCTCTCTCTGCCGAGCATACGTGGAACCCCTCGTAGACTACCAAGGACTGTGTCTATCCGCCTCGGGCACACTCACCTCATCAATCCAATACTGGGAATCTCCGTTGCGTGGGGGCGATGTATGAACTCTTGGCGCGGGGCTTCCAGGCAAGACTCGGGAGTCCATATCGAAGTCCATGGGCCGATCGCACGCGCGTTCCCCGTCCCACAACTGCCACAAACTTTGCTGAGGTGGGTGACAGTTGTGAAAGGGTTACAATGGTGCTAACCCTCGTGCCCTCCCAGGATGGCGGGACCCTTGCATCGCACTCTTTTTCCTATCGGCCCTCTCCGGCTCAGCGGCATAAGTGGTGGGCTCCGTGCATCCATGCGTCCATCCATGTATCCATCTTGAGACTTCCCGTTTCAAGCCGCCGATCCTTGACTCGTCGACCATAGATAGTAGACAGCACAGACAGAGCCGATAGGCCTGGCTGTCGGCCCGGAATGCTAGTGGTGGCATCATCCACTGCGGACGCTAAACTAGTATTGTAATATAATCCCTTAGTAATTCTTCCACAACGGAGCCTCCGGGGTTGCGTTGTCCACTCCCTCAAGTTTCCTCTAAAAAAATAAAAAAAAAAGAGCCTTCCATCGTGGAGAGTCCTGCTCCGGGCGTCACCTTTGAGCTTCCTTTTCCTTGCTCAACTCGCAAGATTATATCGCCATAGGAGATCGATCTTCCGTCTCGCTGGCCCGAGATGTCTCCCGTTGCCTCGCTGGACCCGCGCGTGCGCGGCATCATCGATGCCGCCGCCGCCGAAGACGGCATACCCTTCCGGGCGAAGACGGCGCACTTCCACACCACGTGGGCGCGCACTTTTGCCTCGATGCCGGAGCTCTACATCCTTCCCGAGTCGCAGGAGGAGGTCGAGAAGGCAGTACGGCTCGCCCGCCGGTGTCGGCGGCGCCTCACCACCGTCGGCCACGCCCACTCGCCTTCGGACTTGACGTGCACGAGCAACTGGCTGGTCAGCCTTGACGGGTTCAAGAAGGTCTTGTCTGTCGACAGTAAGCACAGACCCCCCCTCTCAACGTTACAGCCGCGTAATCGCTGCCGTATGCTGATGCCCCCCTTCCAGAGGAGACCGGACTGGTTGTCATGCAGGCCGGCATTCGCCTCTGGCAGCTGACAGAGGAGTTGAACAAGCATGGCCTCTCGTTCCCCGTGCTGGGAAGTGTCAATGAACAGACCATCGCCGGCGTCATCAGCACGGGCACCAGAGGCAGCACCTTGAAGTACGGTCTGCTCTCCGAGGCCGTCGCATCACTCAAGATCGTTCTGGCCAATGGCGAGACGGTGTCATGTTCCCCCACTGAAAACACTGATCTCTTCCGCGGCGCCTTGCTGTCGCTCGGCGCCCTCGGCATCATCACCGAAGTCAGCTTCAGGGCCGTGCCGGCGTTCAGCCTGAAGTGGCAGCAGACCATCCAGGCGGAGAGCATCATGCTCGATACCTGGAAGCAGAACAACAAACTGTGGACCCAGTCCGACTTTGTTCGCGTGTGGTGGCTGCCGTACACCAGACGAGCCGTGGTCTGGAGGGCCGACATCGTTACCAAGGAGGACCTCGAGTCTGGCAGGGAGAAGAACCGAGATCCGCCAGTCGGTTACTACGACGGGCCCCTCGGCTATCACATATACCACAACCTCCTTTACCTGTCACGTTTCATTCCACGCATTCTCCCCTGGGTCGAATGGTGAGAACCCCCCCCCCCCGTTGGAAAGCAACACAGCGCATCCAACGGAAGAACGTAAGCTAACAAACCTCAGGTTCGTGTTCGGCATGCAGTACGGTTTCAACGACGGATACACGTCGGGGGCCGTGCAGCCCATGGACAAGGCCCTCTGGATGAACTGCCTGTACAGCCAGTACGTGAACGAGTGGGCGATCCCGCTCCACCGCGGCCCCGAGGCCCTGATGCGCCTCGGGTCCTGGCTCAACAGGCTGCAGCCGGGCGACCCCGACTATGTCGATCACGGCATCCCCTACTCGGCCGAGGGCCTCTACGTCCACTCTCCGGTCGAGGTGCGCGTCTGCGACGCGACCGTCCACACCAGCGCCGAGAAGGGCAACCGGCCGTTCCTCGACAGCACCATCAAGGACGGCCCGACGCTGAACCTCAACGCCACCATGTACCGCCCTTACGACCTCGACCCCCCCGGCCTGCGGCGCTGGTTCCAGGGCTTCGAGTGGCTGATGCGCGACCTGGGCGGCAAGCCGCACTGGGCCAAGAACTTCGACGTGAAGAACGAGGAGTTTGCCAAGTGGTACGGGGACGACTTGGTGCAGTGGCGCCGGGTCCGCGATGAGGTCGACCCCGACGGCCTCTTCGTCGGCCCCTGGCACCGCCAATTTGTCCTGGACCCCGCCACTCCCCGCCTCCCGTTCGAGGAGGTCGAGAAGACGAGGCACGACGCCGGCAAGGGGGTCACCGTGTACGGCGCCCGTGCGCCACTTGATGATATTGAGAAGGCCGAGAAGGCGTGAAGTACGTAGTAATGCCGAGACCATAGAAACCTGGTTACACAGCCAATCTTGTTACGGCGAACGGCGTAAGCAGTTAGACAATCAACAGCGTGCATCTTTGACCTTATCCGAAACCATGCAAGTTCTCAGCGGGATGGGAATAGTGAAGTGAAGGCCCGGGGCTAGAGAGACATTGACCGCGGTCGGGTTTGATGACACTCCTCCTCAGATAGACGAGGACCGCCGATCTCAACCTCGCAACGGCTCGGACTGCAACAAATCTGGCTAGTCGTCTTCTTGGTGTTTGCTTTTTTTTTTTTTTCCCTTTCTCCCTCATACCGATACTTCCAGCCACAAAAGGTCCTCGAATATTGGAGCATTTTCCTCTTTCGGTACGATCACAAACACGTTACAGTTTTACCCCCACGGACACGCAGGTTTGGGTTACAGCTGTCACCTAGGGAAGCGCTCAATGTCGACCCGCGCGGGAATAATACCATCGAATAGGCCAGCCAACTTGGCAAAGTAATACATAAGTCGCACTCGAATACCTCAAGGAGCAGTAGCGTCAAGACCCCTGCTCGTTCCTCTATCGATGGCCTTGGATTGTCGCAAGACGAGCAAGGCCGTGTTACATTCTCGGAACCGCGGTGACTGATATCTTGGTAAGGGGCTTCGAGAAGGCGGTTTGGAAGAAGGTAAAAAAAGGTTGTTGATGATCATCGTCATAGCAAAACATCAAAAGCGTCACAACACATGACGATAATGGCCCTAATAATGATGAATGATAATGATGGCAGCGTCCAGAAACAAACTGAGACGAGTGACAGAACCAGGGGGGAACATCTTTCACGGTGCAGCCGTCAGGTCCATGTCCTTGGGAAGCCAATTATGTTTAGAAGCGTCAGGAGAGCGGCGGGTCAATGGCAAACGCCAATGTTTGATGCACACGCCAGTTAATGCAGCTCGTACGTTCTATTCTACTCTTACCTACTTCACCTCGTTGCCGTAGGGCTGCAGCTAGAGCTGTATAGTTAGACGAGAATCCCAGCCGCGAGCTATATGCCATCGTTTATTATCTGCACCGTTGAGGCTTATTCTTGCGCCCGTACAAGCAAGCGACTCACACGCAAGGGGTTAGCTCTAATGCATTCTACAAGGGACTTGAGTCCTCGGCATTTCGGCCAGTCCCGGCTAGGCTGGCTGGCGCAGCAAAGCCGAGATGCCAGCGTCAAATGTGCTATGGTATCTGTGTTTCCCGATGCACTCGCTCTGCGGATTCAATCACTGGCTGGAGTCTTGTATTGATTGATATATGATTGACGGGTCGTTTGGCGAGATTCTCTCATACCGATCGGAAAGTGAGCGAGAACTCTAATTGATTGGTGCTGCGGGGAACATGTGCATGAAGATTCGGCTGCTGTCTGCCGGTTTTTTGCGCGCTGGTGCCAAGGGCCTGTCGCAGCGCCCATGATATCCACCAACATTCCCTTAATGGCAGGTCAATATCATGTTCGAGACATTCGTTGCACTGGAATAGAGGGCAAACAACGTGGTAGCGACCCGGCTTACACTTTGTTTGGCGATAACAGACAGATTCGATGACTGGAGACCGATGCGACGCATCCCCCAGATAACAAGCTCACCGCCCCTGCACGGCGCCTCTATAAGCCAAACTGAGACGGCTGGTGGAATACACGTGGGGGTACGAAGTATACGGATTGCAGATACGAGGGAGCCTGTGGAAACCGCTCAGAGCCAATGACAGACAGATACTGGCACATTCGATGAGGACCCCCCATTCCCTTGTCACGTCAGCAAATGCAGTCAAGGGTGCAATCCTACTCTGCATCTGGCTGGACACCTCTTGGTTTCCAGCGATGCCGACTCCCGAATCCCACACGACCGGGTCCCCCAAGTAAAGTTTCAGCGTAGGGGCCTGCACTGCACCGAGCAGCGTGTACTATGTTTTGTCGAGCTTTTCCGGCCTCGGTCTTTCCTTAGCCTAGAAAAGTTCCGCTGCTGCTCGAGTCACGACAGACGAGCCTCAAGGCGAGTGAGGGAAAAGTCGGAGGATCATGGCAATACGGGCGCTTGATAGCAAGGGGTTGAGACTGGCAGGGCTTCCACGGTACGTCCGATTCGTAGCAAGAACTGGTGAGGAGCGCGTCAGAGTTGAGGGCGCGCAGCATTCCATCAAGTTCATTTCCGAGCAAATCCATCAGACGCTGTGAAAATCCCAAGATGCTCTAGCACTTTCGTGCCGTGCCAGGCTGGCCTCTAACAGCGCCCGGAGCTCTGAATGGTCGAGGCCGTTCAAGATCCAAGATGCACGGGCTCGGGTCGGGGTCGGGGTCGCAACTCCGGAAATGAGGGGACAGACGGGATCCACGGACATCGCGCGCGGTAGCTGTGTAAGATGTGACAGTGGACAGGCAAGGAAGCCTACGAGAAGATATGATGCGTGCCAAGGGGCGGCACTGCGGGTGGCAGCCAACAGGATGTGGCCCAGGAGCCGCGTGCTGTGTAAGGAGGTCAGGGGCCAGGCTCCTGGGAGGAAAACAACATCTGCAACGGCTGGCTGTCAGGGACGCCAGTGAGACTTGCTAACTGCTCCATAATTCTGAATCCCGCCTGAACCTCGGAGACCTTATCACTCGAGGTCTTCTTATCTGGAGGGACTAGGGCGAGCTTGCGTGAGTGAGGCCGACCTGAGGGTGGTTTCAGCCACGCGGAGAGAGCGCTTGGGCGGCGTGATCGAGATGGGAACGGCCGCGGCTCGCGCAGCGTGGCCGCCACCCCGTTGCACACGCCATTCAGCATTGATCATGTTTGGCGGTATGCGATGTCTGTTTCGGTCGGCAGACGGTGTCGGCCGGAACAGTATGGCCCCCCTTAACCCCACGGCGTGCATCTCTGTCGTTGCAAACTTGCCACACACGGGCGGATCAGAGATTGGAAGAGGGAGAGAGACAGCAAGGCGAATAACAGCATTGCCATACATAGTAGTAGCAATTACAGAGGGGCTAAGTTTGCCGCAAAATGCAAGCAAATGACCGACAACGCCACAACTGAGGATGATCCAACGTGATCTGCGATACAAAACTTGCACGAGGCCCCCCAAGAAGGTTCGTCCGCACGAATACCAAGCAGCTGGGAACTTCAGATAAACATCACGTCGAACCAAAAACAGACGATCAGAAATTAACGTTGTGTGCCAGCCAGGAGATGCCAAGTCGCAAGGGGGGGGGTGGCGTCGTCTGTACATACATAGCATAACTAGTATGTGTGTGTGTGTGCAGGCCTGTGGCAATGCCAGCGGCTGGTTGGCCGCACATATACGTAGTACGTAGTATATACCACGCCCACGAGAACTGCCGACACTGGTAAGAGTACCCGCCTGCAGCTTGGCACTTTGTGTGACTCTCGAGGTGCATCAGGGGTTCCCTGCTGCCAAGTTCAGGTCAGAACAGACGGTTCCTCCCGACCAGAAAGTCGGGTCCAGTCGAGTCGCTCTCCAAAGTCCAAGCCAGACCCCCCCTCCCTGGACCCGGCTCAATATACCCAGAATGGTAGCCGATTGACGACAGGGACGACAGGGGCATGAAACAGGGCTTCTATTCGCCCCCCCAAAGCTTACGTGGTAATCGTTGCTACTTACCTAGTATGTGATGTTGCATGTGGGTTCCCGTCAGTGTGGCTGGTGAGCAAAGATGCCAGGTCAAGGAGGCTCTGCGAAACCTAGCTTTCTGGGCATTCATCTATTGGGTAAAGCTACCACGGCATAACCCAAACGACGATATTATCGTCCTCTCTCTCCCGCAAGCCCTTTGTCCGCCCACGTTCCGAATCGGCCGCTTCCCCCCTTCCTTTTCGTCCGCGTATGCACATCCACCTGGCGCCAAACTTGGACTCCAAAGCGCTGTTTCAAACGAGCAATCAGCTTCTGCCGAGGAACAGGTAGCATCGTCCCATCGCAGTCGAAGTCGTCTCCTCTCTTGGTGCGGCTGCCATCCAGTTCCAACTGCAGTTAGCCCGACGAATTGAGGCAGCAGCCGTTTCAGGCACTGTGCACGATTCCGTCCAAGAGAAGAGAAGAAGTAGAAGAAGAAAAAATGAAGGTTGAGAGAGGTTCCATACTCAGGGATCAGACGAGAGCAGCACAGAAGTCTCACGGAGCTTTCAAGGTTTGGACGGTACTCAGCCAGAACCCGTCCTACTGCGATCGTGATAAGCCATATGCACTTCACGCGCGCTTGCCCAGCGTCTTTCTAGTATATCTACAACATGTGGTCCTTGACTCCTTCTTGGCAAGCCGCGATATGCATCTACAGGAGTATCTCTGATATATATTACCAATCTCACCGGGTAGGCGCCGAGTTGGTCAACATTAAAGTTTGCTCCAGTCGTATCGAGTCGTACCTTGCGTGTTGTCACCTTCGTTAGACGGAGATGAAGGCAGTTTGGGGGATATGGGCCAAGACCGGCCGCCCGCCCGCCCCTTGCCCGTATCACGGGGACGGCAGATATCAAAAGCAAACAAGCCAGCAAGGACTCTATCCACGTCCCCCTCTTCCAGTAAAACTTGACCTCGTTCCTGACAGATGAGTGCATACATACGCCTCGCTTACTGAGGCTCTCTAGACAACGACATTGCGGGACAAACCAGCTGGCATCTGACATGTTGCTTGTGTGTCGAGTACAGAACCCCTCGCATCGAGTTGCCATTTGGATAGGTAAGGGGCCCGCAAAGTCTTGGCCCACTGTACATTGTGGGTTATTTTGAGACTGCGGCTTCGTAAACCCCCCCCCCCCTCCTGAGTCCGGCAGCCATGTCCAGAGTAAATGAAAGGCTTCTCTGGTACTCCCTCCCCTGTAAGAGCATGGCTCACCTTGCAAGAAGCCCGTTCAACCCCGGCCAAGGGCAGAACGCCACCACGATAGCGGCGTTGCCCGCGGCCCTATCATGGTTGATACTTTACGGCAGATCGCCCATGGTGGTATCGAGCCGGGGGGTTCCCTGCGCACCAAATTGGGTATCCGCTTTACGCCCAACTTATCAGCCTTTCTCTATTCACGGTGTACCCGTACACAAGAGATATCGAGAGTCGAGGTAATTGACCTGGCGTCTTTGATCAGTATTAAAGTCCGGATCTCCTCGCCCTCTCCCATGATGCAGTTCATTAGCATCGACAGGATCATCAACTACGCTTCACCACAATTTCTTCTTCTTCTTCTTCTTCAAGAATCAACCGGGTTGGTCAACTGATCTGAGCGGGACTCAGTTTACTGCTTTACCTTGATCAAGATCCAAACAAAGTTTCCTTCATCTTTTTACCAGAACTCCCTTCACAATGGTTCCTCCCCGTTCTGGATCTGCTGCTGGCATGCGCAGCCGTGGCCCGGTTGAGCTCAACGTCAACCTCGCCAAGTCATACGAGATCCGCGGCCCCAAGTCGCCCATGCCCAGGTCTCCGCTGCGGGATGCCGTCCACGAAGATCGTGACGCCCGCGCCTCGTACGAAGAGCGCCTCGACGGCGCCATTCACGTCCTCCGCACAGAGGCCAACGCCCTCGTGGCACTGACCCAGCTGTACTCGTCCGAGCGCGTCTGCCGCGACGGCTTCTACCGCTCCATCGAGGCCCTCTCCCGCCACCGCGACCACCGCGGCAAGGTCGTCTTCATCGGCGTCGGAAAGTCTGGCTGGATCGCCAAGAAGCTCACGGCCACCTTCAGCAGCTTGGGCCTCCCCGCCGTCTTCCTCCACCCCACCGAGGCCCTGCACGGCGATCTCGGCGTTGTTGGGGAGCACGACACCCTCATCATGATCACCTTCTCCGGCAAGACTCCCGAGCTCCTTCTCCTGCTCCCCCACCTCAACAAGAAGTGCCCCCTCATCCTCCTTACCTCGCCCACCAGCATGGAGACGTGCGAGATCGCGAAGCAGCGCCCGGACCTGATCCTCCTGCCTGCCCCCATCCCCGAGTCCGAGAAGGACACCTTCGGCGTGTCTGCCCCAACGACGTCGACGACCATGGCCATCGCCGTTGGTGATGCTCTGGCATACGTCGCGTCCAAGGAGATGTACCCGTCCGTGTCGGCCGTCTTTGCGAAGAACCACCCCGGCGGCGCCATTGGCCAGGCCTTCAAGGCCAAATAGACATCATGTCGCGTCGTTTCCGTTTTTTTTCCCCCCACTATTCGAGGGCGGGGCGTCGCCTGGCACTGAACATTCTGGATATAGGGCCCAGAGCTCATTGCTCACAGGTTGTCCGATCTTCATTGTACATATATTCGGACGGAGTATAATTTGTTACACTGAGCGCTTTCCTTTGCACTTTCCTGTAGATCTCTTTAACAGTTCGATACCACAATCTGAACCTTGGCACTCTCTTGGACTGTCTTTTCAATATTAAAGATCAAATGCGGCATACTTTTCAGTTTCACTACTTGGCAAGCTGCCTTGGGAGGCTATCCCCCACTTACCGGTGACGCCTGTGAGTTTTGTGCTCAGTTCGCACATGTGCACAATGTCAAATAGCTTCCGCCCAGGGTCGCAAACTAGGAATCTAATCCACTCTGCCAAATTGAAACTGTTCTCATTTCCTGGAACAAGCAACATTATCACTTCTACGCAGTTGATCCGTTTTGCAAAAGGACACAGTCGCTCAAGAGCCTTCTGCTGTAGATGCATTCATTCCACCTACTATACAGCAATCATAAGAGCGACTTTAATGGAAATTCGCATACAAACTAATGTAAATTGACTATTAACTTTTTCATGCTCCTTACTAGTTCATTTCTTTTCCCCATTCGAATGTGTACGTACTTTATTGTTATCAGTCTACTACCGTTGTATGTTGAATTATGTGGGGGTTTTCTCTTTTCTTCTTCTTTGAAGTAAGATGAGCGGCAGTCTAGACGTTGTGTATGCCGTCACGCTAATGCAGGATCACTGTGAGACTGTCTCATATGAACAAGACAAACTTCCTCTTGTTTGTAATTGGACCTACTGATCCGCTTTCTCCCCCCCTACAAACCTATCGCACCAATCGATATTGTTAGCTATAGAGGACGCGCTAATCTCGTTGTATCAGCCCCCAGCTCGTCAACGTGCCGCGTTGCCGCGACGTCGCCTACCGCTTCCCGACTAGGGAATCAACGGGTCTCAAGAGAGCCTCAAACAGCACTTAACGTGTGCGAGATGTGCAACAGGCCGGTGGGCAACGGATTGCGCGGTATTATCTCCAGAAACATAAGACTTGGCATCCACCCGCGTGTGCCATTCATGGGCCTGTTTGGACTTTCCGCCGCTGGTATCCATAGGGGAGAACGTACAGTTCCTGATCCCATGCAGTCCAGCCCACGTCATCTGAAAGCCAGTATTCTCCCTCGCCTTGTCACTGGCAAGCAACACCATGTCGTGTCGCATTCCCCCCCTGATGATCACCCGTGCATACCGAGCAGTACTTACGAATGGTATTGTCCAACCAAGGATTGTGCAAGGGTATCCCTGGTCGATCCAGAAAATCTCGCCAACGTCTCATGGGCTCCATAACCAGGGTCTGCCGCCATCGGATGAAAGCGCCGAAAATGGTTGTTTGCATAGTTTAGTATACATGCTGTAGCTCCGCAGTGGGGCCTTGTTGCTCATGTTGATGCAGGAGCCCTCAGAGAGATTAATTCTGCCTGGGCTATCGCTGCAGCTACTATCCCAGTCGATCCGAACCGCTGGGGTTCCCGGCCGGAGGAGTAGCTCATCAGCCACCCCGGGCAGATGGCGGCTATGACAGCCTGTGCCATGTTTGGGGGCCTTCGCTGGGTCTTGGACGACGACGTCGAAATGAGGTGGCTCCAGCCCCTTACAGCTTGTGGTCCTGATAGGGTCGACCCCGTACTCGGCGGCCTTGTTTCCCTGCCTCTGCAGTTATCACTGCATGAGGCCCATCGTCGACTGATCTTTCTCTTCCTCACCCATCGCTAGGAACGATCAGTATGCACCATCACCATGTCGGTTTCTTTGCAAGTACCTGACTCTGCCAGGCTACAACTCTTCCCTTCTACCGGCCGGAAGCAGGCCAGATTCGCACCTCTCCCATCATCGGATCCTCGGCCACTGGCTGGTCGGCTTTCCCACATCAATCCTAGGAGCTCATGGATGCGAAGAAGCCAGCGCTTCCAGCCGCAACCGTTTAACAATTTCTCTCGCGTCCAACGCCTGAGCAGGCTCTCATACTACCCCGTCGCCAACGAATATATCGATGGCGTCTTCAACGAAAAGACAACGCTCCCGCCGCGCTGGTCATTTTACGTGCCCGACTTTGACTTCGACGTCAAGGAGTTTGACCAATATGAGAATCCCGAGAACGAGGAAGACGCGCCCACGGCGCTGAAGGCCTTCCGCGTCGACTTCTGGGACGGAGATCCGGATGACCCCCAAAACTGGTCGACGGCCTACCGCATCGTCGTCATTGGCATGTTCGCTCTGACTACGCTGGCCACCGGCATCTACTCCACAGCCTACTCAAGTGGCATCCCCCAGATGTCTGCTGAACTCAATATCACCAACCAGTCGCTGCCTCTGCTGGGCATCTCTCTTTACCTAGTTGGCCTGGCTCTCGGGGCCCTCATCATGGCGCCACTGAGTGAGACCTTTGGAAGGAGGCCAATGTATATCGGCGGCCTGAGCGTTTTCCTAGCGTTGATTCCAATTGCTGCGCTTGCTACCGACTTCACCATGGTGATTGTTGCGCGTTTCTTAGGGTAAGTTTCTCCTCTCATTCCATATCTGAAACCGTGAGGGCTAAGAGAACAAAGTGCTGTTGCCGGTAGTGTGATGCTTTCCAACGTCGGCGGGTCCATCATGGACATCACCAACCCCAAGTATCTTCCCCTTGCGATGTCGGTATACTCTTTCGGTCCTCTCAATGGTCCCGTACTCGGACCGCTCATGGTAGGTAACAGTTCTCGAGCGCGCATGAAATTCATCTAACAGCTCGGACAGGGCGGATTCTTGGTCGAAGCTTATGGCTGGAGATCACTCAACTGGATGTCCTTGATCTCAACAGCCGTTGGGGCTCTCTTCATCATGACCGTTCCCGAAACATACAGGCCCACGCTTCTCCGGAAAAAAGCAGCCATGAAGCGGAAAGATGAGAATGACGACCGGTACTGGTCCGACTTTGACGACACGGTGCCCATCTTTCGCAGAATCAGGACTGCTGTTTCCCGACCTTTCATCCTCTCGTTTACTGAGCCCGTTCTTATGTTCTGGAACATTTACATCTCCGTCATCTACGCTATCGTCCAGCTGGCATACGTCGCGTTCCCCATCGTATACCGAACAGAACGTGGCTGGAGCACGGCCATTTCTGGGCTCGCGTTCATCGGAGTCTTTGTCGGCATCGCGCTGGTTCTCGCGACGGAGCCGCTGCTGAGAAAGCTGGTAAACCGACAACCAAAAAACCCTGAGACTGGCCAGCTAGAACCAGAGGCCACCGTCCTTCTCATTTGTATCGGTGCAGTGCTGGAGCCAATTGGCCAGCTTTCGTTCGCGCTCACTTCCCTACCCATAGAAATTCCCTTTTACTGGAGCGTCTTGTCCGGCGTCCCCTTCGGATATGGCTTCGGCCTTGTCTTTATATACGGAACCAGCTACATCTCGAAGGTTTTTGGTATGTACGCCACGTCCGCGTCTGCGGGCAACCTTGTTTTCCGATCAATCTTGGGCGCCGTGCTGGTGCTGGTGGGCAAGAGCATGTACGCTGCCCTGACGCCGCGGATTGCGGGCATTACTGTTGGCGTCGCCGAGGTCGTGCTCATGCCGGTCCCTTTTATTTTCCTCAAATGGGGCAAGAAGATTCGGCAGAAGAGCAAACTCATTCGGACCTTGGAGGAGCAGGCGAAGAAGATGGCATAATATTCCCTCTGTACTGCGGTAGACCTGAAGATACCCCTTTCCTAGGTCACTGCACCGTGAACCAGTCACATTCTTGTAGATTAGATTTTCTCATTCACTGTAGATATAAAGAAAAATTCGTGTTTGACGAGCTACTATCACGACCACCAGTATACTACTGTCATTGCGCAATATTCAAATTAGACATACGGTGCGCTGATAGAAGCAGCTCATTGACCACTCTCTGCATGTCTAATGACCGTGATTCCCTTTGTGTGCAAGCAAGAGGTCCAACATGCGCCTACGTAATCGGCTGGCAGCCACACAACCAGTAGTCAACCGTCTCAGTGAACCAATCTTTGAGAATTGCATATGGTTTCTTGCATGTGAAAGTTTGGCCCGACGTCGCGTATCCGAGACTCACTGATCTCGAACCCACGTCAAGTAAAGGCAGTAGTCTAAGCTGCACTTGCCTGTAAAGCGAGCACATCTCATCAAACGTGATGGTTGCAGTCTGGAATATCCCGTACCCTGCTTCATATTCGGATATTGCGGTAAGAGAATATAGCGTATATTTTACAGCCGCATCCCCGACGCAGAGCCAAAAGATCATCTCGAACGTGTCTGAAATCCAAGATCAGTCAAATCCCCAGTCCGCGACATATCGTGGTGTTTTGGGTAAAGTACTATAGATCACGTTGTAAATGTGGGACGATGCTTAATAGCGCCAGCAAACAATCGGATCCTTGTATCCGTATAGCCCAGGGCTGCCGAGACCCTTGCTTGGTCTTGGCTTCTCCGACTTTTTTCGGAAATAGAACGCCCCCATAAGGCAAGGCGATACGCACGCCCCGTATAAAATGCAGCCGACCATGCGTCAAGCATTGTGGTGCCTCGTGGTCGGCTGAATTGACATGGTATGCTGTAGCTTAACCCTGGCGAATATCTTTGCTGTCATTTGGATATGAGACCAAGCCAAGCTCTTGATACGCCAGTTTCCACTGGGCATTATGAAAATAACACATCTCTAGTATTGTACGTAGACTTTCGGGCTGTGACTGGAAGGCCGCATATCCCAGTCATATTGAGATTCCATCTTTCCCGAGGCAATATGTTATTAACAGCCAGTCAAACAGGCCAACCCTGTCGACTTAATTTATAGTGTCTTGATGCACTTTATCTTGGGGATTTATTAAAGATTGGCGATCGAGTCTTTTAACCGGAAAGCCAAGGGTTTCAGATAAGGTTGTAGTCGTATTGTATGTTACGTGAATTGATGAGACGCGTTGCCCTGCCATGCCGATAGTAACATGTCTGGCAACGATGCGAATGTACCGCGCAATGGCGTCACATCGATCGCAAGTGCACGAAAGTTAGTCTAACCAAAATGGCTGAAAAAAATCTCGCTTAAACATATCAATTCATTGGCACAATGGGATGGCACTGCTGATCTTGTAACTGAGAATTCAACGGACTGGCAGCAACCGTTTACTGCCATCCAGCAAAGCTTGGCATCATAAGCAAGGCAACAAAAATAACTTGAGATCGAACCATCTCCAAGCCCTCTAATTTTCAGTCTGCAGGCGGTTTCGTGCCAAGACTTCCGGAGCCAAAGAGCTACAAGGCAATTAATCGAACATCAGCCAATCTTACATGTACTATGCCTTTTCAATCTAATAGCAGCGACACCAAGGGCCTAACCGTCCTATCCGAGATAAAGTAGCCTGGGAAAAGAGGTCAAACTGCCAAGGAAAGTGAATCCTCAATCAATGTAAACGAGTACTGGTCCATTAACTTGTATTATACATGGATTGATCATCAGAACTTTGCAGTCATTTACAGGTTGTCCTCACTCCGATGAAGTTAGTGATGTTTTGGTTTGCTTGCCCGACCAGACCAGTGAGAGGTGGACTAGTGCTGAGCTTGTACTAGCTTTTAATGCGCCCACAAAGATCACTGCCTTCTGTTCCGAAGACCCCACATAGGGGGCTTGGTGCCATCTTGTAGATCGCGCCAAATTTGTTATCTCGTGACTGAGCACTAGACCTAGTCAACCGCCGTCATGTCAGCACTGACGTTCCAGCTCCTTTCTCACGAGCTAGGGCACACAGCAGATAGGGGTCATATGTAAAGTGAAGAAAAGCTTGACTATAAGAAATAGGTTCTCGAGAGTAAGGGCCCATAGAGATACAAGTCCCAAGGTCGGTCATGTGACATCGGAAATAACGTGGCTGATGCAGTCAGCCACACTGACGTGAGCCTCCTGTGATATCCTTCTTGATCAGCGGTGTCGCGACCTCAGCAGCCAATCAACCGTGACTTGAGCGTGAAAATATACCTGTACTTTGCGCCACCTCCAGGTTTCTAGCTCTATGACGAAGGTGGCGCCTCTAGTTCTCATAAAAAAAAGAGGATTTCTCCCTTCACCACCGATCATCCAGGTCTGCGATAAGTTACTTACAGACAACAGTAAAGCATTAGACACTCGTGATGGATCGCGCAAAGCTCATCCACACGCTTGCATCGGCGCAAGCATCGCCGAAGAGGCCGATATTGACTCTCGTGAACGGCGATACCACATGGCTCGTTTCCGTCCCCCGGACCGCCGGCACGAAGGGTAAGGCTTTCTACCACATCCTCGTGGATCCTTGGCTCGAGGGGAACGCTGAGATGGGTTTCGGCTGGGTCATACGTCTGCAACTCAAGGAGAAAGCGGCGCTCGGCAACATCGAGGCCATCGAAGACTGGATTCGGGAAGTTGAAACGGTTTGCGGGATCACGGACGGAGAGCACGAGCAGTGGCTCGATGCAGTTCTTGTCACGCATGCCAACTTTGATCACCTGCACGAGCCGACGCTGCGGACCCTTGGCCAATCGGTACAAGTCCTTGCTGTGCAGGACGCGGCGAAGATAATATCGGCAATGGGCCACTTCGAGAATATCATAGTGGTGCCGGATTTCGTCCCCGGCGGGGAGTGGCCGGCCACGCCCGATATGCCCGGATCGTTATCGATTTTCCGGCTCCAGAGCAAGGGCGACAAATACACAAGGCTGTGTCACGCCGTGATCATCGGTATCCCGACCGAAGATGGGAAGAGCGAAGCGATCCTGTACACCCCGCACGGCGTTGAACCGGAGGCGGTGGAAGCCGCCAGGAAAGCGAACTCGGACGCGAGTTTTCTGGCGATGTTGCATCCACTTAATAAGGCCGGCAGCATGGGCGTCATCTCGAGAGGGGTGAAGGAGGGCCTGAAGATCGAACGAGAAAATTCCGTCCGTCACTGGGTGAACACGCATGATGACAATATTAGCTTCACGGGGGTCTTATCTTATGTAATGCAATACGGGCGCACGACGTTGGAAGAGGGTCTCGAGCAGGAAGCCAGGGAAAAGGGTCAGGAACAAAGGAAGCCAAATTACGTAGTGGTTGGCAATGGTGGAAGTCACATCTTGACTTGAGAAGGCGTTGTTACGTGGTTCGAAACAGTCTGTCAGCCATTGTTGACGAAGAGTGTGGCGTCAATAGGCGTGCACATATTCCAAGAGAACAGTCCGAGTCTTGCTTTTTAACATTTTTAGAGACTTGGCGATCACTGAGTCTAGGATCCGAGCGAAGAAAGCAAATTGAACCAAAAACTTGACTCTGAGAATAGGCAAAGAATTCTCCTCGACGGGGAATTGAACCCCGGTCCCCTGCGGATCGTTTGATTGACAAGCAGATATCCTCACCACTAGACTATCGAGGATTGAGATTGGAGACCGCTGGGGATGCAATGTGCTAAGTAGCTGAAACGATACTCCATCTACCTACAGCCAGGTATTCAAAGCACTAGATAAGTGTAGGAATCTTATGCTCTCTTTGTTAAGATATCAGTTTCCATAGGAATGTTGACGGCAGTGGTTCTAGTAGGAGTAGATAGTTTTATTACTTAGTAATGAAGAGCTGATTTCTTTTAACAATGCTAACTAAGGATTCTAGCAGTAACACACCCCCCCTAACAGTTGTTCTGGATCTGACAGGGCAAGTAGGCTAGATATACTGACGTGTAAGGAGACACAGCAACGTCACTAAGATACACAGCAGAGAAGTAAAGTGTAACAGTAAAGCAGCAAAGGGTAACAACTAACAAGCAAGTAAGTACAAGGCAATAATAACATAGACAAAAGGAGGTATAAACAAGTCACGTGTCACAGGACAAGTGCTGAAGACAGTAGATAGATAGCATAGGCAGTGGATAACTCCACTAGCACGTGTTCATTCACGTGCCTATAGAGTATATATCCTATTGCCTAACGCCTCCTATTAGGGAGGGCAACTTCAATACACTATCTACTCACATACCTATCTTTTGTCCTGTGTTAATTGTTTAGCTCTATGTTATTGCTCGCCTTGTTTCACTGCTCTGCTGTTACACTTCACCTTTGCACTGCGTTACTTCACGTCACTATTGCAGACTAGCTTCTCCTGTTAGATCCTCAACGGCTGGCAGGAAGGCTGTGTCATCACGGTTCACTTTAATAATCCCTTTGTTAGATAACACAAGGCAATAATCTAATATAACTAAAGGCACGGGACTTACTAGAACTATTTAGGGTCCTAGGGTATATACCACTTTAGACTATAATAAGCTATTAAAGGCTAGTGTAGTACTAAGTAAAAGAGTTAATAATGCCGTAGTAAGAGGTCCTTAGTAACTATTATTTTAATTTATCCCTCTAGAAAACTCTAAAGCTGGTTTGAAACTCCTTTTATATATTGCCTAGTGTAATGTTATCCTGCTCTGCTGCTGTCCTAGCCCCTACCTGGTGCCCCCCCTGGCACCCCGCCCTGAGGCTGTCCCATTCGGCACCTGACACAGTGGAAGAGACATGGCCTTCTATGACTACGAGTTGTGCTCAGAGCAGCAGTATGTCACTCATCTTGGCCTTTGCTTGTGGTTGCGGGTCACAGAGTCGTCCTAAGTAATCCTTACCTGAATGGGCCTTCTATATTTATAACGAGATCGGCATGCTCAAGAAAAAGTCCCGTGAATCTTAAAGACCCGATTTTGGAGGTGCATCTTGTGCTCAAGCGGCATCTCATAGATCTTACACTCTATCTTGTCATCGGCTTTTATCTTGGACAAGTGCTTACGTTTGAAGGGCTTTGTCAGGTTAGTGGAAGGGTAGAACTCTTGGATGAGATCTTTTGTTTCAACCACTACGATCACTAGGAGTTGACTTCCGATGAATATAACTGCTTGAATATTATGCGCGTTGCAAAAACTTGGAATCCGAGTCGGTAGCAGGATGACCGATATTTAAACGCTTTCTATGACATCCATCAAAAATGTGCATAGTGCATAACACGATAGCCAGATCCAAAGCGAAGTACAAGAGAACGCAAAAAGAAATATGCAAGAAGTATGCAAGAAATATGCAAGAAATATGTGATGACGCCAATGGCGAATGACAAATGTAACAAGGACTAGTTTCCCAACGTCAGGAATGATGCAACGATCCTCAATGTCTAAGCTCAAAGACCTCGTCAAATCCAAAGGAACTCCTATCGAGTGATCCAGAGTAAGCGTCAATCGTGAAAAGCTTGGACTTCTACTGCGAAAGAAATATCAAGTGGGTAGCGCGACGCGGCTGGGGAAGAAACGGTTGCGAAACATGAGTCCCAGTTTGGCGATGGGCACGCTGACACCATGAATCACCTATTGGATGTCAGTATACTTTGAAAATGACAGAAATAGGGGTTTGCATAAGAAGCACTCACGATACTGCAAATAATCAAGAACCAAACGGCGACAAGCATGGTATCACCTAGCGTCTTCGCATCTGCGCGTTGTCCATCGTTATCTGTAAGTGTCTCAAGGAACTCGAGTCCAATATAAAGGTAAAAAATGGCAGAGATGCCGATCGGGCCAAAGTATCCGACAAACAAAGCCTGCGACGGACCGCGGATCTGGCGGATGTAGCGATGCAAAACAAGGATAATCGGAAGTCGTCGAAGAAGAAGGACGAGGAGGCCAAGAGCACAAAGCCGCCAAGGCTGGATCAGCTCTGACGTCCAGAATCTCTCCCAGGGGCACACAGCGCCCAGCCACATGAAGATGGCCATGTTGAGCAGCATGTCGATGGCGTTCTGAATCGGGTCGTCCAGAGTCTTGAGGCGGAACCAGTCGTTCCAGTTGAACGCGTTTCCAGCGATGAAGCATGCCAGCACATCGTCGGTGCCCACCATTCCACAAGTACCGAGGATAAAGATGGCCAGGCCGATTGGGAAAAGTCGAAAGCTCTCCCTATCCACAAATTTGCGCCGCTCGGCCCAATGGAGCAGCTTCTGCCCGAGCCAGCCGACCACCCAGCCGTAAAAGACACTCATCAGCACGACGTAGATGCAAGTCTGGCCGAAGAAAAGTCGAATGGCCGCGGCGAATCCCCCTTCACTCGAGGCGGGATTGCCGTCGCTCTCAGTATACTTGATGAGGTACAGCGCGAGGTAAAGAAAAGGGTAGCCTAGTCCATCGTTGGCACCCGATTCGGCGACGATGATCTGCTGAAGATCTTCGGGGACGTTTTGGTCGGCGAAACGGCCCTTCAAGATTGTGGCTGAGAGAACCGGGTCCGTCGGGGTGACGCAGGCGGCGATGGCAAGAGCGTGCACAAGAGGCAGGTCCGGGACAATAAACCAGACCACGGCGCTCGTGCATGCCCACATGCCGATCATAACGGGCCCGAGGAGCAAAGAGAGAGACTTCCATTCCTTACGGAGGTAGCGGCTGGGAAGCTGCACGCCGGCAATGACGAGCTGGACGCCAAGGACGAGACGGCTGAAGTTGAGGGTGATGGAGGCCACGGCATCGTCTGAGTCGGCGTATTCGCTGGGTTTCAGGAATCCAGCAACGTGGGTGAAAGCTACGCCTCCCAGAAGATAGACAACTTAATTGCAAGTCAGCGGGCCGGGATGGAACGATGTGGTGTCCTGCAGCTGCTGAGGGCTAGATATTGCGCTGTAGTAAAGGAGTTGGACGTACGGGCTTCAGACAGGTAAAGTGTCTCCTTGATCAGGAAAGAGAAGGTGCCGAAGAGGACGAGCCAACCGCCAAGCACGCTAATGACGGCGTTGAAATTTGTGACGGCGGACCAGTCCATCTGGCTCACTGGGCAGGCTGTATGTAGGTCTAGGGCGGCTTGCTGTTTGGTCGGAAAGCCTTGTGATGGACTGCAGGCTGAGTATGCGGCGGCCGCAGGAATGTGGAAAAAGAATGCCTTAATGTCAGAGGGTTGACTGACGTAGGCGCCACTCTCCTTTCTCACAGCACCGAAAGCATTAATAGAGGCCAGGGGAAGGAGAAAACCAACAGAAAAGCCCGCGGAAAACAGAAATGACAACACTTGATCGCAGAGGCTAAAAGGAAAATAACGGTCTGGGAAAATGTCACTTGACGGGGCTGGGATGAAGCACATGGGTAGCCTGTCCAGCCTTTCTAGCCTTTCTTAACATAGTGTTTGCAAATCAAGACATTCGTAGTCAGTATTTACGTGTCATGCAATGGCGCGGGCGGTGTATGGACGTTAATGGAAGGGGAGGCAGCCTGGGGCAGGGGTGAGACCTTGGGTCACATGGCTTGGAATGAGGTATTTTAAGTCTAGGTACTACGTAGTACCTAGTGTGTCGGACGGTCGTAGCGGGCGCTCAGCTTGCGCCAAGCCCGGTCATTCTGCGGAGACATGTGCCCTCTTTGTGCCAGTTGTTGAAGTGGGCAATGCAATAGCTTAATTCAGACGAAGATGAGGCAATCCGGCTGAATGTCGGATACGTATATGGGAAGAATTCCGCTAGCCGAATGCCCAAAATCCGATGGCGAGTACATTTGGCTACTGGCCAAAAGGCTGGCCAGCAGCTGAGGAGGTTTTCCTGGATAATCAGACACTCATATACACAACAAGGATATCCTATCAATCGACGTACTTCGACACCACTGAACCTGGCAGTCTATGAATTTGGACGAGGTTGTTCTTTGCCGCGGCAGATGTAAGATCGACACCTGTGTCTGGAGAATGATTCTCAAAACTACCTACCAACGGTAGATACATAACAAACCCCGCTCTGTTCGAAAAGGGGGGGTCATATCTTACGTATGTTAGATAACAGATGCTGATCCAATGCAATGCACCTCGGGCTCATCGATTAAATAGTGAATATAAAAGCCTCGGGGTTTTTTTTGTCCCAGATTCTTTCTGTGTGAGCGGTTCTTTGAGGTGGCCCCATCGAACCGCCAATAGCCAGAATCCCTAGAGAGCAGAGGTATCTTTGAATTTAAGTGATGCCCAAGCAAGTTACTAGATAAACCCTTCTCGCCTCTTGACCAATTAACTGCCGACGAGATAGTATCCCTTATTGACCTTAGTACTCTATACGACCACCCTTTCTGACATGTTTAGTAAATACGATCTTCCTTGTTCTCACTTATGTGGTCGACTCTGCCTTGAACTTATGGTCTTTTTACCAGCCCAAAGCGTTGTCAAGCATAGCTGCGCTACAAAGCAAAAGCTTTAGTAATGATGTAGGTGCATTATTTTTTGCTCTGCAATATATAATTATGTAGCCGATTGGGTCGTAACACAGCTCCCGTTCAACCAAAGCGAATTTTATTAGCCAGAATCGTAGGTTCACTTGCTTATCTCTATTTTCTACTGTGAAAGATAGTATATCACAAAGCAGGGTCACTAAGTGGGAGATATTGAGGTTGAAAGTGGCTTGATCTAGCTTAATTAGATATCTAACATGAATTTAGTATATGCGGCGACTTTGCGCAGGTAACTAGTCGCAGGGAGTGAGGCCGGTCCGGAAGGCGTCGTGATAGACTAGGTTGGCACAAACCTCGCATTGCTCTGCGACAAAATACTGTCGTCTTAGCGGAGTAGTCTAAATTAAGACACTGGGCCGTTGACGCAGCAAATTCCAAGCGTGCGTGTTTCTGATTTCAACACTCATGCACCGCCGATGGTCTTGGTGGGAAAATGGTTCCGAGAGACTTCTTCCATAGGCATTTTCTCGTCGCCATCCTGTTGCAACGCATCGGAATGACGCTGGCCTTCGTTTGGCAGCATGATGGCACGGTCAAGTGTATACGGCAGTCCGCGGTCACGACCACGAATCATCATGGCGCAAATGACGAGCTTGCCAAATGCCGTGAACTCTCCGCAGAGCGATGTCATAACGGAAGGATGTCCTAAGGACAACCCCACGTTGCCACTACGAGTTAAGTGAGCGATACAGAACGAACAACAATGGAGTGGGTTACTTGCTATGCGCTGACGACCTCGAAGAAGACTGGAAACACTGAGAAGGCCTGGAAAAGTAAGGTTAAGCCGTATAAAAGGCTGCTGAGCGGAGCACTTACTGGTTCGTTCAGGTCCATGATTCTTTTGGATTCTGCAATACAGATGCAGAACGTCCCGAGGAAAATGTACCATAGATCGAAGCTGAGCTGGTTCCGTACGTGGGTCATGACATATGAAGCGCCGTCATTCTCGTCAAGGTGACTGTCGGCACTGTAGACGCCAAGAGCCCTCTCTTCGTATGTATTGGAGGCACGGATGCTTATGGCTATTGGAAAGACAGCGATGTACATCATACACAACAAACTAAACTGCACGGCAGGGTTGACCAGAGCAAGATTCAGAGTCGAGGTGCCGGTGTGCCTGGCTGACGCAGCTTGGAAAAGAGCCGATAGTATACGAGGGCCCGTCGCGAGGTCGTTGACTGCAGGGTTGTCTAGGTCCAAAACAATGATCAATAGGACGTCGACAAAGTTCAGCATGAAGAGTATGCCAAACAAGATCCACGTCGGCCCGCTGGGAAAGAGAAGTGTGTAGCATCTTCGAGGATGGTCAAGAAGAAACTGGAGGTGTTGTTTCATGGGCGACTTCTTGCTTACCACCTTCGACATGGTCCAAATGACCAGTCGGAGAAGGATAGGGTAGCATGTGTTTCCAGCAAAAGCAAGGAATGTCATGACGAGCATCGGCCACGTTGCGTCCCTGAACGTGATCATTGAGTCTGGGGTGAGCGTAAAGCCCAGATTGTTGACCATGGTCTGAGCAGAATAGAAAGCCCACCAAGTCTGGCTTTGACCGTTGTCCGCTAACCATGCTATATACTTGGAAGGAGCGTGCAGAATCCAAGGCAAAAGACAGATAACTCCGAGGAGATGGAGCCCGAAGCAGTAACCTGCCATTAGATCAGCCAAACCTGTGTAGCAGAGAGGTGGTTATGCAGGCGTATACTAAAAATAATCTTGAGGAGAAGCTTCAAACTTCTGTACTCGATACCGCCGAGGAGCTCACGATCACGCTCGGTCAGATGAAAGAACTGGGAGTTGCGTCCAACGGTGACTTGGCGGGATAGGTTGGGAAGGTCTGACGGGCGTGGCTGAGTTGAGAGGTCAGATCGGCGAGACTCGCGTCCCGAAGACTTGGTTTGCCCGAGGACAAGAACGGACGAGGCAACCTTCTCCATCGAACGGGCGGCACGCATGGCAGGACCCTCGGGGAAATGCGACCTTCGGCGAGACAATCCTGTCGCCGACGGTCCAACTGGACGGATAACATCTATCTGGGTTAGAACTTCATGCCGGTTTCCTCAGTCGACATCATTTTTGTAGCATTGGCTCACCGTCATCTTTATCCATATTTTTGCCTATTTCAATCATAGGCTGGCCTATAGACGCCGAAGTTAGCTCGGGCATGACTACAAGATCAGATGTTCTTACCGTCGTCGCGGTCCCTGGGGCCAGGAACGTGCAAAAATGTTTCATCAGCTTGCTTGGATCGTGATTGGGAGAAGCTCTCGTCGAAAGTGATGGTGGTTGGCCGGGCTGGAGGGCTCGGATTCGTGGCTTTGTTTAGCTTCTCTTCCGCATCTGCCTCAGTAGTGCGGATGGGTTCCGTCTGACTCTGGGGGTATTTTTCAGCTTGTGAGGTTCTTTCATCGCCGTTCTCCAATGGAGGATTGGCTTCCAGGTCATCGGAATTTCCTAGTTCGGTGGCGGCTACTAACTGGTGAGTGCGAAAACAAAGCCGAGCTAGGCCAAAAGTGTGACTAACCTATGCTTCTCAGGCGTTGTCGAAACCAGTACAGGCGAGCAACAACGACCATCATGTTGACAAACATGAGATTGGTAATGATCGGGATCACGTAGATGTAAACCTGTTGGTAGGTTTTCAGGTCCTTGACATCCACACTGCATCGCATACCACAACCGATTAGTATCTATTATTGGCTGTAATTTCGTAACGCCGACCACTAATCGTAACGTACGTGTTAAGGCCGGACTCAGTTGAACCGCTACATCCGAAGAAGAAAGCATCGACGGCGGTTAAATTACCGTACGGATACAGGATGACAAAAGAAAGTAAGCTACAAAAAATTATCCATGTGTCTGCGATTCGAAGCATCTATTAACTTTGGCTTCTCGCGCAACTGGCCACTAGTAGGAATACTCACAGTGAAGGGTTATGAAATTTAACTTGGGCTTCCACATGGCTGCGGGTGTGGGCTACAATTGGGGAGCTTGGGACTTCGATTATACCAAGATTGGATGTGAACGGGAATCTCAAATGTAGACGTTCAAGACGGGATACCAATGTACTCTTGCAAGAATGAAGCATGCCTGCCCGCGTTTGTGAGGGAAATGCCCGGTTAAGAGCGCGGCCAGGAGAGGCGCAGTCACGGTGCCTGAGGCCAGAAGGGGCACCGAAAACTTGGCGACTCACCCCCACTGCAGGCCACGCTCTTCTTACACTGTGAGCGAAATAGACCCTAGCCTGCTTGAGGAAAAGCTTGAGGCATTTTCACGACCTGCGGGTGTTAGCCTTCGTGGTTGACTCTAATCCAACAACAGGGCGAAGCAGGGTGTCGCAGTTCGTCGAGGGCGTTTCGGCTGTCAGCCAAACCCTGCTGTCCGGGCATAGCTGCTGGCAAAGCGGACGAAACCAAGTAGGAATCAATCGATCAACAAGGCATGGGCGTCGCGCTTAGCGCTCCACAGTCATAACTACGTATCTCTGGTCAGCCACACTGTCTGCCCCTCAGGCAGCTCCAGCCTAGCCGCCATGCCTTAGAGGATTTTCCCACGTGTTACAAGCCCAGCTCCTCCTCCTGAGCCTATTTTGAGCTTCTTTCTCAATAATCGCGATTTCAACCTGCTGTAATTATTCTATGCTTTCTATTTTTCCCATTAGAGATTGCGCACTGTTCAATGCGTTGCGAGGATCGCAGGTTTCCTGTCTGCCGCGCTGCATGTATTGATGAAAGAAGGATAACCACGATAAGCCGATAAATGTAAAGATGGGTAAGGTTGGAGAGGGTGACGACGAATCAGGGTGTGGTCGGCCGCTGCTCATGAGGAGTGATTAGTGGCCAGGGGGTATTTCCGGCGTGCATAACCCCTTCGGAGGGGGGTACCCAAGCCCAGATGCTTGCTGCGGCTAGAAAGTTAGATTTATGCAGTATATCTTTCTGAATCCATCGCAATACACCACTAAAAGAGGGAAAGCGTTAGTCAAATTAGGCTTTTCTGCTGTTAGTCTTAGCTCTGTGGAATCAGTAGCTAGTGAGTATAATCAGTGGCCAGCCTGCCTAGATGCTTAAAGTGATGCTGAGTGAGATCAGGGTTAGGGTTCACTATACTATTTGAGTAAGCGGTGAGCAGGTTATATACTATACCCACTTTGGTGGTACAACGAGCAGCTGCCGACCACACCCTTAAGAAGGGAGGCGTTACTCCTTCTGACCTCCTATTAGGTCTGAGAATTCCCCTTTTTAACAGCCTCCATATTGCCTGTGAGACCAAGCCACCTAACCCTGTCACATTATCTAATCTAAAAGGAGATATTTATGCATTTTCAGCCTATTTGTGTAATTGGCCTATTGTTCTATGAATTTGTAGCTGAAAACTGCTGTCGCTATTTGTGAGGGGAAATTCCTTCGTGGATTGGGAACGAGAGCGGATTACACCATTGTACTTTTTCGGCTTTCGGTATTCAATGTGCAATGAGCACATCTAACACAGGAGTCGTGACATTGTTTTGCCACCCCTATTGCCTGATGGCAGTCTCGAATTCTCATTCGGCTTACGGAGTATCGTATCAACTTTTGGCAACATCTGGTTAGTTTATCTTATCATTCAAGGCCCATGTCATGACGCTATGACGATCCTATCACGCCCACTGTCACCTGCCGCTTTGGGTGCTCTGGCCCCACCGGAACTTCACCACGCCCCGGGATGTCGCAGAGCGGCTGTTCCTCTTCGCCACCTTGTTCTCCGTGTGACACAGCCTGGCATCGTGGACATCGCCTTCTTATAATTTGCACTGAGCAGCGATGGCGTCCGCGAGTATCTGGCAGTCAGGGGGGTGGGGTTGGATGGCTGCCTTTGCGGTCGGAACCCTAGTGACCTCCGTCTGTGCCGGGCAGCTCCAAGTCCAGCACGCCGCGCAATACCGGAATCTCGACATGCGAAACCCAGGAAAGGAGCATCTCTTGGCGCATATGGGGCGGCTCGCATATGAGGTCGAGATGGCGGCGAGCACTTCCTCGCCACGGGCGCCGCTGCTGGACACGTTCCAGGTGGCCGAGCCTGTGCTCCTCCCGTCCGGTGCCGCCGGTGAGGAGGCCATCACTGTGACCTTGATGGACCACCAGTTCGCCAACAGCTATGGGACCCCGTTTGTCGGGAGCTATGCGCCGCCGGACTTCGAATTCGACCACGTCGTGATCAACTTCACCGTGGAGGTCAAGGGCAGGCAGTTTGACCGCTGGGGCAGCGTGTACCTGGGCGACGTCAACATCTTCTCCACCTCCACCGCCGAGCCCACGGCCAACGGTATCACCTGGACCTGGCTGAAGGACTCGACGGCTTACCTCTCGCTCTGGAAACAGCCGCAGACCCTCATCTTCCAGCTCGACAACGTCATCACGGACGTCTACACGGGGCTCCTGAACTCAACGCTCACGGCGACCTTCTTCAATAGTCCTGTCCAGAGCGGGGGCCAGGCGCCCGCGGACCTCATCCTCCCCGTCTCCGCGCAGAAGAGCCCCGTGACCGGCAGCTTCTGGACGTACCCCGAGGAAGACGCCACCGCCTCCCTCCGGTTCCCCCGCAACGTAAACCGGGCCGTCTTCTCCTCGTCCGTCAAGGGCCAGGGCAACGAAGAGTTCTGGTGGAGCAACGTGCCGCAGTCCGCCGTCGACGCCTTCAAGCCGGACGTCGGGACCTACCCGGGATACTCCCCGTTCCGAGAGGTCCAGATCCTGATCGACGGGCAGCTGGCCGGCGTGCACTGGCCTTTCCCGGTCATCTTCACCGGCGGCGTGGTTCCGCAGCTGCACCGGCCGATCGTGGGCATCGACGCGTTCGACCTGCGCGACCACGAGATCGACATTAGCCCGTGGCTGCCGCTCCTGTGTGATGGCAACAACCACACCATCGGCATCCGGGTGGTCGGGCTTGTCGACGATGGAGCCGCTAGCGCGAGCCTGTCGGACACGACGGAAAGCAGCTGGTATCTTGTCGGCAAGGTGTTTCTATGGCTCGACGACGAAGACAGCGTGACGACAGGTGTCATCGGGTCCACCGCAAACCAGGATCCGGTCATCGAGTTCTCCCAGACCATCAAGCAGAACGCAACGGGGTTCAACTCGACGCTGGAGTACGCCATCGCAGCGAAGAGGAACCTTTCCATCACCTCGCAAGTCAGCACTCAAAAGGGCAACGGCACGGCGACGTGGAGCCAGAACCTGTCGTACTCAAACGTGGGCGGTCTGTACGCAAATGGCTACGGCGGCATCAACACGTTCTCGACGACCGGCAAGGAATCATCCAACAGCCCCGGGTGGGATTACGAGACGACCTTCTCGTACCCCTTGTACTGTAATACCACGACCTTGTACCTGCCCGAGGGCAACCTGACGCTCTGGGCGCAGCTCGACCAAGGCCTGAAGCTCCACGTCCAGGGAAACACCGTCTATCCGACGGGCCTCGAGGCTTTTCAGAAGGAGGGGGCGGAGTGGGCCACCAGCGTGATCGACACGGATAGGAACGGCACGGCGAACTACTCCCGGTATGCAGACAACACGGTCACGTCGGGGGTCGGGCGGACGCATCAGGTGTTCCGTCTCAGCGGGCTGGATGGCGATGGCACGTACGAGACGCCGGGAGAGGAGCTTTATTTCCGGGACGTGACCGCTTACAACAACAGCGTCGTGGCACAGAATGAGGTTGTTACGGGGAAGGTGATGTGAGAAGTCCCCCGGAGACACCGCTTTTTTAGTCTTCCAGTAGAAGAGAGGGTAGGCAGGATTTGGTTTGAAGAGCATGATTTTGATAATTTATTTAAATGTAATTAACCTCAGTTTAGACAATATTATAGGAAATTGAACTAATGAGAATTGTGTGCGAATATTGAGGTTTCGGGTCTCCCCGTTGATTTCCGAGACATATCCACGTTGTTTTACAGCATCTGCTTTCGGCAATATCAGGTTCTTATTACCACTGGGCTTCTGACAAAGAGCCCTTCAACCGCGGCCTTGATCAGCAATCTCGCCGCACGGCTTTTTTCGGACGGAAGAATGGCCCAGCTATGCTCTTCTACGACTCTTCTTAGATAGTGGCATAGGTGACGTCCCTACCTCGCTCGGCGTGCCTGAATGAATTGGGTCGAGGTCACAGATTTGAGTTGAACCAATAGTTATGTATGATTGACTACGCCTTTACTCAAGCTAATGGACAAGAATACCGCATGAAAGTAGCAGTTCGCTCGCCAAAGAGGTCCCTAGAAGTATTCATGGGCTTTGTTTACGGGACGAATCGTACGTAGCATACCCCTATGGGGGGAACTAGCATGTCACAATACCTTTGACAATGCTATCCGCCCTCTACACCTAGATCACGCTGTGCGGCTCACCCATGGATCAGAGCGACGAGACGAAATAACTCCACATTGGTCTACCGCACGGAAGGGAGCTCGGCCAGGGTTGGAGCCCGCAATCGAAGTCAGTTTGAGTAGGGAGGCAGATAAACCCATCTCCCTGAATACTTACCTAACTAGATCGGTATAAAGTAAGCACAAATAGGTATTTCAGCCTGGCGGCTAAGCAGGGAAGGCTGCATGTAAGATAATCCCGTCAGCACTAGCTCAATCGAGTACAGGGAGCGAACCCGCCAACCAGATGCACTGGCGAGAACGCTGACGGTTTCATCTATGATCTACACTATCCAATGTACGGATACACAGCACCGATTCTCGTTCGGCTCTCAGTTCTAGCCTGGCAGGGTCGGCCTGGATGAATATATAATGCCGACGGATGTCTCTCAATTCATCCCCCAAGACTCTGAAGCTCCCGAAGTCTCATGTCGAACCTCATTTTCAACAGTCCCAAGGTCGTGTCGAAACTACTGCACCGCTCCAATATGTCTCCTGCTTTCACTCTTTACGGCGCCCGCAGCTCGACAAACACGGACCGTGTCCGCCTGACTCTCGCCGAGGCTGGCTTCACCGACTACGAACTCGTGCTCGTCAACTTGCAACAGGGGGAACAAAAGGTGGGTGAAGATGTCCTATCATTGACAAGACGGACTGCCGCTGATGGTAATCCCTGCCGCACTACCCAGTCTGCAGAGAATATGAAGCGTCACCCGTGGGGCAAGGTTCCCGTCGTCACATTCCCCGACGGCTTCAGCCTCTACGAGAGCCGTGCAATCTGCAAGTACCTCGCCACCAAGTACTCTTTCCCGCTTCTGCCCCGGGGCTCGGACGCCGAGGCCGCGGCGCTGTTTGATCAGGCCCAGTCAGAGGAGATGCTCTACTTCGCAGACCCCGCGGGCAAGATTGCCTTTGAGAAGTTTGCTAAGAGGTTTATGGGGCTACCCGCCGACGAGGCCGTTGTGTCGGGCGCGCTGCGGTCCCTCGAGGCCTTCTTCGACGTTGCCGAGCGAACCCTGGAGCAGAGGGACTACATGGCTGGGAATGACTTCACGCTTGTCGATATCCACTACATCCCGCTGATACAAAGGTTATTTGCCTGCGGATATGGGGAAATTGTCCTCGGCCGCAAAGCTGTGGCTTCCTGGTGGGATCGCATCGTTAGTAGGCCCGCCATTGAGAAGCTGTTGGCTGCTGACCAGGAGGCTGCCGCTGCCGCTAAAAGATAGACAATTTTGCACAAACAATAGAAATAGACCAATCCGAGACTAGCAATCCCTGAACCACGCGTGTCAAGTACGAAAGGATCTGGTGAGATTACGCACTAGACTATCACAGAGTGTGCTAACTCTTGTAGAGTTCTCATGCCCTTCTAATAGATATATGCTCTGCGTTATCGAATATGGACTGGGGGGTATCCTCTACCTCTTTTCTCAGGCTTTTTCTTTCTTTCTTTTTATTAACATAGTTCCCTATACTTAGAAGGTTATTAGCTAACAACTTAAGTTAAATTTAAATCCAACTCTAGATAGTTCTTAATGTAAATAAAAACGATAAAGTATGTTAAGAAACATATTCTACAAAAGATTTTTGACCTTATAGCATAAGACAGTGTTGAAAAAGCGAAAAGCTCAAAAAGTCTCCTCGACGGGGAATTGAACCCCGGTCCCCTGCGAATCGTTTGACTGACAAGCAGATATCCTCACCACTAGACTATCGGGGAATTGCGGATGTTTTCATCCAATGATAGCTGGTTGAGTGGGCCTCCTAGCACACCATTTATCAAGGCTGTACTGCTATTCACACCAGCGAACGTATCTTTGCGCAAGGTGCAAAGAAACACACTTTCCAGCGCCTACAAATCAAGGTATTATAGATGTCCGTAAGAGATTATATATTAGATAAACTGCACATCTATTGAAATGCGTGAGGTAACTAACGATTTTCACATGTCTAGCTGTTACAAGTAATTAAGCATCTATCATACAAGATATCATGTTTTCCAGTGGGGCACAAAGCAAAACAGCATAATCCGTGTCAGGTTACTGGTACCTGATAGCTAGTAAATGAGTATAGAGAAAGTGGTATACCCTATACCGCAATCCTACTCACTGGCTGTACACTCATGGAAAAATAATCAGAATGCGCGAAGCACCGCAGCATAGTTCTTGACCACCACGTTACCCAACACATTGATGCCAACCTCACTACAGCTTGGTCTCTAGTTGCCGACTCTTAGCGCGCTCCTCCTTCGTCTCTAAAAACTTCTTTGTCTCGGCATAGATACGTCTCACCCGCTTCTCTGTGAAGGCCTGGAGATCGTGTTCACCGATATCTAGGCCGATCGGGCCGCTCATGTCAAGGTCCCGTGACCGGTCCGCCTTGACAAGCCAGTTCCGCGACTTGATGACGTAGAACTCGGCCACAGAGCACTGCCGGGCGGTGCGGTCGGTGGTGAAGACGGGCCGGGCCATCTTGATCCTCCAGTCGTCGGGGACATAGCGTGCCAAGTCTTGCAGGTAATCATCGAACTTCCTGGGGATGTACGACTGCGACGATGCGTGTACAACACCACAGGTTCCGCGCCGTACGTGCTGAAGTATGATGTTGGAAGCCAGGTCGACGGGTATCTCATCGACGATGTTCTTGCCTGACGAGAAACCCACGGGGGCGTGGAAGACCGCGGAGCCGCCCGTGGGATACATCATTCGGGCGTAGAAAGTGTTCAGAGGGCAAGACGCGTTTGGTAGGTACAGCTCAAAGGGCTCGTGGATTGCAGGGGCAATACCAGTAGGACGCACTATGAGCAGCGGCACCTTCTGCCCTATCCTCCGGTCCAGTAGACACTCCATGAGCCTCTTAGATCTGGCATACGGCCAAGCGAATTCACCCGAGCCGTCCGTCTTGTCTGAAAGGATGTCATTCAGGAGCTGGTCCGCATCGCCGATAGGGTATATCCTTTCCTCCATTGGACCGTCCGGGAGATCGCTCAAGGCGTATGCACTCGAGACCTGAACAAAACAGACGAGCTCGGCAAATCTCGTTGCCATTTCACCCAGATCAAGGGCTGAAAGACAATTATCTTGGACAGCTTGGCGTAATGGCAGCCGCAAGCTTATGTTGGCAGCGGCATTGATGACGATGGTAACATCCTTCTCTAGAGCCCGAATATTGTGTTCCGCTATTCCGTACTGAGGGGCTGTTAGGTCACCAAATACAAACTTGATGCTGCCTGTCCGAAGGACCTCATCGACGTGATTCGGCATGATTGTGGACCATGTTTGGATGGCCTTTTCGGGTGTTTTTCGTATTACCACGTAGATCTTGGGTACGCGAAGAACAACGGCGAGCTTGTACAGGAGGCAGCCCCCAAGACCCCCCGTTGCTCCCGTAAGGAGCACGACCTGGTTTTGGAAGAAATCCATAGTATTGAACAAAAATTGTGGCTGAAAAATGCAAGATCTAAAAGTGGTAGTATTCCAAAGCGGAAGCGGACCATCGCAGAATGCAAGGTTGGGAAGCGGCCCAGCTAAGTACCCGGGGGTCAACAAGCAGTGCCACATCTCTTTACACATAGAGATTGACCGGCTTGATAATTGTAGTCCTAAGGCTTGCCAAGAATAAATCTATCAGCCACAATGATAGCGTTCTGTGGTTTCATGTATTCTATCGGCGTCTATTGGCCGAAGTTCGCGTTGTGCCGAAGTAACGAATGTCTTACCACCTCCTCTCTGCAGCCGAGACGCAAGTCCACAGACGCCTTTGCAGGCCAGTGAACGCGGTATGCGTCCTATCTGACTCAGTACAGGAGACCTTGGGATATCCAACGGCTGTATTGCCTCGTTTCGTTCTCGACTTGGCTCGTCAGCCACCCAGTAGATGAATTGAGACAAATGAAATCGTCCGGACTAAGACAGAGTGAGACTCTTAGCGGTTGTCTAGAAACAAAGTGCTACTGAGTTGTTATTAACCATGCAGCAGCCCTGCGACGTTCTCAATCTGGTTTGGTCGAGCCGTTCCGCTGCAGACGAATGAGTCATCACACTCTGCTGAAGGGCTGCCATTGGCGGCATATGTTTCCATCGCATGAGTGGGAGCTCGCTACTGAAAATCACGGGGGACACTGCACCGGGACGGCCCTTAGTATTAAAGCCAACTACTCTGCAGATGGGTACGGTCGATCTCAGGGTGGGGGTGTCGCGTGGGGATCTCATGGATAGCGATGAAGTGACGTTTCGGTATGCAACATGAATTCCAGATTTATTCTCGAGGGCCGTGTTTTTCAAGGGCATCGATATATAGTTATACTGATGTTATGTCTATCATGTCAATCGCTTCGGCAATCGTTGAAGTCATCAATGTGGGAAATAGAATGTTTTCATGAGTTAAGTTCCGATGAGAATGAACCCGATAATACTGTAGGAGTAACAGTGATTCTTGACCTGGCTCAATACCCTATACAGATATAATGAGTAACAAAAGCCATTTATCGCAGGGCTGAATAACTTATCCCGAAATTTTCTTGGAATACTGTGACTCTCAGCGGACATCGCCGCTTCCCCCCTGCAAAAATTGACCACTCAATCCCCAGTGGACAATGGCACTTCGCCGCATCGTTTTGAAAGCACTCCGCTAACAGGGGTTCAGGTGCCTGCCGCGATAGTTTGTCGACAGCGGCTCTTCGGGTGAACCATTGATTGCTTGACTCGACCTTCACTGCAAGATTCGGAATTTTGCGTACTAAGAGCCAGCCCACGTTCTTCTCTTATTATTTTTTCCTCTCCAGCAGTGGACTGGTTTGCCTCAATAATACGACCGCTACCCAAGCTTATCTGTTGGTACCACAGTAGCATCCGGCGGCTCCGTTACTAGCAGAATCCGGGGCTGGCTCCTGATTGAACAACACCGGCAAGATCGGCAAATATCGAAAAGGTGGTGCGGGTCCTTTGCTTAAAAGAACGCAGATATCGGCAGCACTAGGCGATAAATGGAGCTTCTCTTAGTCTATCTTATTATTTGGACCATAGCAAAGTAGCGGTGCGACTCTCCGAGATAAGAGTGATCACTAATTTGCCGCGCCCCCCCAATTGTAGCGTCAGCGTGGAGAAAAGCTTGTTTATGGCGGGTAATGCATCTTCTTAAAAGCTTGGCGGTGTTCTCGCGGCGACTGGAACGGTAGAGGCACAGCTGTCCGATCACTGCAACAGTCAATTTCCCGGCTTCAACGGTCTCAATATGCGTCTCGGAAACGGCCCGTTGGCTTTGCTGGTCCTTACAGCTGGCACCCCGGCCGTCCTGGCTTGTGGAAGCTGCGAACACCCCGAGCAAGACGTCGTATTAACCCGAAACGTCCGCCGTGCGCAACCCGATTCGCAAGCAGCCGTGGATGCGCCCCGCGGGCCTCTATCGTGGGGTCAACTGAACTTCCTCCACACTACTGGTATGAAAGCTCCATGTAACATTCAAATGATGCCGCAACTTCACGTATGCTGATTAAATTGCTTCAGACACTCACGGATGGTAAGACTCCGCTCCATTTTTCATGGTTTTTAAATTGACTTGGGTGGACTGGGCAGGCTTGAAGGTCACATCCGGGAGCAGAACTACGGCGCGGATTGGGGTGACTTTGTCAGCTTCGTCAAGCATATGCGTCAGAAGGCCGATGACCTTGACGTCGATTTGTTGGTCGTTGACACTGGAGTATGACCGCCCCGACTTCATTTTCAGTTCAATTATGCTGATCATTCCAGGACCTCCACGATGGCGCTGGGCTCAGCGATGCCACGGGTGTCTCGTCTTATGCAAATGGTACTGGTGTTAATGGCAAGTTGTCGAACCCGATTTTCGAGAACCTCAATTATGACGTGCTGGCTATCGGAAATCACGAGCTATATGTGTCCGCTATTGCATACGAGACCTTTAACCAGTTCGCCAAGGTCTATGGTGACAGATATCTCACCAGCAATGTCCAGATCCGCAATCCCCAAACTGGAATGCTTGAATACATTGGCAAGCAGTACAGGTACTTCACCACTCCAAAAGGTATGCTTCGCCATCATATGTACGCTTGACGTGAACCTCTTACTCACCTAACCGCCCCCATAGGCCTCCGTATCATGGCTTTCGGTGTTCTTTTTGACTTCACCGGCAACTCCGATGCTTCAGTCATCACCACCGCAGCCACAATGGTTACCCAGCCCTGGTTCCTCAACGCCGTCAACTACACTGAGCCGATCGACCTCTTTTTGGTTGTCGGCCACAACCCCGTCCGGCCGACGCAAAGCAGCAGTACACTGAAGACTGTTTTCAACGCGATTAGGGCAGTCAGACCCGACACGCCGATACAGTTTTTCGGGGGCCACACTCACATCCGCGACTTCGCCGTGTACGATGACAAGTCCACTGCTCTCGAGTCTGGCAGGTATTGCGAGACCGTAGGCTGGCTGTCTATGACTGGTATCAAGTCCAGTAATTACAAGGGCTCCCTCTACCCCGAGGGCGTACCTCACCCTGCCCAAAAAGCGATCAATGTGGCTTCGAAGACTGCTTCTTCTAGCCTCTCGTCCTCCACTGGCGATTCCGGTATCACCTATTTTCGGCGATACTTGGACTGGTAAGACCAACCGGGCACTGATGTTGCAGATGACTAACTGCCTTCCAGGAACACTTTGACATTCGAGTACCATGCGGTTGGTAGTCAGGCCAAGGCTTTCAACACAACCAAGGGAACCAGCGTGTCCCAGAACATTACGGCCACTCGCAAGCAGCTCAATCTGACCACGCTCTACGGATGTGCACCTCAGACTTGGTGCATTGATTGCGCGCCTTTCAGGTCAAATGCATCTATCTTCTCGTTGGTTAGCACCGCTCTCGCGGCCACGGTTGTCACCGAGGAAAGAGCAACAACACCGAGAATTATCATCGCCAACACGGGCCACCTTCGTTTCGACCTTGCCGAAGGGCCGTTTGATTACGACTCTTCGTTCATCGTTTCCCCGTTCACCGACGGCTTTCAGTACATACCTGACGTCCCGTGGTCTCTTGCCAGCCAGGTGACTCAGGGTTTAGAGTCGGGCAACTACCCATCCAAGAGGAAGCGCTCTCTGTCGGCCGACTCGTTCGGCTTTAGCCAAGCGAACCCAGCCTTGTCCGCGGTAGACGGTTGTATCGACCCACCCGTGACGAACGACCACTTCGCGAAGCGTTCGTACGCTGGAGGTCGCATCGTTCGCCGTCAGACTGTCACGCCGGGGTATACCACGAGCGATGACTTTGGCACTGACGGAGACGACACTGCCCACAGCAAGATTACGAGATACGATCTGCCCGACTTTATCCAGGTCAATGCCAGCGTCCCCGATGATGGTTCGATTTCGGACGACACCAAGGTAGACCTGATTTTCCTCGACTTTGTTGCTAACTCGGTCATCTCGGTATTGAGATCTCTGGGTGCGAATTATACGTCAAAGGACACCTCGTACTATTTGCCTAGTGTAAGTGATCCGACTATATTAGACATTTTCTTTCAAACGTTTGCTACTGTCTACCTGAGTATGGAGCTGGCACCCGAAGGATGACCTACAAATGATCCTAGAACCACGGATGTTGAAGCTGCCACTACTCTCGTTAGCTACTGCGACATGTCCCCCCATTGAAACATGTTTTGGAAGATGACAGAAAGCTGACTATGTCCTAGACGTTCACCACAAATTCGTACTTGCCTGCGTTCGCAAAGATGGACGCGGCGTGGCAAGCCAACATGCCAAACTGTCCTGTTGGACAGGGAATCGGGTATAGCACAACGGCCGCTTGAGACCTCTTGTCGATGCTGTTTCTAATGAAGGGTTCCAAGATTGTGACGTATTGATTCGAATAATGTTGTCATGATGTTATCCCTGGTTTCAAACCAGTACATATCGTCTATACTCAATTGGAAGTCTAGACTCATACGCGCTTCTAGTTTCTCCTGATACAGAACTTACCTAAGTGAACAAAGTAAACTATCCGGCTTGGATGGCCCCTGCATATGTCTACAGCCGCTCAAAAACAACGTGCGCCGGAAAATGTCTTGTTTGGCGACAAACAGAAATCCAAGATTTGCTAACAACAGGCATGCATGGTAACATGATTGCTTTGTGTAGTTTTGGTAACAACAACGGGATGAAAACTTCCTGTTGGTTTACTATCGTGTTGGCCCTCTTTTACCCAAAGATGGGGTGTTTGTACCGCAAGCAACGGCCTGTGGCATTTTTTCCTGGCAATTTTGAGGTAAGGCTGCCTATATGGTGGTCGGCCTCCCGCATGTGGATGGCATTTACTATCATTTGCTACAAACGAATGTCCTATCAGCGTCGTCATGCGATAGTAATCGTATGGCGGCGAAGCAACCTATATTCTCGGCAACCTATATCTTCGGCACTCTCTCCAATGCCATTTCCAGGTCTGTCTGCATCTCACAACTCACTTTGCATGCATCTTCCCCGTCTACAGACGCCATTTCCACTTGCTCTCTTTTCCGGACGAGTTTCCCAAAGCTCCCATGGCTACTTCCGACAAAACCAGACCAATTGTGATCGGCCTCTACGGCGTCCCAGGCTGCGGCAAATCTTTTCTCCTGAGCAAGCTGAAGAGCAGGCTCAATCATGAGCACTTTCAATTCTTCGAGGGCTCTGATGTCATTGATAGAGTCGTTCCAGGAGGGTTAGAAGTCTTCAAGAGGTCTGATGATCAAAAGAAGCTTCATTGGCGCCAGATGGCCATCGACGCCATCGCCAACGAGTGCACCCGAGCAGGGCGTGTTGGGGTCGTTACCGGCCACTTTCTGTTCTGGTCTCAAGTAAGCAGTACCATCTACGAGGCTGTGTGTACGGACCGCGACCTCCGCGTATACACGCATATCATCTACCTTGATGTCCCTGCCGACGTGGTGGTTGAACGCTCTCGAGTGGACACCGTTCGGTGTCGCCAACCTCTGCCCATCGACCACATACGCAAGTGGCAGGACACCGAGAAGAAGCAGCTCCGCCGTCTCTGCCTTGAAAATGGTATTCTTTTCGGAATCACATCGCCGAACCAATCCCTCCTGGACAGCGTCCTGCCTCTTCTCCACGACATCCGTCTTCATTCCGAGAAAGAGAACCTGTCTCGTGTCAACAGCCGACTTGATGAAGTCGTTCTCACTATGCAAAGAGAGAACAAGCTTGGAACGATGGTGGTCCTCGACGCGGACCGAACTATCTGCGCTATGGACACGGGCACGATGTTTTGGGAGAAACTAAGAGAGAGGCAATCCTCGAAGGAAAAGTGTCCCCTCAGGGCTCTGTTCAGCAGCCATCTGGGATACTCGTATTCGGCATTCAGACAAGCTACCTTTCTCTACGAGGAAAGTCGATCCGACTTTGAAAGCCTGTGCAGTGAGGTTGCATCTGCCGTCACCATGCATCCCGAGTTCTTGGCCTTGATCCACGCTTTGGAGAGAGAGCCGTCCACAGGCGCAATCGTTGTCACCTGCGGCATACGCCGAGTCTGGGAAAAGGTCTTGGACAGAGAGGGCCTTTCTCAGAGCGTGAAGGTCATTGGTGGGGGACGCGTCGCGGACGGCTACGTTGTCGACCCTTTGGCCAAAGGCGGCGTTGTCTCCCGACTGCGGGACCATCACGGCCTCTATGTCTGCGCATTTGGAGATAGCCCGGTGGACCTGCCCATGCTGAAGCTGGCTGATCAGGCCATTGTCGTGGTCGGCGAACATCAGACCAGAAGTCGAAGCATGGACGCGGTCTTGTCGAAGGCGATCGATGAGGGCAACTTTCGTCCACGACAAGCCCTAATTCCGGATTCCTCAACGCCGCGTCTCGACCTCGACAAACTGCCACTTGTCAACATTGCCAGTCAAGCCTTCGTCAAGTCCGTCACTAGCCGTCGACGCCTCCAAGTTGTTCATGCAACGGCGAAAAACGCGGCTAAGCTGCTCATGACACCGACTCGCGATGCGGCTATCGCAGGCCACAGCCTCAGAGTAGCTCATCATCAAGTGGGTTGGTACCTTGCAACGGAATTTCTGACCGGTGTACTTGGTGTGGAGAAGTATCCCATCGCGCACGTTCAAGGCCGCATAACCGATGGCTATCGACTTCTCAACGAGGACAGCACCGCTGTCGTGGCCTTGATGCGCGGCGGGGAGCCAATGGCTCTCGGAGTCAGCGAGGCGTTCCCGAAAGCCATGTTCCTTCACGCCGGCGGCCCCGAGGACCTCAACTCGGAGAATCTTGCGGGGAAGCAGACGGTGCTGCTGGTGGACTCGGTGGTCAATAGTGGCAAGACAATCGTTGAATTTGTTGAGAAGATACGCAAGCTAGATGCAATCAAGCGAATCGTGGTGGTGGCTGGGGTCGTCCAGGAGAAAGCAATATCTAATGTCCTGGAGCCGCTTGCGAACGCTGCGGATCTGGGCCTCGTTGCACTACGTCTGTCGGAGAACAAGTTCACGGGAAAGGGAGGCACAGATACTGGAAACAGGCTCTTCAACACAACCCAACTTCCCTGAGTTGGCTGTTTCAGGTTGATTGAGACCGGATCATGCGCTTGAGTAGTTTTACAGACCGCATTCGTCTGGTGTTTCCGGTCGTGAAAGTGGTGCCGATCAGGGACTCAACACATTCATTTCTTGACATTGTGCTCGTTATCAATAGAGAAAAAATCAGATAGATTACGGCTTTTTGCTTTCTTCCTCGATGTGTTCAATCTTGTTGTCAAAGGCCGGTGGTTCTTGTGGCAAGATACGTAACACAGCCAGCTAATAGTGGACTTGTTGTGAAGCTATGCAACGACGTGATATATTATGCCACAATTGCAGCATGGCAATTGTGGATCCACTTTTGTGCCTACAGCGCCTCATTCTATTCGTTACAAGCTGGGAATAGCGTCGTGTGGCTTGTGCAGTCAACCTGCGCTACAGACGTGGCTCACCACCATCCATAGTAGCATTTCAACCCGATTAGCAGGTCATAGTCGGTTTTTCCTCAGTGAAAACAACTACCGCACTTTGCGTTACACTCCGTTCTAGACGCTGTAGTCCTTACATTAACTTTACGTTCTAGCAGTATCATGGTTTGCCTTCACAATCCAGGTTGTCTGGGCCTGGGCGTATCGATATGCATCTCACGTGGTCGACCCTCTCCTTAGACCCGGAATAGCAATTGTTCCGGGGCAAGCAAATTTACACCAGGTGGCGCGTTGAACTCGACGACGCGACAGATCGCTATCTCGGTCAGCGGTCATCCGGCGTCGAAAACGAACACAGCAACCTGGGAGTGAATATACTGCGAGAGGCTCAAGGTACTTATCCCCACTCAATGACCTCCCACTGCACTGTCTGCTGCTATGATCACCTGATTAATGTTCTATCATGCTCCCTTAGTCTTATGAGCTCCGCATTCTTGATTGCATTTTGGTGAAGCCCTGCGGCGCCAGTGTCCGCAAGGGCGTCAACATGGCTACTAAGTTGGCCGCCAGACTCGCGGTTCTCATCGACGCGAACAACGCGCAGCCTGCGCTGACCGGCGCTATTCTTACTGAAGTCGCCAAATATGGTACTGCCCACGTGAAACGGGCGTACGGCGACTGGTCCGCCATCAGCATGAGAAGCTGGAAGTACGAACTTCTCGGCCAGTCGATTCGACCAATGCAGCAGATCGCCTACACTTCCCACAAAAACGCGACCGACTCGGCTATGATCATTGACGCCATGGACTTGCTCCACGCCAAGCAATTTGACGGCTTTTGCCTCGTTTCCAGCGACAACGACTTCACCCCCCTAGCCCTGCGCATTCGCGAGTCGGGCCTGAGCGTGTACGGCTTCGGTCACTGTCACACGCCCAAGGCCTTCATGGCGGCATGCAACAAGTTCATCTACGTCGATGACATCGTCGACGCCAAGCAGCTGGCGGCACCTCAGGCCAGCCGTGCCGTCACCGCACCGCCACAGGAGCATACCTCGTCTCGTAAGGCCTTCATGGCGGCATGCAGCAGTTTCATCTACGTCGAGGACATCGTCGACGCCAAGCAGCCGGCGGCACCTCAGGCCAGCCATGCCGTCACCGCACCGCCACAGGAGCATACCTCGTCTATTACTCCGGATAGCCACGCTCAGCTGGGCAAAATCCTGCTGGACACGGTCGAACACCTATCAGTTGAGACGGGGTGGGCCTCATTGTATCAAGTCGAACTTCGCTTTACCATGTTGTATCCAAACTTTGACCCTGGCAGGTTGGGGTACCCCAAAGAATTCTCAAGAATGGTTGAGGCTACTGGCCTCTTTGATTTTGACCGTCGTCAAGATCAAGAAGTTTTACATGCATGGGTTCGTGCTAAGTGTCTTGACCATTCAGTGGATGCTGCCGTTGTCAACGGCGAGCAGCTGGCGGCACCTCAGGCCAGCCCTACCGACACCACGCCGTTACAGGAGCATACATCGACCATAACTCTGGAGAGTGATGCTCAGCTGGACAGCATTGGCCAGGAGGAGAAACCCCTGTAGGACTTGGTTGAAGCCTTATCGGATCAAGAGGGATGGGCCTATTACTTGGGTCGAGTCAATGACCTCCTCATCCAGACGTATCCGGATTTCAATTCTGGCAAGTTTTGGCGTTCTAATTTCGCCGAAATGGTTACTGCTACTGTTCTTTCTGATATTGCCGATCAGGATTGGCTCCATGGAAATGGGTAATCACCATATACGCGCATCAAGCCTCTCGAGCATTCGACGTACGCCTATTTGTCTGAAAACCCTTTGTAGATAATTTTTCTCTATTGGAAGTCACCATCAGTATCTACCCATTTCAAGAGGTGTTTTCATAGAAACATCGCCTTTCCCCCATTCCTTATCCGCATGACAGCAGGATCTACCCATGCTCTCCATCTCTTGAGCTAATACTGACATTTCCTGCCGAGAAGAATATTGACTATGTCATTGTGCCCGCTTTCCGCCGCCCGTGACAATGGTGATCGTCCGCTGTTGTCTCTCAAATTGGCATCCATCCCATCGGTGTCAAGGAGTAGTTTCACTAGATCCATACGCCCATTTGCGGCTGCTGACAATAGCGGTGTTCTGCCTTCATCATCTTGAGAGCTAACGCAGGTTTTGTCTCTGTCAAGAAGCATCATGACTATGTGCCAGTCTCCGAAATCAGTCGCCAGCAACAGTGGAGTCCGGTCGCGGTTATCTCTCAAGCTGACGTCGGCACTGCCCACGTCCAAGAGCATCCGAACGACGTCGGCATGACCATTTCCCACCGCCCACCAAAGTGGCGTCTGGTTGCTTTTATCTCTTGAATTGACGTCAACCTTGCCGGTGTCGAGGAGCACTTCGACAACGCCCAAGTGTCCGTTTCGTGACGCACAAGACAAGGCTGTCCAACCATTGCGGTCTTTGTAATCGATTGGGAAATTTCCCGTGTCGAGAAGGCTCTTGACAACAGCTTCATGTCCGCATTCAGCTGCCCACAAGAGTGGAATCCGGTCATTTCTCGTGTTGCTTGGGTCAATATCGACCTCGCCCGTAGCGAGAAGGTCCTCGACTATCTCCTTGTGTCCTTCGCGGGCAGCACAAGACAAAGCCGTCCATCCGCCGTTATCTTTCGTATTAATTGAGGCGGTGTTCAGTCTTAGGATCATCTTCACCATGTCCCTGCGTCCATTCTCGACTGCCCATATCAAAGGCGTCTGGCCCTTGTTGTCTCTAATATGAACGTCCGCCTTGCCTCTGAAAACAAGTGCAGCTACCGTCTGATCATATGCGTTCCATGCCGGCCACCATAGCGGTGTCCGACCATCGTTGTCTTGCGAGTTGACGTTGACTCTGCCTGTGTCGAGGAGCATTTCAACTACAGCGGTGTGTCCGTTCGTGGCTGCTAGCCATAAAGGTGACCGGCCGTCGTTGTCTTTGGAATCAAGGTCCAAATTTCCAGTGTCGAGGAGTATCTTGACAACCTGTATGTGTCCGTTCATAGCCGCCCATGACAGCGGTGTTCGACCTTTGGGCGTATCGCTCCGATCAAAATTGAGCTTTCCAGTTTCAAGGAGTCTCTTGAAGTCAACATCGTATTTTCTTTGAACTTCCTGGGGCAGTGGCGTCTCCGGATTTCGGAAGTAGATTGGGGCGGCAGTATCACCGCCCGTACCGTGAAGCAGCTTCATTATGCCCTGGTGTTCTTTCGCGGCTACTAACCACAGTGGCGTCTGCCCACTGTCATCTCTTGAGTCAACGTTGACGTTGTCTACGTTCACCAGTAGCTTGACCACCTCTTCGTGTCCATTGGCAGCCGCCCATGACAGTGGCGATCGTCCATTGACGTCTTGCGAGTTAACCTCAGCTTCACCTTCCTCGAGAAGCGTCTTTGCCACAGCTGTGTAGCCATTCCCGGCTGCCCATGATAATGATGTTCGCCCAGTTCGTCTGTCGCTCGAGTCGGTCTCAACCACGCCTGTGCCCAGGAGTATCGCGACGACAACCTCATGGCCATTCATAGCTGCCCATAATAATGGCGTTCGGTTATTGACATCCTTGGAGTTGACATTAACTCCTCTTGTGTTGAGAATTGCCTTGACCGCAGCTTCGTGTCCGTTTCCGGCTGCTAATGATAATGCTGTTCGCCCACTGTGTTTTTCGCTCGTGTTGACTTCAACTTTGCCTGTGCTGAGGAGTATCGCAATGACGGCCTCGTGGCCATTAGCAGCTGCCCACGAGAATGGGGTTCGGTCGTTGACGTCCTTTGAGTTGATGTCAACTTTGTCAGCATAGAGGAGCAACTTGACGATGACGTCGTTGCCAGTACCGGCAGCCCACGAGAGAGGCGAGCGGCCACTTGAGTCCTTTTCGTTGATAGCAATGTTGCCGGCGCCATGGATAATCTCGAAAGTGTCCCCATTTCCACTGCTGGCTGCCCACGACAACGGTGATCGGCCGGCATCATCTCTTAAAGTGGCATCAGCTTGGCCAGTATTAAGCAGGAATCTAACGACGGACTCGTTTCCAGTGCCAACTGCCCATGAGAGAGGTGTTCGACCGAAAGAGCTCCTTTGGTTGACGTCGACCTTGCCCGTTTCAAAGAGATACTTGACTATACAAAGGTTCTCGACTTCGGCTGCCAGTGACAGCGGTGACCAATTATCTTCATCTCTCAAGTTGACATCAACGTTGCCGGTGTCTAGCAGCATTTTGACGATGCTCTCATTTCCACTTCTAACCGCCCAATGCAACGCGGAGCGGTTTGTTTTGTCTGTAGAGTTGACATTGACTTTTCCCGTTGCGAGGAGCAGCTCAACCACTGCCTCGTGTTCGTGTCTAGCCGCGTTTGTAAGCGGCGTCATGCCAGTCTTTGCATCTCTCCAATTAAAGTGAGAATCATCCGCATCAAGAACCAGACATGAGAGTAATTTTACCAAACCGTATCTCGCTAGGATATACAAAATGGTACTTTCGGGCGACACATACTCAGAAGTGAGATCACCATAGAGTGTTGCCCATGAGCGTATGAGAGAGCCTCCAGGCCATTCGAGCAGGCCCAGAAACTTCTTTGGAGATTGTTCAACTGATTCTCCGAGTTTCATATGATCAATCCACGAGATCGCGGCATAGTTCAAAAACCCGAGAAGGCCCCTCTCCCGCTGGACCTTCCAATAATCTTGTTTTGAAGAAGAGAAGACAAGCTTCAGGTAGCAGGTACAAGACCATGCTAGCAAAAGATTGGCAGTAGGTGCCACCAAACTGGCTGTTTCCAACTTGACATGTAGGAAAGACAATCCACGCTTGATGAAGTAGTCCTTGACAGACTGATGAATGAATTGAACAGTTCTTTGATGCCATGGTCCCACGGTCTCGGCGAGGCCGCAGCTGAGGAATTTGAGTCTTGTGTCCATATCGTTTGCTGTGATGAAATTCTCGGAGTTCCGCCATTCCTCGATCGAACGAAACGTGCAGTCGGATTGATAGGCCATGGCCCATGATAGCTCGTGCGTCGTCAGGGGTCTTGTTGAGAAACAGATCCACTGTGCAAGCCTTAATGTGCCTGTGTGATGCTGCGCCTTTTCGATAAGTCGGTGATAAAAATCCTCCAAATCCTCTGGCGTCTTCATGACATCGGCCATTATCTTACCCCTGGGTTCCCCCCGGCGTTTCAGTTTCAAGACACGCTCCACAACGAATTGTGCCCATATGAAAACACCATGTGCATTTCTAGCTATGATATCTTCGATTTGTACGTCTGGATCGTCACTGAACTTGGTTTGTACGTATGTAGTGACGTCCGCCTGGTTTTCTGTGTCGAGCAGTATATTCAATCCATCTTTTGAATTAAGGTTAGGGTAGTAACGACAAGCGAAGCAGAATCTAAGTCGATAGTCTGTTGGCGCGAAGGTGGCTAGTAGGGTTTTGAGGTACTGTATAAGTTGCACAGCAGACTCCTCTCCGCATTCGTCGAGTGCGTCAATGAAGATGATGACTGGAAACTGTTTCAGAACCCTTGGCAGTGCTGACTCGAGAAATCCCCTTAGCGGTAGTAGATCCCAGTCCCATTCTTGTCCATGTTTTCCCTCTGTGTTTGTTTTGCGTCGATACTCATCGACTAGGTCAGAGAGCGCGCCAGGGATCTGCCGAAGCATCTGGTGTAGGAGAGATCTGAAGAGGCCCAGCTGAGTCCTCTGCAGTTCATTGCCGCGGCCGTGGAAGAAGAAAGAAAGGACGATGGTGTCCGATCCATACAAATATGGCACTTTCTGAAGGGTATGCTTCAGTATTGTTGATTTGCCAGATCCAGGTTTCCCCATGATCCAGAGTAACCCTTGCTTTTGCTCGGTCCACTGTAGGAAGGATTGGTGCGAGAAGATCCAATCACATGTGCCTGCAACGCTTGTTTCGATGTTATTCTGCCGGCTGTTCATGTCCCGAAAGGCCAGCGACTTCATACAAGCTTCTGAATCGGCAGAATGTGGCCGGTGGAGGTCTATGCTATGAAGTCAGCAAGAATAACATTCACAGCGTGCTTTATGAACAACCTACCATGCTTAGAAAATCGCCTAGCTACTTCAATCTTTGCTTCCTTACAAAGCTTTTTGATTCTTTCCCTCACGATAGGATAATCGCCTTGAATCTTGTTATCAAACTTGACGAGTCCTGAGTGATCCGTGTTAAGGGGGATGTTATCCTCATCAGCTGCAGCAACTAGGCCTGTACTGGTAGCAGAGTCACCTGTAACTAGTAAAGAAGAGCGGCCTGTCTTGCACTATTTTCCGTCTTTACCCAGCTATAGAGAAACAGTTAGTCCTATATCTTTGAGTCGCTTTAAGGTCTTAGACCGCTTCTTACTTCTATAGTTGGGCTGAGTGAGCGCTCAAAAAATGACACCACCTGGTAGTAGTCCCGGCATGTCTCAGAAAACTGGTCCGAAAGAGTCTTGAGACAGTTCGGGGGCTCCGAGTCGTTATCGACTAGTAGGTCGTTGATCAAACTTTCGTTCGGCTGGCCTCGTACGAGCGTTCTCAACTGCTCGTTCCGCAAGCCAAGATTCGGAACTCCAAAGAAAAGAAGTCCAAAAGTGGCCTTGGAAAAATCAGATTTTGTTTCACTATGGCGTCTACGAGCTTGTAAAAGGGCCTGCGACTGTTAGCTACCTATCAGCCTAGTTATGCAGCGTCTTACTTCTTTGATCAGTAAGCCACCGAGACTATGGCCAACGAAGATGATCGGACGACGGCTTGTCTAAATAGATGAGCCCAAGCCCGGATAATGATTGCATGATTTTCTTACACATACGTCATCTCCTGCTCGGAAAGCGGTTATACGTTCAAGGAGTATACTCCCTAAATCCTTGATAGACTGCTTTGAAAGACTGCCGGGAAGGACAGTGTCATAACCGTAAAGGAATACTCGGATGGCGGGGATTTCCCTGGGCAGGAAATCTCGTAACCAGACTTGATCACCGTTGGGAGACTTCCAAGAGCCGAGAGCATGGCTTCTGAGGCCCGGCACTGCGATGATACTGCGAGTGTAAGTGGCGCCCCGAGCATGACGATGGACAATTGTGAGTACTGACTCGATATCCGCGCCACCCTCTGCCACATAGAGCGGCGTTATGCCCTCAAAATTGCAGCTGTAGGTATAAGGGTGACCTCTTCCAGCGTGATGGAGTCGCACACATAAACTATCTCCAGATAGATGCGTCACGACAGAGACGGTAGCGCAGCTGGTGACCTTGTCCCTTGGTGCTAAAGATCGAAGAACAATAGCAGAGGCAACGCCGCGCAGGACCGGGTCTTGCTCCGCGATAGATTGCAGTCTACGACCGAAGTCATGGACATGATCAATTGGGACGTCGTCGACACGAAAAGTGAGGCTCCTGGGCTTGGGTGGCGGCGACGAAAGCAAAAAACGGAGAGTTTGCCAGCTGAGAGCCACAGCCACCAGGCAGACGATGATCGCAACCAGTAGCCCCTGCGAGTCTGCCAGCGAATCTTCCAAGGTGGCCATCTCGTTCCAGGCAAACGGTTCTACCCGAGGCACGTAGCAAGGCAAGAAAGGGACGCATCACGAAGATGTGGCCGCTGAAATGAGGGGCAGCCTGATCAGCTGCATGACATAGGCAGAAACCTGCATCTGGGCACCACGTGATTCGACGTGCATATTGTTCACACCTCTTGTAGAAATACATTGAAACCATTTGGCCGTTGAAATTGAGATAGCTGCCTATATGGCATGTGTGACGAATAGAATAAGGCGTCTGCCGCATAAAAGTGGACTCACAAGTACTGTGCTGTAATTGTGGCTTATATCGCCGCGCGACAGCATGATAATAAGTTGCCTTCCCGAAATCCGGTCACATAGCCATATCATTCGTAAAGTTGCTGTCTCAACCTTTCCTAATGGCGTTGGGCCTTTCGCTGGTGAGCCTGTATATAGTAAAGCAACGTTGATACCGGTTTGCGTTCTATAACAACGTGGAACCTCACAATCAAGTAGGCAACATTCGTCACAAACGTCTCGTCGTAGCTCTTTCTCATAGCCCGGATCCAAGTACCTGACCTCGCTGCCCCACAGTGACGGCGGCCCGGCGTTCGGGATGCTGTAGACGTCGCGGGCGACCACATAGATGACCGTGCCGGCCAGCAGCTCGGCCATGCGTCCCTCGACCCTTATGTCCAGCCCGATGTCCGTCGTGTCCTCAATCTAGGTGCGGAACCACTCCCACCGGTCCCCGAGCTCCGTCCCGTGCGCCGCGCCCGAGCACCTCCCGTCCCCGGCGCGCGGCATCGAGTCGTACTCCTGCACCTCCATAAACCCCCCGAGGGCGAGCAGCGGCGCCACCATATCCCGCAGGTAGGCACCCGATCCTACGATCCCCAGGATGGTCAGCCTCTGGAAGACGTACTTGAACGACCCGGCCGCGGGCACTCCCCGCCCCAGCAGGTCCGCCGCGCTGCCGAGGAGGAACCGAGCACTGGGGTAGAGGCCATCCTTGCCGGCAAAGGTCCGTCTATAGGTCGCAGGACTACCAACTCCTGGTGAAGGACTTGTCAATCCAGCGCTGCAACCAAGGACGCAGGCGTCCTTGTAATACAGGTGCTTATGGCACAGCTTCCTAGGAATATAGGCCAGCAGAGATCGCAATCGGGCTTGGGGTCCGGGAGCCCAACTTCTGATAACCCCACTTACACTAATATTCCAATATGTCGAAAAGCGATCAGGTAGTCGAACCTTGGATTTTCCTCAGACCCATGTCGCTTTTCCTACACTTAAAGGGAGGTGCAAATTGACTAGTAGATTAAGGTTATACTATTGCGTATTGAAGACGACTGATGGGAGATCCAGCTTGTCAAGGAACTGTTTCTGTGATGTTGGGTCTAGGGAAAAGTTGCAAATGAGTAGGTTAAGTTGTGCTTACACGTTTGATACACATTTCCTTTCGTCTCCTGTGCTCCTAGCTGCCAAGCTATTCGATGGCCTTAACTCTCCTTCAGGAACGCAGTTGATCCAACCAGAAAGGTCCATGATAGCCCACATCAACAGGCTACACGATAATAGCAAGACAACACGATGTTGTTTAGATCCTCGACTAGGAAACCTGAAACTGCTTGATGATTGCAATCTGGTGAAAGTCCTCGATAGTCTAGTGGTGAGGATATCTGCTTGTCATCACACGATTCGCAGGGGACCGGGGTTCAATTCCCCGTCGAGGAGTTTGTTTTGCCAGTTGCATACTTGAAGGGCCGTTGTAGTCTTCTATGCTGCACTACCTTGTGGTGTATTTCGTACAGTAAAGTGTGTGTGACTGGAGTGAATCCGGTGCTGTAGAGTCTATTGCATAATTTACCTCGATATGTCGTCATGAGATGCATTGGTGAATATTTAGAGCTGATGATGATTATTTTTCGTGGCGCGCGAGGATGATTCCAGCCAGCAGCGACGTATGGTGCTATAGTGCAACCCCGTGATGAACAGATTTTGCAATGGATTTGACAATGGATTTGGCCATGAGTGAAAATGCCGTTGAAGGTGCCGTGGGTGAGATGACGAGGGCATCACTCGATGGACTTGTCTGCCGCTCTCCGCGCAGACACAGGAACCAGTGATTGATAAATAGAGGTCGGAGAGAGCCACAAGAAAAAAGCGAGCTCCGGCTCACGAAATCCTAGAAAGCTTAACGTGGATCCTAGGCATCGGAGGCTCGCCTGAAGCCGCGGCGCGGGAGCAGCCGCCGGTCGGGAACGAACGGCATCAGACCAGTTGGGGCTTGTCGTCCACATCGGAAAAGGAGTGGGGGTTCGGGGGCTCTTGAGAAGTGAGCCCGAATGCCGTCAAGCGGCGGGGATTCCTCCAGCCCAATCCGTGAACGAGCCGAGGGAAGGGGTAAACTGCATGGCAGCCGTTTACTAGGGACCTAGGTGACACTAAGGTGGGTAGTGCAACCATTATCCCTACGATTTTCCTGCAGTTCTTACGATCCCGAAGACCCCGAATGGCGGTTCCGTCACCGCCGACGCTGGCACGCCGACGTCATAGGGCGTTCACAGCGGGGATGACTCAGCTCCACTTTCCGGGCTTCAAGGGTCTAGGGGCCCTCCTGCCAAGGCACTGCGACGCTCCGGGAGCAATGACGAGACTCTTATTGTTGTTTGTCTTGCGGCGCTTTATTAGTCGAGGTCGTCCGCCTCTGCAGCCACACATTCCGCCTTGTGTGTACATGTTTTTTTTTCTCTCTCTCGCAAATGGCGTAGATCTCTGTTCTCCAATCGAAACAACAAAACACAAAAGAAAAAGGGGAAAAGGAAAAGGAAAAAGGGAGGAAAACCACACACACCATGGCCGCAGTCAAATCAACACAGTCGGAGCTCCCGACTTTCTCGCCCATTGACTATGGGAAGTTCTTTGGAGCAGGCGCCCTCGCGGCGACCTCGACGCACGGTGTAAGCCATTGCCGTCACTCGTAACTCCGCGAAACCACATGTGCTCACTTTCTTCGCCCCCCGCAGGCCGCGACGCCCATCGACGTCGTCAAGACGCGCATCCAGGTCGACGACGCCATGAAGGGCCTCAACATGGTCAAGGCCGGCCGCTCGATCGTCGCCAAGGAGGGCGCGTCCGCTCTGCTGACCGGCTTCGGCCCCACCGCCGTCGGCTACCTCGTCCAGGGTGGCGGCAAGTTCGCCGGCTACGAGTTCTTCAAGAAGCAGTTCATCAGCGCCGCCGGCGGGCCCGAGCGCGCCGTCGACAGGCGCACCGCCATCTACCTCGGCGCCAGCGCCACCGCCGAGTTCTTCGCCGACATCCTGCTGTGCCCCCTCGAGGCCACCCGCATCCGCCTCGTCTCTCAGCGCGGCTACGCCTCCGGCCTCGCCCCCGGCTTCGCGCGCCTCGCCCGCGAGGAGGGGCTCAAGGGCTTCTACTCGGGCTTCGTGCCCCTGCTGTTCAAGCAGGTCCCCTACGCCGTCGGCCAGTTCTCCGTCCACGAGGCCGCCGTCGAGCTCATCTACCGCACCATGGGCCCCGAGCGCAAGGCCGCCATGACCCAGCTGCAGTCCACCGGCGTCGAGCTCGCCTCGGGCATCGTCGCCGGCGTCGCCGCCGCCGTGCTCTCCCACCCGGCCGACACCCTGCTGTCCGCCATTAACAAGGGCGCCGGCGACCCGAAGCAGGGCGCCACGAGCCGCATGATCCAGCTCGCCAAGGAGTTCGGCCCCAAGCGTCTGCTGCTGACCGGCTTGGGTCCCCGTATCCTCATGACCTGCGGCCTGGTCGCCGGCCAGTTCGTCATATACGCGCAGTGCAAGACCCTGGTCGGCGCGCCGGCCGGTATCGAGATTCACAAGGAGGAGTCGCTGTAATGGCGAGATGGTAGAAGTGCGTCAGGTGTAAACTGTTTAAAGGTTACAAAGACTCTAGGAAGGGCCGGCGTTTGGTTGCATTGGATCCGGGTGTTCGAGCGGTGGGCCAGCAATTGCTTAGACTATATGATTCCCAAATCGTTATTTTGCTACATCTTTATCAGCCCCGACCAAACTTCAACATAAGGATAGAAAAGTTAAAATGTTAATTCTGTCGAAACGTTCCCACTTTCACTCAGGTATGGGTAGCAGGAGGTCGAGAGGACTTTCAAACTCTGGTATCCTCATGTGTCTCAAGATGGACGTCCCCCAGACGGTGAATGACACTGGACTGTAAGGACTTGGTATCTCATTCTCCTCGTATTCAGTCCAAAGCATCCGCCTCCTGGCTGTGATAGTCGGGCTAATCTCGTGAGCTGCCGCGGTTTTCTTAGCATTAAAGGGCTTTGTCAATCGATGGAAGGAACGCACTGGAACTAGATGACGATGTTGCCTCTACGGAAACAAGCGACTGCAGCGTCGCCCTTTCTCGGCGAGTGGCATGCGTCAGGAGCACAACGAAGGGAAGGAACAGAGTTGAAGTCCACCATTGACATCCTACTTAGGTAGGCAGGAAGAGAAAGCAGTGCCTGCTATCGTTCCATAACTGAGGTGATCCTGGGGAAGACCCACATAGAGTACCTGGGGAAAGAATTGTAAGGAAGGATCATGGAAGCTCCTATTATGAGGCGGTTGGAAAGATTGCTGCTACCCAATTCGTTAAGATCCAAGCGAACACGCGTATACTACCTACCCCCTTCACTCCGGAAGCCTCCTTCCTCAGACATATTCGCCTTGCTATCTCTACAAAGCTCGCCTCTCCAGATGACTGACCTCACTTTTCTCCCAACCTCATCATCACAACCCGCCGTCAGTAAACATCCCCAACCCAGCATCTTTGACCATCTAGCCATACCTCTCTCCCAGGAACACTCCATAAAAAGAATTCCAACACAATGCTCGTCAAGCTCTATTCTGTTCTTTTGGCCCAAGTAGCTCTCGCTGCCGCCGGGCCGTCCATCCTCTTCGCCTACTGGTCCCAGCAAACCACTCTGATGAGGGAATGCCCGTACGGCTACGCCATCAACGCAAGGGAGGGACGTTTCTGGCTCGGCGATCACATGCCCACGACCTACTGCCCAGACTTCTCCGGCGCCAACTGTCCGGCCGGAAACACGACGGTTGTTGATAGCCTCTTCCGGAAGCTTCGGGTTCGTTTCGACCCTTTCTCCTTGCCCTCATCCATTAGCCCTTCCATCCGCCATGTTCAACATGACCTTTCGCCCACCTCGTTCCAACTACCACGCTCCACAAACACCCTCCTTGTGTCGTCGTCGCTGACCGCTCCACATGGGAAACCAGATCTCCAAACCGGGCGGACAAAGGGTCTACGCCGACCCCGACGGCATCATCTCCTACACCCCTGGCGGCGACAGCTCCATCACAGCGACTCCCCCAGGCTCCAATCTGAACGCCTTTCGGGAGTTGCCCGCGAAGCCCTCCGTCTTCGGAGAGAACGACCGTTTGCTGTGGTTTTACAAGTTTGGCGCTGACCCCGCCTACTCCAACATCTACGCCTGCCCCGACAAGAAGCGTGACGGCATGGCGTACCTCAGGGCGCGGTGGACTTCGAAACAGGATGCGGTCTGGGACACAGAGTGCTTCCCCTTGGATGCCTTGCTGGTGCATCCGAGTGATGACATGGTCGGAGCATACGAATACACCGTGGCCTGAGTAGTCACTTTCTATATCCTAGGGCTTGGTGTCAGAGGAGGTTGCTGGCACCTCGACAAGAGAGCAAAGGTGAGGGGTGAGCTGTCTCATTCATTCGTTCGGTTTGCAACCTAGCATAATACAAAGCATCACCATCACAGAGTCACTTCCGTCACATCATACCTTGTGTTGCGGGACACTTTCGCGAGGCAGCATTTTTCATTGCAACACATGACGCAGATCCTGTGATACTCGTACGAACCCATTAAGCCCATGTACAAACCGACTTGCCTACCTAGTCCAAAATAAGCTCAAAGTCAAACTCCTTGACCTTCAGCTCATACTGCGGCAGCGTCGCCGGCCCGCACGACCCGGTACCCAGACCGTGGTGCGCCCAGTCGAGCCGCACAATAGTGTCCTCCCTCTTGCGCTTGTGCAGCTCGTACGGGTGAGTGCACTCGTCGAGGTCCTTGGTCGTGTAGTGCATCGCCGAGAAGGAGGCGCCGTCGAGGTCGCCGAAGCGGGCGCGGACGAGGCGCTCGAGGGCGGGCTGCTCGTCGTCCCCGCGTTCCACGGCGCCCTCGTCGCCGTCGTCGTCGGGGAGCCGGCCGCGGAACTCGACCCAGCGCACGTCGGTCCTGTTGCCGCCGTCCTGCGGGAACTCGTAGTCGACAAAGAGGTCGTCGACTGTCTCCTCCCAGTTGCCAAACGCCTGGCTCTCCTTCTTGTCGCGGTAGCTCTCGCCCGGGCCGCGGCCCCACCAGGCGGCCGTCTCGACGCCGCGGACGCCGAGGGTGAAGCCGATGCGGGCAAAGGTGTCGGGCAGCAGGGGCCCGCTGGGCTTGCCCTTGACCTTGACGTAGACGGCCTCGCCATGGAAGGTGAAGGTGGTCCAGGTGTCGACGGCCCAGGCGAGGACGGGCGGGGCGATGCGGGAGTGAACGTTGACGACGAGGCCGTGCTTCTCCTTGCTCCACTCCACGCGCCGGACCGAGTGGCGCGTCTGGTGGAGGCGACGGTCCTGCCAATTGGGACCGAAGCGGCCGCCGCGGTCGTTGTCGGTGAGGGCACGGTAGAAGTCCATGACGAGGGGCTCGGTGAGGAGCTCGAGGTGCGGGCGGGACGCCTTGCGCCATGATGCGACGGTGCCGAGCTGGAGGTCGAGGCCCCAGGTCGAGAGGCCCGTGGAGGAGGTGATGGTGAGGAGGGAGGGGGAGGTCTGGGCGACCTGCGGGACGGGGTCGACGAAGGGATTCGAGAGGGAGGAGAGGATTACGGCCATGGAGGGGGGCTTGGAGAGCGGGACCTGACCGAAGGCGACGAGGCGGCCAGCCTTGGCCCAATTCGTGTCGCTGGCTAGGGCGAAGTCGATATGCAGGTAGGCCTCCGCGGCGAGGTTCTTCGGGAGACCCTTGATCTTGAGATGGGCTTTGGTGTGCGGTTTCACGCCTGAGCGGGTGCGTTAGTCAAGGTGCATGAATATCGACAACCGCGTGGGACGGCGCGCAACGAGTGCTTACCCTTGGGGATCTCAACCTCCTGGTCGCCGCCGATGACCATGCCGTCGGCGACGATGTGCCAGGTGGCTGTGAGGTGGTCCAGGGAGATGAAGTCGTAGCGGTTGACGATGGTGACCTCGTTGTCCTTTATGCCGAGCGTCTGCACCGGCTCGATGGCCTTTCTGTACTCGCGCAAGCCGGGCGTCGGGGTGTGCTCGGCGAAGCAGAGGCCGTCAAAAACAAAGTTGTAGTCGTTGGGCACGTCGCCAAAGTCGCCGCCATAGGCCATGTACTCCTCGCCGTCCTCGTTCTTGGTGCGGAGGCCCTGTCACTGTTAGTAGACGGCGCACGCCCGCCTTTTCACCGCTGGGCGACTTACATGGTTGGCCCATTCCCACACGAAGCCTCCCATGAGGCGCGGGTACTCGTAGAAGGCCTCAATATATTCCTTGATGCCGCCTGGCCCGTTGCCCATGGCATGGATGTACTCGCACAGGACGAGCGGCTTGGACCACTGCTTCTCGGAGGCCATGCTCACAATGTCGTCGGCCGAGGCGTACATGCGGCTGTAGATGTCCGCTGTCCGAGCGGACCAATCGCCCTCATAGTGCACGAGACGGGACTTGTCGATGCTCTTGATCACGTCGTACATGTGCTGGTGGTTTGACCCGTAGAAGGACTCATTGCCCAGGGACCACAAGACAACACACGCGTGGTTCTTGTCTCGTTGGACCATCTGTCTCGCACGGTCCTCGTAGGCTTCGCGCCACTCGGGGTTGTCGGTGGCCCAGCTTTCTCCTCTATTGCCGACGACGCCGAAGCCGTGGCACTCGAGGTCGGCCTCGTCGAGGATCCAGAGGCCGAGCTCGTCGGCGAGGTCGTACAGCCGCGGGTCATTGATGTAGTGCGAGGTGCGGATGCCGTTGATGTTGAAGTGCTTCATGAGCAGCAGGTCACGCTTGAGGAACTCGTACGGCACCGCACGACCGGAGTCGGGGTGGTGCTCGTGGCGGTTGACGCCGCGAAACTTGACGGGCTCGCCGTTGATGCAGAAGACGCCCTTGAGGAGCTCGGTGCGACGGAAGCCGACGCGCTGGACCAGGCTGCACTTCTTGAAGTTGAGGACGAGCGTGTACAGGTACGGCGTCTCGGCAGTCCACTTGTGAGGGTTCTTGACGCGGATGTCGAAGCTGTTGTGGCGGTCAAAGATCTTCATGTCCTTGGCCACAAGCTTGCCGTCGGCATCCAGGAGCTTCATGTCGACGTAGGCGCCGCGGTCCATCTCGATGTCGACCTTGAGAGTAGCGTCCTTGTAGTCGTCGTCGAGGATGGTGTGGACGAAGTAGTCGACCGGGTGAAACTTGGGAAAGGCGTGGAGGTAGACGTCCCTGAAGATGCCGCTGAGCCACCACTGGTCCTGGTCCTCGAGGTATGTGCCGTCACATCTCTGGTAGACCTCGACCGCGAGGACGTTGTCCTCGCCGATCTTGACAAGGTCCGTCACGTCGAACTCGCTAGGGTTGCGAGCGCCCTGGGAGTAGCCAACCTCCTTGCCGTTGACCCAGACGGTGAAGGCAGAATCGACACCTTCAAATCGCAGTCTGAGCTGGTGGTCGGCAAAGTCGTCCCCGACTTGGAATGTTGTCACGTGGCGGCCGCACTCATTGTCATCGTAGGGAATGTTGGGGGCGTCTACCGGCCAGGGGAAGTTGAGATTCGTGTACTGTGGACCCTTGCCAAAGCCCTGGCACTGCCACATGCCGGGGACAACAATGTCGTCCCACTCAGACGTGTCAAAGTCGGGTTTGTAAAAGTCCCGGGGTTCATGGAACGGCGATGTGGTCAGATGGAACTTCCATGTCCCTGACAGGAGCTTGGACTTGGACTTGGAGGTGTCCCTGGTAAGGGCGTCCTCTTCATTGTCGTACAGAAAGAAGTAGCTGCGAGGCGGGAGGGTGCCGCGGTGGAGAACTTTGAGGTTGCTCCAGTCCGGGAGGCTCGAAGGAAAGGTGTGCGTGGGGGCCTTCTCGGCCGCGGCGATCTGCTGTCCAGACGATCCGGCGCCGGACAAGCCGTCACTTGACGAGCTACCGAGACGGCGGTGACGGCCTAACTTCTCCATGTAGACGTCCATATGGAGGCGGGTCTCGGAAGAGATGTCGACATAGTCATCAGAGATCTCGGACATGGTGATGCGAGGTTCGGCACCGGCGGCCGAGGCGGAGAACGATGCGGGTACGCGTTCAGGTACGGCCAACGAGTGGAGAGACAAAAATTGGGGTCAGTGGAGACACACGATAGATGAAGACGAGATATCGACGGGGACGCGCAAGGGAGATTGATGTACACGATGACGAGCTGTCTAAAGATGGATTGGGTGGAGGTGGCGGTGGTTCACATACAGCCCTGTCAAAGGAGGAGAAGGAACGCGGATGGAGATGGGGATGAAGACGGAGATGGCAATGAAGGTTGGAGCTTGAGTTTGGAGCTTGGATCGGCAGGAAACGATAGCTCTGGGAAACACACTGATGTCTGTCTGACTGTCTCAGAACCAGGACCCGAGCTCTGGATGTGTGTGTGTGTCTGTCCAAGGTCGGGAACCGGGAACGAACGTCACCTGAGACGGTGCAGCGTCTGGGAGTGCGGGGGAATCACAGAGAGACCAGCTGCAAGGGGAAGGTGGCTGGTGAGGTATGGTACACTATTGGGGAAGCGGGGTAGCTGATCGTTGGTCCAGAGGGGTTCGGGCTAGTAGCTTATGTAACGCGGCAGAGTTGAGGTTAAAAGCTGAGGTTAAAAGCTGAGGCCTGAGGATCCATCTCACGTGGCTCACGACCCGAAGCGGCAAGATACACACGTGACTTTTGCCGCCAGACTTTGGGGTAGGGGGAGCGGGCACTTTATCCGTACTCTTACTGCGTAATCAACCGAGCAGGCACTGATCAAGAGTCAGCCGGGATTAGTCGGGATAGGTATTATCATTGGTTCTGTTTGGCCAAACACCAAACATCAACACCCAAACACACTCACATCCGGCTGGCTTGTTGCCGAGAGGGACCGCCCTAATAACGTACGTCCCTTGGTCACCTACATTCTAGTTTTTTATTTGAGCTCTTTCCTTTCTTTTTTATCTTCATATTCCAGCATCAGTTTTTTTTTTCCTCTTTTTCCGCTGGCGTTTCGATCCAGACCGACTTCGAGTCAGGCTCGGGTTCCGTCCGAGAATTTCTCCACCACACCCGCCAATTGCCTGCTCATCCAGCCGAGGTACGTATCCACGTGCGGTGCCCCGTCCGGCGTGGGTATCGCGGGTTGTGTGGGAGGAAACCCCCAGGGTCCATAATTTCCCCAGCCGAGGCTAGCGCCCACACAAGGCCTCGGCTTTCGACCCCATCTGGGGGTATCAAGAGTCTCCACGTTCCGAAAGAATCCTTGACATACGTGGTACGATCGTATATACGGTATACCCTCGCAATCGGTAGGCAGGTAGGTAGTTTACAATTTGGAGAAGCTGGGGGGTTTTTTATTTTCCCCCTTTGTTGCCAGCCCATTCCCCCTTCACCTTCCCCCTTTTTCCTTGGCTGTCCTCTGCATCCTCGGCCCATCGCCATGATCGTTGTAGCCGCAATCTCCCATCCCCTAAGAAAACAAATTTCCAAGCTTGGCGGACGTTTGTGGCCGTTGCATCATCGTCCGGGGAAATAGTTCGGCACGCAGCCGCAAACCTTGTTGTTGGTTCTGCCCGCGCCTTGGCTGGTCCCATCACTTTCCCAACCCGCAAGTTTCTTCGCGTGATTCCTCCCCCGCCCCCCCCCCCCCCCTTGTGCCCATGCTGGCCCTTTTGAGCATGTCAAGCCGAACATGGTTCGTTCGCCACGAATCACACGTTGTATCCTACAAATGCCAGGGTTCCGACTTGATCCCCTCCTCCTTATGGCGGGGATGCGGGCGTGCCTTTTGAGGAGAAATGGGGTAAGCCAACCCATAACAGACATGATGCCGTGCGGAGATGCAGAGGGTGGCACTTTTTTTCCAACGTGCTAACAAAACTGCTTACTTGCTTCACTAGTATGAAATCGTTGATGCATCCAATATCTTTTTCCTGTCAGTCATGCGCCATGTATCAAACAGAAGCGTCTCCGCAAAAAAAAAAAAAAAAAAAAAAAAAAAAGAAAGAAAGAAAGAAAGAAAGAAAGAAATAAGGCCTGCCCACATGCCCACGGCACCGCTTTCCCCGTGCAACGCAGCCCGTTTATCGCCCTTGTTATCCATACCCGGACCGATGTGGAGACGGCACATCCAAACCACATGATCCTGGGTCGTCCGAGGACAGGGTGTGGGAGGATGGAGATGTCATGTAACAGCGGTGGGCAGTGGACTCGTCCCGGGCCCTTGGTTGGATCATCGTTGGCCGGTGGCCGGGCCTTGGCTTGCTGATTCAACCTGTTGGCTGGGGCTGGCTTTCTTTAAGGCCCTCTTCTTTCTGCTTAAAACACTCCATCGTCCCTTCGCGTCTCTCTCGTGCGCGTCTCTCTTGTCTTTTCGTCCGCCCCGTTCCCCCTCCCAATTGACCCGACCTCTTGCGTTGCGGTCCAGCGCAAACCCCGCCCCCAAATCATCATGGCCACCCTTCAAGAGTCCAAGTCCAACGCCGAAGTCGAACATGATAACACACCGTTCGACGAGAAGGCCCCCGCCGGCGAGGTGACGGAGATCAATGCCGCCTCCGTCGCCCTCGCCGCCGCTCTGGCCGAGAGGCCGCCCAACATCTGGTCGCCCAACATGATCAAGCTCTACTGCATCCTTGCTATTGGCTACCTCGTGTCTACTATGAACGGTTTTGGTAAGTCTGCTATGCCTCATACGTGTTGAGCGTAACCCCGAGTATACTAACACCCAACAGACAGCTCCCTCATGGGAAGTCAAAACGCGATGCCCCAATACCAAAAGACCTTTGGCCTCGACGGCGCCGGCTCCACCACCGGTATCGTCTTCATGATCTACCAGGTCGGTCAGGTGGTCAGCTTCCCGTTCTGCTCCCCCTTGGCCGACGGCTACGGCCGCCGTGTCTGCATCTTTGTCGGCTGCTTCATCGTCCTCGTCGGCACTGCCATCCAGACGCCCGCCAACACGCTCGGCCAATTCATTGGCGGAAGATTCGTCCTCGGTTTCGGCGCCTCCCTTGCCTCTGCCGCCGGCCCCGCCTACATTGTTGAGCTTGCGCATCCCAAGTACAGAGGAACCATGGCTGGCGCGTACAGTACGTGAAACCTCCTCCCCCCCCTTTTTGAGATGCCCATGCGTCTTTTCGGTTCTCTTTGCTGACGGACGTTCGCCCATCAGACACCTTCTGGTGGCTCGGAAACATTCTGGCCGGATGGACCACGTACGGCACGAACGAGCACCTGCAGACCAGCTGGGCGTGGCGGATCCCCACCCTCGTCCAGGCCGGCATGCCCGCCGTCGTCATGTGCTTCATCATGTTCTTCCCCGAGTCCCCCAGGTGGCTCATCTCCCACGACCGCGGCGAGGAGGCCCTCGCCATTCTCGCAAAGTACCACGGCGACGGCGACGCCAGCTCGCCCATCGTGCAGCTCCAGTACCAGGAGATCGTCGAGGACAACCGTCTGACCAAGAACGAGAACCCTTGGTGGGACATGCGGGAGCTGTTCAACACCAGAGCGGCCCGCTACAGACTCTACATGATGATTGCGATGGCTTTCTTTGGTCAATGGAGCGGCAATAACGTCGTTTCTTACTTCATGGTAAGCAGCAGCCCGTTCCGGGGACCCCCTGGGATGACAACGAGAAGGCGACGACGAAACCCACCACTAACATGCAATAGCCCGAAATGTTCAAGCAGGCAGGCATCACCAGCGACAGCACTCAGCTGCTTCTCACAGCTATCAACCCCATCTTCTGCCTCATCGCGGCCATCTATGGCGCCACCCTGCTCGACAAGCTCGGCCGACGTTTCATGATGTTGGCTGGCTTGGCCGGCTCCCTCGTCGCCTACATCATGTTGACCGCCTTCACCGCCGAAACCCCAAACAACCAGAACCTTTCGTACGGTGTCATCGTCTCTATTTACCTCTTCGGCATCGTCTTCTCCTGGGGCTTCACCCCCCTGCAGACGCTCTATGCCGTCGAGTGCATGGAGAACCGCACCCGCGCCAAGGGCTCCGCTTTGTCCTTCCTGTTTCTGAACATCGCCATCATCATCAACACCTACGGAATCAGCGTCGGCATCCAGAAGATAGGCTACAAGCTCTACATCGTATATATCGTGTGGATCTGCGTCGAGATAACCATCATCTACTTCTTCTTTGTCGAGACCGCCGGCAAGACCCTGGAGGAGCTCAAGTCTATTTTCGAGGCGCCTAACCCTAGGAAAGAGTCAACGAAAAAGACCAAGGTTGCGGTGGACGGGGCTGGCAATGTTCTCAACGTCGGCGAGACCATTTCTGCGTAGACAGGCCTTGTATACTCAAACTCGCATATACACTGAGTCTACGTACCTAGTATTACAACACCCTAGCGACCCTTCCGGGGTTTTAATGAGATAATTTGTAGAGCAGAGCGTTGAAATGCTTATCATGAAACTGTCTGTGAAGTCTGCCACTGAAGTTTTGTGTCGATGTGGAGTCAAGTTAAGAATTAATGACTTGGGACTTCCGGCTTTCTGTTACAATATGACAAATTTAATTAAGATGACTTCGCGACTGATCTCGACAAAACCCATCATCTTCTCACGGCTACTGACTGGCCGCGTTTACTCTGTCATAAAAGGTCATGTGGCATAGCTCATCCTGTTGCCGTTCTAATATTGTGAATGATGGATCTTAACATTCTTATCCGGAGTAGAGACGTATGAATACCAAGTAATGTGAGTGGTATTTGAGGTTCCTCAAGAAATGCGCATGAGCTTTTCAAGAGGGCGTTTACTCAATTATAGGTATATGTCAGTCCCCGTGGTGACCCGCCTGACACGTGGGCCGGCACCATGAACCGAATGGTGTGGCATTGATGGTTGCCGGATCCCTCTGTCACATGATCCAATCTTTCTCGCTTTTTGCCATTTTCAATGTGAAGGAAGCGTGACTCTGCGATGTTGATGTTGCACCACACAACGAAGCCCCACAGCGGCGTTGGTGGTTGGATCCGCCAATACAAACTTTCCATTCCTGCACTCTAGCTATTTGAATGAGCCAACGTCGATCCGTCTCACCCATTCCCGATTCAGCCATCCACCGTGTGCCGCTTCCAGCCTAGTTCCGCGCATCTCCGCGAACCCATGGGGAAATAGGGTCCTAGTCAATAACCCAAATCTTGGGGCGACGCGCAACTTACAGAAAAAGTCGGACGTGGTTGCCGGTTCTCTTGTACCATTCCTTCTTCGCGGCCTCCTGATATGTCAGGATCTTTGGAAATTTGAAAGGATAAAAGAATGGCAGAAGGATAGACGAACAAGGGAGGTGCGAGAATACAAATGGTCGTTTGAGATGGAAGAAATAGAGCTAGAACAAGTCACGCGGGCGCGCAATTATCAAACTGCCCCTATTGCCCATCTCATCCGTGCCAAGGACCTGTGGCTGCTTTGCAGGGCAATATGCTATTCATTACTGACACGGGAATTTGCTTGGGATATGGGAGACAAGCTGTCTTCACGGGAACGCGAGGACGAGTTCCAGACGGCTCTTCGACTCTAGTCCAAGGAACCAAATCTCCTTGTTGTAATTGCACACTACCCCTAGAAATACCCCTCGCGGGAGCCGATAAGTAACGATCCGAATGATATTCTCTTCTTTCCATCCCCGTTAATAACAGTATTGGGATATTGGAGGGAGCGGGTGAAGAAAGCTTAGCTTTGGCCACGGTTCCTGGGACCTGCGCCTAAACGAACCGCGTCCCCCCCATGTTGACCTTGCCCCTCACCCCAAGCCCGCCAAGCGGAAGTATATCTTCCTCCAGCGGCAAACGGATGCAGTGCATCCGGGTCGTCGGCAAGCTTGGGACCGCAGCATCGTTCTACTTGTCGTGGCAAACTCCCGTTGATTGATGGAATTAGCCAAGGCAGCCTCGATCCGCCTCATTTCCGGAGGGTCGAGTCAGAATAACGTGCTCGGTTCAACAGTTGAACGCGATTGCCCCTTCGCACCACTGTGGCATCGTTTGCCATCCCAGTTCTACCAGAGAAACGGGTCGTAAGGAAACAGGACGCTTGCTTGGTTTATTTATAATGCTGGACAGGTCTGCAGTCGTCAACCTGTTCCTGTCCCCCTTCCATCACCTAGTCTACCTGTCATAGAAGTCTGAACGTCGCTCTCGCGCCGCACTTTTGACGAACAGTCTCTCAAGACAGCGGTCATTGGCCCAAGATGAAGTACGTCAAGCTTCTCCTGGCCGCTATTGCGGCCCCGATCCAGGCTGCCTTCACCTGGAAGAACGTCAAGACCGGTGGCGGCGGCGGCTTCGTCCCGTCCATCGTGTTCCACCCCACGACCAAGGGCGTTGCCTATGCCAGGACCGATATTGGCGGTCTTTACCGCCTCAATGCCGACGACTCCTGGACCCCGGTCACCGACGCGAACAGCTTCGCCGACGATTCTCACTGGAGCCGGTGGGGTGTCGATGCGCTCGCGCTTGATCCCCAGGACGATAAGAAGGTGTTCATTGCCGTGGGAACATACACCAACAGCTGGTGGGGCCAAATCTGTAGCTTTCTATTCAGGATGAACTGCTTGCTGATTCTTCCTCAGGGATCCCTACAATGGGCAGATTGCGCGTAGCTCGGACCGGGGTGCCACATGGTCCTTTGCCGACCTCCCCTTCAAGGTAAGAAATTAAGGATGCATCATGTATCCCCCCCCAAGTTCGACAGACTGAATAACATTCATGTTAGGTTGGCGGAAACATGCCTGGGAGAGGAAACGGCGAGCGTCTTGCAGTCGACCCGAAGAACTCCAATATAGTCTATTTCGGTGCCCGGAGCGGCAACGGGCTATGGAAAAGTACCAACGGAGGTATGGTAAACCAAGTCTGCGCAAGGACAACATGATTTTGACTCTATGCAGGCGCCAGCTTCTCCAAGGTCTCATCCTTCACCGCCGTCGGTACGTTCCGTGCTGGGCCTGCCGGGGACCAGTACAACGGCGACATCCAGGGTCTGAACTTCGTCACCTTCGACCCTACTTCCGCTGCAGTTGGAGGCGCCACGTCCAGAATATTTGTCGGTGTGGCTGAGAACGTAACGTCTTCCGTTTACGTCTCCAACGATGCCGGCTCTACTTGGTCCGCTGTTGCCGGCCAACCGGGAAGATACTTCCCTCACAAAGGCAGGATCCAGCCTGCCGAGAAGGTGTGTTCTGCGTTGAACAATTGCTATTGGTACTAGACTGACAATATTTGTAGGCTCTATATATAAGCTACGCTGACGGAACCGGACCTTACGACGGTACCTCCGGTTCAGTCTGGAGATATGACATTACCGCTGGCACCTGGAAGGACATAACCCCGGTTTCCGGCGCAGACTTGTACCACGGCTTTGGTGAGTTGATCAAATTTCTGGACTCATCATTTCCTCAACATAGATCCATTTGGAAACGTGTTGCTTTTCTTGAAGAGTAAAATTGTAGTGCTAATGAAACTTAGGTGGCTTGAGTGTGGATCTCCAAAAGCCAGGCACCCTGATTGTGGCATCTTTGAACAGCTGGTGGCCCGATGCAAAACTGTTCAGATCAACTGACTCCGGCAATACCTGGAAACAGCTTTGGACATGGGGTACCGACGGTAACCAGAACCTCAGCTATGTCCAGACTTCACCAAAGGTAGGAAAGACCCCGATAACGAAGAGCCGGGAGGATGGGTCAATAGAAATCAAACGGAACCCAAGCACTGACGCGTTGCAGGCCCCTTGGATCAAGACCAACTTCCTCGATGTCGATACGAAGGACTTGGGTTGGATGATCGAGTCCTTCGAGATCGACCCTACCGACTCCAACCATTGGCTGTGGGGCACCGGCCTGACTATCTTCGGCGGCCATGACCTGACCAAGTGGGATACTGGAGCCAAGGTCAACATCCAGTCCCTGGCAGATGGCATCGAAGAGATGGCCATCCAGGAGCTAGCCAGCGCCCCCGGTGGCTCCGAGCTCCTCGTCGCCACCGGAGACAACAACGGGTTCACTTACAAGGCCCGAAGCGATATCGATACGGCACCGCAGACCACCTGGGCCAACCCCATGTGGGCAACTTCCATAAGCGTCGACTACGCAGGCAATAAGGTCGCCAGTGTTGTCCGCGCCGGAAACACCGTCGGAACCCCGCAGCTGGCCGTCAGCTCCGACGGCGGCGCCACTTGGAACGTCAGCCCGGCCGCCGGCACCGCGCAGTACGGCGGTTCCGTTGCCTACTCCGCCGATGCCGACGTCATTCTGTGGTCGACGGAGACGGTCGGCGTGCAGAGAAGCGCCAACGCAGGCTCTCTTGCAGTGGTCTCCAGCATCCCCGCTGGCGCCGTCATCGCTAGCGACAAGCGCAACAACACAGTCTTCTACGGTGCCTCGGGTTCCAAGTTCTACCGCTCCACGGACGCCGGGGCGACCTTCTCCACCGCAGGCTCCCTTGGGTCGGCCACAAGTATCAGTCATGTTGAGGCACATCCGATCAAAGCGGGCGACGTCTGGGTATCCACCAACGTCGGCATCTTTCACAGCACCGACTACGGCTCCTCCTTCACCCAAGTCTCCACGGTCCTCACAAACACCCACCAGGTGTCCCTCGGCAAGGGCTCCGGCTCCACCTGGAACCTCTACGCCTTCGGCACCGGTCCCGCAGGCAGACGCCTCTACGGCAGCGCCGATCTTGGCGCATCCTGGACGGACCTCCAAGGATCCCAGAGTTTCGGAGCCGTTGACAGCGCCAAGATCGCCGGCTCCAACAATGAGGACAACCTCGTATACATCGGCACCAACGGGCGCGGCGTCTTCTATGCCTCAGGCGTCATCCCTTCTTCCGGTGGCGGTTCAACGTCTGTTTCTCCAACAGCGACTGCCGGGCCATCAAGCAGTAGCTCTGCGGTCCCCGTGAGCTCTTCCTCATCTTCTGTTCGGACTACTTTGGTGACATCCTCCACCTCCGCAACCCGGACCTCCACCAGTTCCTCCCCGGCTCCTACGGCGACCAATCTAGCGAAGCAGTTTGAGCAGTGTGGTGGTGCGGGTTGGAACGGCCCAACTCAATGCGTTTCGCCGTACAACTGCAAGCTTTGGAATGAGTGGTACTCCCAATGCGTGTAGGCACTACAGAAAGGGGCAATTTCACGTATGAGACGGTGTAACGCGATATGGGCTTAGAAAGTCAAGACAGGGTTAGCAGATTTAAAAGAAGAATCCCTCAAAGCCAAAAAAAAAAAAAAAAGCTTCCATGGTCTGATACTATTACGAATCCAGCGATCTGCTCGATGCTTCACCTTGAAAGATGGATATGCTGGATGTATGTTCCCTTCGTTCACAAATTGCATTAACATCCATAGTAAGACGATCAACTCTTT